>NC_087552.1:30875075-31188408 GCF_036250125.1 Pseudopipra pipra | reverse complement strand
ATTCTTCCAAAGACGCTTGGGAATGAAAAAATGTACAACTGCATAGTCCACCTCTTATGTGAAGCAGGTGGTAAAGATTGTATCATAACCAGCATTGCAGCATTTTCTGCTCTGTGTCTTGTGGTGGGACTAGGTCAAGGGTTTGGTGTTTCTTTCCTATACACCGACTGGGAGAGATCTACACTACAACTACAGTCCCTTCTTGGCTGTAGCACTGTTATCAGTTTGTTTCAGAGGTATAGTGCAGACTTACAGCAGGTCTCCTGACCATCCTGGCTTATTTTTTATTGATTTGACTCTCATGGCAGTTTTGTTACCTATGAACTCAACTGATTTCAGAAGAAACTCCTATGTTATCAAACCCTTAGCAGGGATGTAGAGTCTGAACCTGTTACAGCTCCTCTAGACAGGGTCCATCACATGTACCACAAATGTTCAGCCCAGGGGACCAGACTGGGGATTGGGACTCTGATATGGGTTAATGTGGAGGCTTTAGCACCAGCTGCTCCTGAATCCCTGCTGGTGTGACAAACTGCTTGCTAATGTAGATGGTGTTTCTTTCAGTGCTTATGTGCTATTTTTATCCAGACTGAGATACCTTTGAGGTGGGGGATGGCAGGGTTCTCGATAACTGATCCAAGAGTTGAACAGAAGCAGGCTCCAAGAAGAGCCCTTCCTGCAAGTCTTCATCATGACAGACCTCTGTTAACAGAACTTAGTAATGGAGAACAGCACCGTGAATTTAAACCCTTTAAAATAGATTGTCCTTAGTGTAACCATTACAGCAAAAGGATTGCTACAAACTGTAATTGTACAAATTGAAGGCAGCAGATGAGGTCTGAGCAATAGAAAAGCATAGGCCATGGAAAAGTAGAGGTGCAGAAACAGATGATGATAAAAAGAAAGGTGGCAGGTCAGACAGGACAGATGAGATGGAAGTTGTAGAATAGCAAAGATGTTGTTTATATTAATTATAAGAAAGGGAAGACATTTACACACAATAACAAAGTAGGGAAAGAAGGGATAGTTTTCAGGTAGGTAGTGCCATGGTTGCATCAGCTGTAATACTGAGTGAGGAAATGGTATGAACCAGCCAAAAGGCCTTGGCTGACAAATCAACACCTTTCTGAAGAAATAGGAAGAAAGAGGAGGTATGTTTGTTTAGGAATCTGAAGTCACTCAAAGGACAGTATCAGTAGGCCTTGCTGGCTTCCCAATGGTTATGTGAATGAATCCTGGAGTTAACCTATTCTAGGGAGACCCCTGCCCATAATAAAAGCTTTATTTTAATTTTACATTAAAATTAAATTCAAGTTAAGAAGATAAGAAAAGCCAATTAAGCAAAAGCTTTTTAAAGATAAAGTATATTCTTTATAAGGATCTTCAATTTGAAAGGGAATCACCAGGTAGAAATCCAAGGCATCTGGACACTACACCACGTGGCTCAGAAGTCTTCAGTCATCTACAGCATTTGAAACTTTGCAAGCTACTTGGCAGCATTTACTTTTTCTTTCTCTTCTGCAACATTGTTGTTTCTTATCAAAGACACAAACTTACTCCTTACACTCTCCACCTAATGAACTACATGCAATGTTTTTGCAAATGGATTAAACTACAGGGCGCAGAAACAGAGTTTACTAGTCTTGCCTTTGTTAACGCAAACAGTTGTGTTCACCTGGCAAGGCTTCATCCCAATTTTTCATGTCAGACACTTCCTTCAGAGACCCTTTACCAGCTGTAACTGGAGGTTTTGTTTGCTCAAGTGAAAGGCTAAGGAGACAGCGTCCTAGAGACAATATTTTGTAGCAGCTGATTGCTTTAAAAAAGCCTTAAGAAGCTGCCTGTACCCATCCCCTAATGATGAATAGACAGATAAGAGAGAGTGCTGCTTTTAGTCGTTAGCATCTCTTTCCCATTCTTGAATCTTGTCCCTTTTCTCTTCAGATCTGTATTATGTTTTAAAAATCAAATAAGTGTAAGAGAGTTACAGATTAAGATAGTGTACAGTGACATTATTAATCAATAACCTGTTGGTAACTGCCAGCAGCATTTGCCACAGCAGCAAACAATGCTCCTCAGGTGGAGTTGTTCTAATTTAGTAAACGTAGCTGCTTATAAATTAAAAGTAGACTGCCCTTGGAAATTTAGATTATAAGGAAGTAACACAGGTATTACTTTCCCTCTTTTTAATTCTCCTAAATTCAAACACAGCTGACAGATGAGATTAAAGACTGCAAACGTTTGTACCTAACACCAGCTAAGCTCTGGGTTGATGAAACAAACAGCAGTTGGAAAGTTGGTGAGATAAACAGTTCTTCAGTGCATGATTTATGGAGAACTGCTATGTGATGCAACTGTTTCTACTGAAAGAAATTTATAATAAAAGCTGTTTACAACAGCACTGCTGCAGCTTCAGCTGAGACATTCCTGTTTCTTTTTAATATTCTGAGGTATTGGATATGAGACACAGAAATCCTCATCTCCCGTGGTGACACTCTACATACACACAGGTGAATGGGGAATATTTTTTTTCCCAGTTTAGTCTGTTTTACCAATTGCCAATAGTGCATGGAAAGGCTCAGGTCAGGAACTTTCTTCCCCTCTTCCAGTAGGATAGACTGTCCCAGGCAATCAGCAGTAGGACAAGAGGGCATGGCCTTAAGCTGCACCAGGGGAGGTTTAGGTTAGATATTAGAAAGAAATTCTTTACAGAGAGGGTGATCAGCCATTGGAATGGGCTGCCCAGGGAAGTGGTGGATTCTCCGTCCCTGGAGGTTTTTAAGATGAGGCTGGACGTGGCACTTAGTGCCATGGTCTAGCAACTGTGGTGGTAGTGGATCAAGGGTTGGACTTGATGATCTCAGAGGTCCTTTCCAACCCGTCTGATTCTATGATTCTATGATTCTATGATCAGCCATGTGTTTGCTGTAGAGTGAGAGCGTGGAACTGGGGTGAATGAGCTGCTGCACATGGGCTGCTCTTCCTGATGGAATGGGGTCACCTGAAAGTTCCCTGGGTCATCGTTTGGATAAATGATGCTTTTATTGACATTTCAAGTATTTTGACATTTTAATTAGGGAGAAATGATGCAACATGATGATCTTTCTACATCGAGTAAAGCTGGGTATTTATCTGCTTTGCATTCGCTTTCAGAAATTCCACCTTCCTCTTCACTTGCCTCATTGTTCTGCAGAAACTGCACAGTATACAAACATTGTAGTATTGCGGAGACCGGAGTGAATTGTCAGAGTCAAATCCAGAGAACAGAAATTTAGAGCATGAGTAATAATGGTCCTGAGATACATGGCAGATTAATACAGAAATCTTAATTGTAAGGTATCTTGCCTTTTTTTTTTTTTAATTTCAGTTAGCCTCTTACCGTAACTGTAATATCATTTGTATGTGCTAATTTACTTGTAAGTGTCACTCTAGAAGACATTCGAGATTATGAATGTGAATCTGCTCTCAAAAACTGTGATGTCTCATTTTCTCTCTAAGGCTTTATTCGTGCTCTAATTCTGTTGCTAAATTAGTTAGCAGTAGTTGTTGTTTTTTCCTGTAGAAATTATATTTTCTTTAAATTGTTTTCACATAGCAAATCAAAACTCTTTGATGAGCACAGATGAGTTTAAGACATGTTTTTCAGATGCGCAGTATATTTTAAGTTATTAATTTTTTTTCTACAAATGATGCTCCTAATCTGCTATGCTCTCAATCGAGTGCTTTATTAAAATCTTCAAACTTTATGGTGCCCATTAGTAAAAATGTGAAGTAAGAAAATTACCAATCAAAATTCCCTGTTTATTCAAGTGTAAATTGATACTTATAAAGTATGTGTTGGTTTATAGCCAGGATTCTGAAATTACAACATTGTCGCTTAGGGACACACTGTAATAATAAGCAGGCAGTAAGCAAATGTACTTTTAGAGAAAGTTTTTTATTTTCCTTTCCTCTCATTTCAAGATTTGGGTCTACCACATGAAACATGAAGGTTAGAAGTTACCATCTCAGTTGAATGCACAATGGAGAAAGGCAGAGAGGGAACGCATTCTGTTGCAACCCCGTCGTTCTCTGTAACGTGTGTGTAGATTTCATCAACTTCAAAAGAAGCTTAATTAATTTAATTATTATTACTAAATATTATTATCTATTTAATTGCCAATCTGTATGTGTGCATATAACAAATCCTTTCTTAGCTTATGAATCAGTGTAGTAATTTTGAATATTTTGTGTTGATTAACTCCTCATTTTTGTGTCATTAGCATGAGCATTTATCTCTTGGCTTTTTATATGCTTGTATATAGGTCGATGAGCAAACTTAATTTGCCTTATTGGCAAAGCAATGGCACTTACTGATGTAAACCAAACTAGTGTGTTGAACTAAGCTTACTGTTTCTTTCTTCTTCTTTCCTTGCAGAGCTGGAGTGGACCAGAGAAGTTACTTGCTTTAGATGAACTCATTGATAGTTGTGAACCAACACAAGTAAAACACATGATGCAAGTGATAGAGCCCCAGTTTCAAAGAGACTTCATTTCCTTGCTCCCAAAAGAGGTGAGAAAAAAAGGTTCATACTGGATTATGCAGCGCACTGGCTGCCATCTTTAAAAACTTAATTTTGCCAGCGTAGTGATGTAAAGTGATGTTAGAGGGTCACAATTTGGTACGCTGCCATAACATGGCTAATGTAATTTCAGGTTACCGTACCTCTGTCTCTTGATAATCATTCAGATACGTGGAAATACAGATGACCCCTTTAAGCGAAATCCCAGTAGCTTTAAAAATATCTCTGCATCTTAATTGGGCCAATTTAGCTTTTTTTTTTTTTGAGAACTAATTCTGTTAGGGCAACACACACAAAAATTTCCTCTGGATGTAAGACTTCTCTGCACATTATTCTGTAAGTGTAAGCATTATTTTTTAATCCTTTTAGTGGTGGGAGTTTTGGTAATGTTATCTTTGAATTTATTTTAAGCAAGTGGAGCTGTAATATCTCTACCAAATAAACCAAAAGTAAAACCAGAAAAGCACTTCTTGCTAAGGATAAAGCCAAGCCGTAATTAGGCAGACATGTTACAGTAAATCCTTTACTGCAAATCAGATCATGTTGTATCAGGTTAAAGAGAAAGTAAGATTTAGATTTCAGTGTGTGTAACTAAATGCTGTCCACAGAACAGTAATTCGTGATGTCCTCACAACTAGAACATGAGGGTGGATATGAAAGAGTGTAAACCCAGTTATTTGCAGTTATTAAATAAATGTATTTTAGTTAATTTAGAAATGATACTTCTGACCTTGATTGATTTTAGGGACTTCGAAATGTTTGTTATTTGGAGGGGGGAGGAAGTCTTATTTTCTTTTGCCAGATCTACCATATGTTGGGTTTTCTATATGAAAATTTTCATGAGTGCTTAAGTGTTTGTAAGTCTTAGGTACTAACACTGTACAAAACAAGTTCTTTTAAGATATTTGGGTGCTAATATTTGGTTGCTGTGTTAACATGGTCTTATTAGCTGAAGACTGTTTCATATCTCTGTTTCTTGACATTCTTTTCTGGTGTATATCCGATTTTTGAATACTTAGATGTACAAGACCCTTCTTTCTGTTTATATACTGTCATATCTTCACATGTCAGGAAGTGTCACAGCTTTCCCTTGCTGGCTGGCATTTGTAAGGGTTGGAATCAATTTATGCAATGAGTATTAACTTAGTACACAGGACATGAGATTAGTATTTACAGAAGCACTTTCTGCAGCAGCCTTCTTTGGGAATGGAAAGGACACTGGGGCAGGAGAAGAGTTCAGTAGGACCTCTGCGTGGTTGCCATGTTTCTAAGAAGCTACCCAAAGCAGCCTTAGTTCAGAGACCAAGAAAGACAGAAAGACTTTGTATTTTGGGGAGACATAAGATACTTTGCAACTTCTATTGATAACAGGAACTCACAGATCAGTTCTCTTTGCATGATTTTGTGGCAGTACTAATTCAAATACAACCAGTGGTCTAGTTACACTGTAACTAAAGATCATCAGCTTTCACAATTTCTTCACAGAAAAGATACACTATATAGCAGTAAAATTTTCTTTCTCACTCAGGTTTCTTAACTCCATTGTAAACTACTCATGTTAATTTGTTTATTTTTAGTAGGTTTCTTGCCTCTTGAAACCAGAATATTGTAAGTGCTTCATGACAGGCTGACTTCACCAGTGAAGTTGGCTTAAATAATTTTTGCTTCCTAACCCCGAGTCACTGTCACCAGAATTAACTGGGTTAAAAAACTGTCGAGCTGACTCCACCATCTCCTCTCCTTTTCCTTCACCCAGATCTCCTAAGCGGTGCTGTCCTCAGCTGTTTAATGCTGGCTGCAGTGGGGGGTGACACACTGAGCTGTGGGGGCACGAACAAGTTGTTAGGGTCAGTAATTCTGTGAGCAGGCTTCCCTACCGAAGAGAACACGCTCCCTTGAGTTGTCGCTCCGCGTTAACATCTGTAGTTATCTCCAGTGCTGTTGGATGCAATGCAGTGATTTTATGACTGAACCAGAACAAGAAGATGATGTGGATGGGAGGGCTTTGCTTCAAAACCGTTTTCTTCAATGCAAAGACAGTAACATAATAGCCAAATAACCAAGAAAATGTTTACTTTCCTCCTAAGAAAAATGCGGTCAAACAATTAATCTGAAATAAATACTCCTGTTTTCTTGCCGAGACTTTAGAATTATTCAGGTTACATATTTGTGAAAATGAGGTCTAGAAACCAACAGATGAGGAGTGTTGCTGAAATCAGCCATAGAAATTTTGTTGGTTCCATGTGTGTGAGTGAAGAAAATGGCAAGAGACTGCTTACTGTTGGGTGTTAACACAAGAGCAGAGAGTAGTCCTAAATCCAGTTCAGTCAGAGGTCAGATCCTTGCTACCTGAAGTTTTCTTACAACTATATCCATGAGCTGAGACAAAGGGACGTCATCTTTTACGCACTACTAATCTTAAAGTCAGCTGTGGGCTGTGTTGACCCTTGATGACTATTTAGATAAATATAGTCTAAAATAAATGTTACCCATATGTAACCTGGTTTAGAATCGGTTGGCTCATGGGTTTAATTAACACCATCTTAGCAAGTGTCTGTATCTGTAGAGTGATATTTAAACAAACTCTGCTGTCAGTTGAGGAACATCCAGCAAAAAATGGAAAGGGTCTGTGTCATGTTTGAGTCTTGCTACATGCGAAACTATGTGATGTGTGTGAGGAAACAACACTTCTTCAATAATTTTACATGCCAGGAATTAAAACAGAAAGTCCAAAAGGAGAGATACAGTTGTTGTTCCTGTAATAGAGAGCCTTACACCAGATCCTAAATGCCGATTCCCTGAGTAGGGACAGAGGAAGATTCTTCAGGTTTATGGCCTTGGATGCCTGTGGGATCTAATGCATAATTTAAGACACAGATCCCTCAAATGTGGAGTGGTACATGCTGCCTCTGAGCTGCAGGTGATGACTTGCAAACAAGGTGTGTGTGCAACCAAAATGCAGTTCTGACATACTGAATTTTTATTTCCTGCTCAGTTGCTGGCTGGTCTAGATTACTGAAAGTAAATGTTTCTCACAAAGTAAGGTCAAAAATCTGCTGAGGTCAATAGCCTACAGTTATGACTTCCTTACTAAATTTCAGTCTGTGCTGCTTTGAAGGGCAGACTCTATTTATATATATCATAACTTCAGCTGAAAATTAAATTCAAAACCCTAAACACAAAAAGATATGGCAAGCAGAACTAAAAGTGGATGATCTGATTTCCTTGACAGCTTCTGCATCCTATTAGTTACTGACAAAGACCCCACTGTTTCAGCATGTAAGTAGTTCTCTGCATCACTATTTGTCAATATTTTTCTTTTTGTAGAGTTTTTACCTGTGAAAGGGACTTTACTGCATCTTACACTTATTTTCCATTACTAGGGAGATGCATTGTTGCTGTCAAGTAGAAAAGCTGTACTCAGTCATCATACCCTTAATGATAGCTGTCCTAGTGTCTTGGATTGTTTTTTAGATGCCTCTGCCCCTGTTTAAGACTTCAGTACATCTGAAGATATATGTAGAGATTTTGGGGGGGTTATGGTGTTCACAATAAGGCTTAGTTCAGTCAGCCAAGGTCTGAATTCTCCCAATAACCTTTAATTTCATGTGGAAAAGCTCATCTTCTGTTTATTTTCATTGGGATTTCCCATGTGATTTTGGTACCATATTGTACTAAAGTTACATACTTAGATCCTTCTGCATCCCAGTCCATAAAATCCTTTGTAACACCACCTAAGAATATGTTTGTGTTCTCATCAGAAAATGAGTGATACGTACACTGCATTTCCTACCACTGCAGAGGGTTTTTGAGCTCAGCTGCATATAACATTTACTTGTCCTGCATTTGGGCTTTCTGAGTGATGTTATTCATCACAACATACATCCCTGTTTGCTCACACAGTGAGTGCTGTACTTTGTAGTTCAACTCTCAGAATAACTTCTGGTGTACTTGTTAGCTGAAATAACATAGCCATAATTACTTCAGTAATAATTCTGCTAATGATTCACAGTAACATGGATTATGTTTTTTAAAAAAGCATAATAATGATTTCAGCTGCCATCCACTTTCTTGCAAATACAAGAATCATTTTGTGATGTGGTCTGTATGGGTTTAGTTACTTAAGATGATTGTTACATTCCCACATGCCCACAGGAATAAACTGGAGTCTGTTAAGTTTCTGAGATTGTTTAATAATTTAGTGTTTCAATTTTCTGTATTTCAGCCCCTGATGTGTGATAATATGTGGAGTTACTTCACTTTTCTTTTCAAAGGCAGTGCAGAAAATACATTTTCTTCTTATTTTTTACAGCTGGCACTGTATGTGCTGTCATTCCTGGAACCCAGGGACCTTCTGCAGGCAGCCCAGACATGTCGTTACTGGAGAATTCTGGCTGAAGATAATCTTCTCTGGAGAGAGAAATGCAAAGAGGAGGGTAAGGCTGAGCAAAAAGATGGATAGAATGGTCCAAGTGTTGCTATCATAAAAAGTGCAGTTAATTTACATAATAAAGTTTTGCGAAGGCAGTTCGTGTGACTTTAGATTTAGTGCTAGTTATGCTTTTAGCTACATGGTTTGTATCTCTGTTAAAGTAGGAAGCAGAAATAATCCATGGAGTGCTAGAAATGAAACTAGAGTTTAAGTTTGAATGCCCTATTTATACCAGTTGTACGTTTTTAGAAAACAATTGGGTTTGCTTTTTAAGGGTTATTATACAACCAAAGTAAATGAGAGCTGAGATGTAAAAATGACAGAGTATAGTCTTGCGGTTTGTGACACGGAGGAAAAACTGTTTGGTCAGTAGAAGGGCTGCTGTAATTTCACGTCACTTGTAGGAAAATTAACACAGAAGTGGCACATGGTAGTGAGAGAAGTTGCTAACAGGATTGCTTAGAGAGGGACACACAACCCATTAGCGACACAGATATTATCCTGCTCGTGTCAAATCAAGAAGATAAGGTGGTTCAGCAGTAATATGAATGGGGTAAAAAAAGACTCCCAGGAAAGTAGCCATGTATTTGTGCACATGAAGAATGTGCACAAAGCTTTTATTTTTAAGGAGCATTGTATGAACGAGGAGTTTGTTCTGGGGGGCAGAGCACATGCATGTGATCACTCTTAGACACAGGCAAACACAGGGCCATGTCCAGATTGTATGGAGACAAGGACTTGTGAGAGGTCAATGCAAAGGCTTCAAAAAACATGACAATGTCAGCTTAGTTGCCTTTTTGTAAGGGCACCTAAATTAATTTGTTTTCTTTTGCAATGGGTTTCTAACCTCTTAAATCTCCTCTAAAGATTCTCCTCTTAAAAACTTAAGTGAAAATGCATTAAGAGGACAGAATGAAGAAAAAAGAGAAGGTTGAGAAAGGAACGAGCCTACATTTGTGAGCTTACGAGTAAGACTAAATACATCCAGGCACAAGAGCAGAGACAAACAGGCCAGTATTGCAGCCTGGTTGGCCTCTGAACTGCTCAGTAACGTGAGGGAAACGTTAATTCAAGACTTGCAGGCAGAGACACCAGAGACAAGGCTAAAGGCAGAGGAGTGAAATCCACATATTGGCAAGAGACAAGACTCCTGCCAGTAATGAGATGCAGTGGAGAGAGGAGCTGCATAGAAAAAAGTACAGGGTGAGAGAATTGTAAAAAAAGCTGTATCTGTAGTAGCAGGGCTAAAACAAAGCAGTACTGCTCAAGTGTCAACTCAGAAAGGGCATAGCTATACTTAAATTCCAGCCAGGGGAGGACAATGACAAAAGCAGTCATCCTTTCAAATCAAGAAAGTAATTAACAGCTCACTAACACAAGGAGTCACAGTGAACTTAAAGGCAATAAAGATGGGTGGCCATACTGGAGAACCATGGTCAGAAAGGTTTAATTCTTGAACTGTTCCAAAATAAGCATATGAGTGGTTATGGAGCTTTTTGGACAATACTCATTTGTAGAAGGCAATATCCTGCTGCATTGCCTCGGAAAGGGGGATCCAAAACCAAGCTAGTAGGTTGCCAGCAAGGAATGATGAATTAGAGCATTTTCAGCCATGGTTATGGTAATGATTATGTTGAACCAACACGGACAGATGCAGAATAACTTGCTGAGGAGCAGGGCAGTATCCCTGACACACAAAGAGTGCCATGCAGGAGGTTCTTGCGTCTCTGCTGAATTTAATGTCAGGGGTCGCTGTAAAGGTTTGGGAGGAAATGTGTATTTTGTGGGGTAAGCTCATCTCTTCCCCTCCCCACCCTTTCTTCTAAATCCATTTTAGGTATTGATGAACCGTTACATATTAAAAGGAGGAAAGTAATAAAACCAGGCTTTATACACAGTCCGTGGAAAAGCGCCTACATTAGACAACACAGGATTGATACCAACTGGCGGCGAGGAGAACTTAAATCACCTAAGGTAAGGTTCTGAGCTCTGTGCACGGTGCCATGAACAAAGCAGGATCAACTTGTACATTGGTTTTTTTCCTTTGGACAAACCAGACTGTCCATGCACAAAAAGCAGTGTATTGCTACAGAAACAAATAATTTGTATTTTAGCTTACCTTGGGTTTAAATTATATTCTGAGCACCATATTGGCAAATCGAAGTGTTATTCTTCAATACAGCAGAATTCTTTCACTACAGGAATTTCTGTACCATTTTATGAATTCCTATAAATAT
Source organism: Pseudopipra pipra (assembly GCF_036250125.1). Classification (NCBI taxonomy): domain Eukaryota; kingdom Metazoa; phylum Chordata; class Aves; order Passeriformes; family Pipridae; genus Pseudopipra; species Pseudopipra pipra. Next base: position 31,177,177 of record NC_087552.1, on the reverse strand, counting down.
GCCAGTCTCTTTGAGACATAATCTCAGGTAGAGCTGGGCCATGTTGCAACATAAAAATACTCTGCAACTATTCTGTGATTAATTCATGCTTTATTTTTAAATATATTCTTCTAAATTGAGCAGCACATAAAATAGCAACTGTCTAATAGAACCTGGTATTGAACAAGCAGTTAGAAATATGAATAAGACCCATATTCATGGCCTTTTAAGGTTTTAAGGCAATTTACCTCCTTTTTAATTACTGTACAACAAAATAATAAAACTAAGAACAAGATAATTCCTATGGAAAACCTATGGCTGTATCCTGCTGTTTATTTGGCCGTGACTTATGTACATCTCTGGCAACGGTTCTGTATTTCTTGCTTTGATATGCCACATCAAGTTATCTTGGAATTATTATTAAAATTACAGCCTCTGGCATTATCCAAATGCCATTTCATTTCAATGAACATATTGAAAAAATGCTCAGATTTCTTAAATAAAAAATTTTTCATCCTATGTATTTTGATAAGGATTGGTTTTGCTGTATTGTGATAAAAGATACGGAATTTTTCCAAAATCAAGTATTGAAAATCCTGCCTCTATAAAGCAACATTCCAATCCACATGTGCAGCACATTAAATTGTTGCTTTTGTTTGTATTTAATTGAGTTAATGGTTTTCTAGTTTTTTACTTTGGTGCTGCCTGGCATTTAACACAATACAATGCTTGGCTGGTAAGGGAAAAAATAGATGTAGTCAGCCTTGACCACTGAAATACAAATACTCAGCAAATAATACAGGCCCATCCTTTTTTGTTCAAGATTGAAACAAAAGGTAACAGTAACTCAACTGAAAAATAAAGAGATGGAATAACTGTAGAGGAATCGAGCAATGTTCGGTTACTAATTCAGGCTACTTTTGTTAGGGATTTTTCCTGGTACTTTTAGGAGGTTTACCGTAGCTGTAGTGTGCTTGCTAAGCAATGCAGCATCACTCCATGGAAGGAGGAAAACACCTTCTTTGGTCCCAGCTGGCGGTAAATTAGACTTGACACACGGGATTAAGGGGCCTTATTATTACTGAAGCAACTCTAGCATTTTGCAATTTACGAATCAGAGGAGCATTTTGTTTCTTCTGCTTCTCTCTAATCTGCTGCATTAAATTGTGACTGTACGTTTTCATGTTCTTCATTGTCAGGTGCTCAAAGGGCACGATGACCACGTGATCACGTGCCTGCAGTTCTGTGGGAACCGGATAGTGAGCGGCTCTGATGACAACACACTCAAAGTGTGGTCAGCGGTTACAGGCAAGGTAATTTGGCAACTTTGCTGAATTCTTGAGGAAATGAGCTACAGGTAGAGCGCTGGCACATCAAAAATGCTGCTGTGCCACTAGACCACTTCGCAGGGTGGCCTTTAGCGCCGTCTGGGGCAAGAATCAGAAGTAGTAAACGTGTGGGTCACCTTTTCCCACACAGAAACTTGTCTAGTTCAAAAAAGTCACCTTGATGTGAAATTGCAATGCTGCTCATGTTACCACTGGCATATATCCGCGTTCTCTTGGCAATTCTGCTATTCTTGTGGAGTCATTTGTGACATGGATTTTAAAGAATTTGGACAGATACATTACTTTTTCTTCCTTAAAGCTTAATTTAGGCTGCATTTACCCTTCTGGATCCCCCTTTCTCACTTGTCTTCTAGCATTCTTTCTGTTGTTTTCAAGTTCTTGAAATGTGGTGTTTGTTTTACTGGTTCTGATTTCAAATACAGAGTTTGTTTTTAATTCTAAGCTACTATATTGCTGAGCCACAAAAAAAAAAATAAATTAACTTGCTTTAGGTTTAAATATTTCCTATTAAATTAGATCCAGATCAGTCAGGAATTTAATAAGCTTCAATAATTTAATTTTGGCTTAGAGAAGCAAACCAGTATGTGCAATCAAAAAGACAGTACTGAACATTTCACTCACATTAGAACATCATGGCTGCTCAGCCCACGGGTTTTTTGTTTTGAGGTGACTGACTGACCATGCTCCAAGGATGTAGAAAAGGCCTTGGAAAAACAGAATGTTTTCCTTCTAGACTGGTATTGTGTGTACTTAGCCTCCTTTTAATGGTACAGGTAACAACAGGGCAACTATTGAGAATAACATGTTTAAATGTAAAAGGTATCCACTTCATAATGTTGAAGCTGAGTGTATTAAACATTTGTCATTGCACGCCCAGAAGATCCTTGAAGGGATTGTTAATACTACTGTGGGTAAGAATAAAATTAAGAGCCAAAGGCAGCCTCACCCTGCTGCTGTTGGCTTCTCTACAACAAACTGTCTAATGAAGGATCTCATAAAGAAATTTACATTTTTTTTAATTGAAAAGGGCAACTTAAACACAATGAAAAATACTTTCTTTGTACATATCATACTCCCAAAAGCAAAATGTTCCTTTAAATATATAAAACTGAGCACAGTAGCATGACTTAACAATTATTGTTCAGTAATTTTTTGAAAGTAATTACAAAACCTAGTGTGACTATTTACTTTAAACCTTTAAGAGAGCCAGGAATTGTGTATGAAAAATGGAAACATGCTGTAGCAGCCCTCCTGCTTACTGATGCTGAAGAATTAATAAAATAAAAAAACCCTAAAGGTTGGTTTGTGCAAATGAACATGACTAAATAATTCCCTTGACAGATGTAAGGCCCAAAATAAGGATTCTGTGTTCTTACTGCTTTAGCAGGATGATTTCTTAAAATATGAGCACATTGGTTGAAATAAGAAAAAAAGAACTGCAAAAGTGACTAACAGCTATGAACTGAAAAAGATGGATCTGATAGCAGTGAATTAAGCAACGAGCCAGGAATTGCAGAAGACTGTTTAAAAATTGTTAAAGAACAGGAAATCTATGTGCAGCAAAAAAGCAAGGCATTTACAAGGATGCTTGAGGATATTAACAGAAAGAAAGAACAGGATATTAACAACAGGAATTAGTATACTGTCATTGATGCAGGAAAAAACTTACTTTGGGAGAAAATTCATGTGATGCAAATACAGCATTCAGTGATAATAGAATATTTCAGCAGAAACTCACAAGGATGTTAAACAACTACTTTTCTTATTACAGTTGAACCAGATAATCTATGTTTGATGATTTTTTTTTTTCCTAAAGTAACCTGTGGGGTAAAATTAGCACTTTTTCAAAAGGTATGAGGACAAGAAGATCCAGGACAGGACAGTTAGAAAGCTAAAATGTGTAAATGTTTACATGGAGTAAACTGAAAGACTGGGTATTTAGGATACATTATCTCAGATAAAAAATATTGGACTACATCAAGAGGAGTCAACTAACAGTTAAAGGAAGGCCATGGCAATTAATGCCACTTAGCATTAGATTACAGAAAAAGATATCCTCAAACTGCCTTGACCTCTTTTCTTGTGCAGTTACGGGTTTGACTGATAAAAATAATAGTGCAGAAGTAGATGGCTGTGTGCACTGCAAGACTCTATCCCCACGACAAAACTGAAGAAAATAGAATAATGCAAAAATCAACATGGAACATATTTAAATGGGTTAGAAAGTGGGTAATTATAGAGATCATGTTGTTAAAGTAAATGCAGAATCTTCATGAAGTATCTTTCTAGAGGAGTCTTGCATGGATCTTTCCTCGTCTGTGCTAATTACCATTTATTGCTGCCTGGTGAGAAAGTGTATGTAGTCATTATTTGTAAGGCAAACAGGCTGAGAGACAGAGACAAGTCATTGTTCTGGGAGGACGGGGGTTTTACAGAAGTAGGTGTGAGCAAACAGTCTGTACATGGTGAGAAATCATGTCATACATTTGGGATCAAAGAAGGTAGGCTGTGCTTATGTAGTGTGGGATCCTCTCCTGGGCAACAGTAAAGTCTGAAAAAGGTTTGAAACATGAATTTTTTTGCAGGATTGATGCTGTAGCTAAGGCTTACAGAGTGGGATGTCTCTTGGATAAACAAACAGAAAAATACAACAAAAGTATATGGTTTATAGATTGGTGGTAAAACTACCAAGTGAATGCTCTCTCCCCTTCTAACACACTTCGAAAAGCTATTGGAAATCCTGCAGTGACTCAGAAAAATGCCAGGAAAACAACTCAAGGCTGCAAAACATGTCCTTGTATTGAGAAATTTGGAAATATGGTTTAGTTTGTCAAGGGGAAGATTACAGGGAAAATTCCTTATAGTTGAAGTACCAACAATTGAGAGACAAATTAAATGAATATTTTGTAAAAGTGAAATTTTATTTTTTTTTTTTTCAATCAGAAAGCAGTCTCCAGGGGTATTCTGGCTCTTACTATGAGAGCCAACTGTTACTTCCAAGATTGCTTTTTCTTAAAGTTCCCATTCAACTCTGTCAAAAAGGTAAACTAAGGAAAATGTTTCTTTTCAGTGTTTGAGAACACTGGTTGGGCACACAGGTGGAGTCTGGTCATCACAAATGAGGGACAATATCATCATCAGTGGATCTACAGACAGAACGTTGAAGGTTTGGAACGCTGAGACTGGAGAATGCATACACACCTTGTACGGACACACCTCCACCGTGCGTTGCATGCATCTCCATGAGAAAAGGTACGGATTTGTCCAGAGGTACAGCCACGGCTTCGCCTGTAACTTACACACTTGTATGCACAGTAAAGGCTTGTTAAACTTGGGTACCTCATCCAACATGAAGTGAAACACAAACCAGGCGAAACATAAATCAACATAAGGGAGGAGATGATTCATAGAAGCAAAAGCATAAGAATACTAAATGAAGAACTGAAAATTGAGTCATGTACTTCAAAAAGTCACATTTTGCGTTATTTCAAAGCTAATTCTTTGTTAAACTGTGATCCAGTCTCCCACACTGAGTAATTTCTCCTTTTGTCAGTGCTACAAACTTTTACTCATTTTAAACAAATGACTTTCTAAGTATTGTCACTGCAGTATTTTATTTGAATTTTAACTGATTATAACAGAATTTTTTAATAGTAAACCACATCTTGATTCAACAAACATTTGCAAAGCTCTGTTACTTGACTGTGGTATGGAGCTGTTGACAGAGCTTGTTGGTTGCATTTCTTTTTTGAAGAACAATGAGGTTTTTCCATTATGAATTCTATTAATATTTATTCCTTCTCATTTCTGTTCCTGCCTAAAAAAGCTTTTAATAGTATAAATTGAAAAAAAAAAAAAGTCAAGCAGAATAACTGTTACTCTATTAAAAGTAAAACTTCTAAAGATCTTTATTTAATTGTTACAATTAGTTAAGTCAGTCATTAAAACAGAAGGCTCATAGTACTGGCTGGAGTTCAGCATGTTCATAAGCTTTCATAGGTAGATACAACAGTCCACAGAATTATAGCATCATTTTGCTGTTCAGGAATGAAGTGCCTTTTTAAATACTGATTGCTAATTATATCAAAAAGATATATCCTGAGGAGGTAAGTAGAGCAAGGAAGAAGAACACTCCAGTCATTTGAGACCCTAATAAAATGTCACGCCAAGCCTGATCTTCAGTGGCTGGTGGACTAATGCCATCTGATGTCCCAAATTACAACTCATAACTGCTGTATACCCAAGTTTAGTTGTTTTAATACTTTTACGTCCAATGCTAAGTACAGGAGGGGTTTTTCTTGTTCCTCCAGAGTGGTCAGTGGGTCTCGAGATGCTACGCTGAGAGTTTGGGACATAGAGACGGGCCAGTGTTTACACGTTCTGATGGGCCACGTAGCTGCAGTTCGGTGCGTTCAATATGATGGCAGAAGGGTTGTAAGTGGTGCATATGATTTTATGGTCAAAGTGTGGGATCCAGAGACAGAGACCTGTCTGCACACACTGCAAGGGCATACTAACAGAGTCTACTCGTTACAGGTATGTGATTTTCATCTGCTGCCTTAGTTTCCTTAAGTAACATTTAAAGTCAGTTTATTTCACCTTGTTTATTAAATTGTGGGTACCTCCTCCAGAATTATACAGACCACAGGAATATAGAGGCATCTGTGATAAGCCCCTCTTTCATTTTGTTACACTATCTGAATTTAGAAATTGAGATGTTTTAGAGTAGAATTTTTTTTAAAGGATCCAGTACAATAAAGCCCAAATCTTTATATCACCGAGTTATGTTGTTTTGTGGGTAGATGGGTTGTTTGGTTGGGATTTTTTTTAAATCTTGCATGTATTATGGAGCTATGTTTTTGCTTTACCCAAGAAATTCTAAACTTACTGCCTTAAATAAATAAAGGATATAGTTATTGACAATGTGCCAAAAAAAAAGCATTGTATTAATGTTCTGAGTCATCTGTTTATCCTGATTTTCTAGTCCCATCTTCCAGTTCCAAACTATAATTCACAGTAAGGCTAAACCTAAGATTTTAATGATCCTATGTAATACTCCAGCCTTCTACTTCCTCTTTTCTGAGTAGAGGCAGATGTACAGCTGTGAGGCTTTTTCAACAGAAACACCTTAATGTAGGTGCAGGTTATTATGGTGCTACTTTGTGGCATCTCTCTATTGCCTACCAGTTACCCACAAAGCTGGCAAAGATACACACAGACCTCATGTCTCAGGTCTTCTTACCTTTACTAACCAAAAAAAAAAATCTTATTCATTCATAGAGTCAAAGCATCACTTCCAGGCATTGAGAGGCGAAAGAAATTAATTTCATGCTTGTGCCTGTTCTCACCACAATCTGGCAGGACTTGAAAAAGAAATTAACAAAGACAGTTCAAAATTGGGAAATGGCATTCAGCATGTAACTGCTCTGGTTTGTGGCTCAGAAAATGAAGCTCAGTGCTAGAGACATTTTTCATAAAGTGTGTATTTCATAACATGTATCTCACCATAATATATTAAATACGAACAAAGTACCTAATTGGTTTCCTTTCTCAAAAATATGTAGCAAAATTTATCAAAATCTCCAGCCATTCTCTTACATTGATATGATGAGGAGTATTCTCTAGACAAACAGCAAGCAAGTTAAAAATGCTGTGCTACCTACCTATCTCTCAAAAATATTCTGAAGATTCTATTTCATATAGGGCAGTTTGGGAACAGTAGATGTTATTCTGCCTTATCTTCACCAGTGACTCTTGTTTTGGCTTATGAATATTCATGTCTTGCTCTGATACTGTAGTAATAATGGATCAAATAATTGGGTTGTGTTACACACCGATATGTTCTGAAACTAATGGGAGGGGGGTGAGGGAAGGCAGGCTGGAGGTTACAGGTGCTTGCAGCTTTGAACAGAAAGATTCTTTAAAATTGCCTGGTTGCTCCTGCCCTTTGGCCTGAAATCACCCCAAATGGTAGAACTCCCATAAATAAAATAATCAGGTGGAATAAGCCAGTCCTCCCTATCCCTGCTCCATGGCAGGTTCTATACCTCGATATTTCCCCATTTGTAGACGTAATATTTTCCAGAGATCCTTATGCGGCAGTTGAAGACTACTGAAGGTGTTGACTTTTCTTTCTCTTTCTATCTGCCTTTAAAGTAATCCACTGAGATTACATTAAGATTCTGAGGGTTCATGGGTAGCAGTTGATCCAAACCACTGATCAGAACCATTGTTTCACTGTAACAACATCAGTTTGTCTTGATGCCCAGCCTTAAAGCTCTCTTTCTGAATACCTTCTGTACATGGAATGCAATTAGTTTGTGGGAAAGGGGAAATGAATTCAAAATTTGTTACATCAATCTGGTTTAGTTCTTTTTAGGAAAGAAAAACATTCTGTAGCATTTCCACCCAAGTCTGCTAGGCTACTTGGCACTCCTCATCTTTTTATCTAAACTCAAATTAGTTCACATCCTCTTTTGAAAACAGGGAGCCCAAAACAGAGTCCAGTCAAAGTCTTATCAGTGCTTACTGGAAGTGAAAAGTTATTTTATATACGTTACATTCAAATACCAGAGGGTCTTTTTTAGTATATTTTCACCAGAAATGCAGTGCATACAGCAGATAAGCAGTCTGTATGTGCCAGTTGCTCTCTATGTTCTTTTGAACCTAGGTGCCATGCTCAGCCATGTTTGGCTGCAAAGATCTACCATATTAGTTTTCTACAGGTTTTATAAAAGGAAGCAGCTTCAGATAGTCGAGTTCCCTTAACTGGATTCGTTCTTTGCGATTATCAGGTACCAGTGAGTCCACATGGACAAGTAGCGTCATATTGCCTTAAACATAACAAAGACTCATGCCCAACCTTCCTTCTCCCAGGTTACAGCTGTACCTTCATTCATTCCCCACCAAACTCAGATCTTCACAGTTTTTACTTGACTTCTACACTCTTTGCTTTGAGTCAGTTCTGCTGTTTCAAATGTCACCCAAATCCTGATGAAAATAGTAAATGCCAGACCTCTCTGGAACTCTTTTCTGATATCTCCAGTAGTACTGTGAACAAAGTTCTGAATGGCATAGTATCCCGGCCTCAAATTTGCCTCCCTCTTTGTGAAAATACAACCAAGACATTTGCTGTTTCCCATGGCTTTTTATTCTGTCAAAGAAAAAAAACATATTGGTTAAGATCATTTTCCCACAAATCTGTGTTTGCTGCTACTTACTGCATTACTAAGGGCTTACAAGTTCCTTCTGGAAATTGAAGTTAGGCTGATTGATCCATAATTCCCCATCTCCCATCATCATCTCCTTCAGTAAAGAAAGGAGTTGTATTTGCCATCTGAAGCTTGTCTGTCTTCCATGGATTCTCAAAGATAGCAGCAGATGTCTCTGAGATTGTCTTAAAACAACTTGCCTTATGTGATTTTTTTCCCCCCCGTTCTAGCAAAAGCTTGTGCTCAGTTGTTAGTGGTGTTAGTGCTGTAAGCCTACACTCAGATGGCTGAGGACTGAAGCAAAGAAAGTTAAATAGCTGGCCTCACTTGGTGTTTCCTTCCTGCTGTGGATAAATGAGCTTTTTTTTTTTTTTGTATGTTTGTTTTTTGGCCTTCCTCTTGGTGTGGTTTTTTGGCTTTGTTTTTGGTTGGATTTTTTTTTTTTTTTTTTACAGAATAGTATAATGGGTCTTGCTAGTTTTATCTTGGTTTGTGCCCTGCCTTTCTGGTTTTGTCCCAGTGGGCTCTTTTATACAGATCTACTGATCTAGTTTCTACTTTTTGTACAATTCCTTGTGCTTTAGCCAAGTGGGTCTTGGTAATTTACTACACTTCCTATCTTTACTTCACACAAGGATAGTTTGTGTCTTTAAGAAAGTGCCAACTATCCTGAACTCTTCTTCCCCTCAGAGAATAGATATATAAAAACCTCATGGGAAGGAAGTCTCTTTTTTTTAAAGTATTCCTCCTTGAAGCCCACCGGTTTTATTCCACTGCTTTTTTCCTATTTTGAGAATTCTGGACTCTTATGTCATTGTCACTATAATTCAGGTTCCTTTCTACCTTTCTATTCTCTACATGTTCGGTCCTCTTGGTCAAAAGTGTTTCATATCTTAGCCTGTATGCCTTTCCCTACAATGACTAGAGAGTTAAAAGTTCCTTACTGTACACAATTAGGATTATACAATGGCTAAACCCCACATTTTTCCATTACATACCTTCCATTTTTCTATGTTTTGACTTCTGTGTGGATGATTCTGGACTAATGTTGTTGCCCTTCTCCAGCTTAAACTCCCTCTGACTTGTAAAAAGCAGGGTTGCTTGTTAATGTCTGTATTAGGAAAGCTGGGTTCTCTTACTGTTGCACACTGCAGCGGAGTCAGGATTCTGCTGTGTTTAAAGGAGTTCTATTACTAAAAGACCAGTGGTTCAGAGTCTCGTTTTGAACCACATACTTGATAGCCCATATGTCTAACCATGAGTCCCCTCCTCTGGTATCAAATGTGGCCATCTCTACTTGGACTGAATTCTTACTTTGTAATGCAGTTTCCGAATGTATACCGTATCTCACCTTGCATTTAGTGAATGAAATGCTTAATAGCCTTCTTCTTAAGATCCTAATATAATTGTTTGTAATAGATTTACCTTTCTTGTAGTTTGATGGTATCCATGTGGTGAGTGGATCTCTTGACACTTCCATCCGAGTTTGGGATGTGGAGACAGGCAACTGCATTCACACTCTAACAGGCCACCAGTCACTCACAAGTGGAATGGAACTCAAGGACAATATACTTGTGTCTGGGAATGCCGATTCTACGGTCAAAATCTGGGACATTAAAACAGGACAATGTTTACAGACATTGCAAGGTAAGCTTAAACTACCCTCATGTAAATCAAGCAGCCTGCAGTAATCTGTGCTGCAGATTCTAATAAAAAAACCTTAAATATAATTACATGCAAAGAAACAAGCACTGACCACTTAAAACTGAAATACTTTTCTGATGACAGTTGTATGATCCTTTTCTGAACTAGAAGAACAAAATGTATTTGATCTAATCTATTCAAATCACTTGCCTATTATGAAAGGCAGATGGTCTGGACTGATAGCAATTTGCTATGGGTATATTAGCCTAATAAGCCACAGAAATATGTAGGAAATTACATCTCAAAATAGTCAGTCAATGTATTTATTTAGGGGTCAGTTGGATTTTTCAAAGCCTACTGATTAATTGGATCGGGAGGCAAACTACACTGTCTGTTGCAATAAATCAAGAGATGCAAGTAGAAGATGTTTTCTTTATTTCAGTAAGAAGAAAGATTCTTGTTTCCATTTTGACATTTGCCACTTAAACATCATGCACACAAACTCATGGTTTTGTTTCTCCCCACAAAAAAGGTCTTATATCATTCCCATATATCATATGCAGCATCACTGGCTGGAGCAGAAAATTAAATTTCCCTATAAAACAAACTCTGCTGTTTTAACAGTATCTATTTATGTGTCAGTATATAACTGTCAATATTTACTGTTGGAGTAATCTCATAACAACACTTCAAAGGGACTTGGAGACGAACTCTTACAGCAGTCACCTCATTCAAGATGGCTAAGTTCATATTCATCAATGTCCAAGAGCACATTTGCCCTACTGTTTGTATACAACACAGTGAGGTCACTGAAACAAAGAAGGAAATACTGGGGAAGTTTTCTATACCTGCCTTCACTTTTTGAAAGTATGGAAAGGCTTCTGTACCTTTTAATGTACAAAATCAGGAGTTATAATAGATAGTTCTATAATAGTTGTAAAAGAACTATATGCAAATAGCTAGATATTTATTCTAGATGCAGTGCTGCCTGCCATTGCTTTCTAATCAATTACAAATAAAAATGTTTTTGTTCACTATTACAGGTCCCAACAAGCATCAGAGTGCTGTGACCTGTTTACAGTTCAACAAGAACTTTGTAATTACCAGCTCAGATGATGGAACTGTAAAACTTTGGGACTTGAAAACGGGTGAATTTATCCGAAATCTAGTCACATTGGAGAGCGGGGGAAGTGGAGGCGTCGTGTGGCGAATCAGAGCTTCTAACACAAAGCTGGTGTGTGCAGTTGGGAGCCGCAATGGGACTGAAGAAACAAAGCTGCTGGTGTTGGACTTTGACGTCGATATGAAGTGAAGGGCAGAAAGATGAATTTGTCCAAACGTGTAGACGATGTTCTCCTTTCCCTCCCCCCTGAAAAAAAAAAAGAAAAAAGAAAAAAAAGAAAAAGGAAAAAATCCCTTGTCCTTGGTGGTGCAGGATGTTGCCTTGGGGCAACAGATCCTAAAGACCTACAGACTACGAAGGAGAAGACAAAGATGACAAACTATAACTGACAAGAGAGGCTTTTGCTGTCTCGTCACATAAAAAGGCTACACTTTTGACCGGGGCAGCTTTGCAAAAATCCAACTTTTGAAATTAAACCAGGTGCAATTAATTTCTTTACTTTCCTCCAACTGCTTGAGCAATTTGGAGTGAAAAAGAAAAATGTTACAGTTCTTGTTAACAAGTTATTTTACCACAAAGATCTTGAAATAAGCTGCACGGGCGAGCCTGCTCGTGCACCCCTGGGCCACCCTGGGTCCCGGCAGCCCCTCCGAGCAACGCGCTGTCCCTTAGCCCCGCTCTGAGCAGGGGGTTGAACTGGACCTCCAAGGTCCCTTCCAACCTCTGTGAGCAGTCACTGGTTGACTTTCAAAAACTAGAGAGCATCTGCAACGAAAAAGACAAACAAAAACAAAAACAAAGAGTCCATTCCTGGTGTGGAAAAGCTAAAATATTACTGTGAATTGTTTTGTACAGTTTTATCAGAGCTTTTTCTTTTTTTTCTTTTATTCCTCTTTTTTTTTGCCAACCATTGCCAATGTCAATCACAGTATTAGCCTCTGTTTAATCTATTTACTGTTGCTTCCATCTACACTCTTCAACGCATAAGTTGCTCTGAGGTGGCAAGTTGTCCTGGGTTTTGAGAGTCCTCTGATGGATTTAATTCGCAATGCTGGTGCTAGAAGTAGGTCTTCAATTACGGGATTGTTGTCCCACCCCTGTACTGTATTCCCAGTGGCCAAACTTATTTATGCTGCTAAATGAAAGAAAGAAAAGCAAATTATTTTTTTTTATTTTTTTTTCTGCTGTGACGTTTTAGTCCCAGACTGAATTCCAAATTTGCTCTAGTTTGGTTACAGAAAAAGACTTTTTGCCACTGAAACTTGAGCCAACTGTGCCTCTAAGAGGCTGAGAGTGGAAGAGTTTCAGACAATTAAGAGTGAAGTTTGCCTGCAAATAAAGAATTGAGTGTGTGTGCAAAGCTTATTTTCTTTTTTCTGGGCAAAAATTAAAACACATTCCTTGGAACAAAGCTATTGCAGCCTGTTCTGTGGGGAAATTTTTCTTTGTGAGGGCTGTGGTGAATGGAATGAACATACATTAAAAAAACTGACAAAATTTTTTAAAAATATTATAAAATACAAAAATTAAAATAAAGTTGCTGGTCAGTCTTAGTGTTTTACAGTATTTGAGAAAAAAACAACTGTTACAGTTATTGCTGGGAGGAACTGACAGAGCAAAAACTTACGTTTTTGTAAAGATGTCACATGCAAACAAAATGAGAAACGAGAGTCAAATGGTTTGCCTCATTCTCCAAGAGCCACAACTCAAGCTGAACTGTGAAAGTGGTTTAACACTGTATCCTAGGCGATCTTTTTTCCTCCTTTTTTGTTTTTGTTTTTGTTTTATTTATAGTCTGATTTAAAACAATCAGATTCCAGTTGGTTAATTTTAGTTATGTAACAACCTGACATGATGGAGGAAAACAACCTTTAAAGGGATTGTGTCTATGGTTTGATTCACTTAGAAATTTTATTTTCTTATAACTTAAGTGCAATAAAATGTGTTTTTTCATGTTAGTATGTCTTTTTTTTTATTATTTTGTAGTTAATTTAATATCATTTATCCTATAAAGGGTAAAGCAGGTCAAGTTGCTCAGCTTACTGATAGATGCTAAAATATGTCGCAGGACTTTTTATATAACCCTTCCACAGACAGGTGTGCAAGTGTCCTCTCCTTCAGTTGCCATATAGGATTTGTCACGTGGGTTTCCACAAACGTGCAGGAAAGACATTAGCTCCCTATCACTAAGAATGTGTCAGGACTTTACTCTGGAGGGAGTTAGCTATAAAAAGCTGCTCAAGTACGTAAAACTTCTTCCAACAGCATCTTGTTACTGCATCTTAAATTGAAACTTGATGTTTATTATTTATGGATTTCAATCAGTTGATTACATTTGACAGCAAAGAATAAATGCATAAATACAACTAAAATCAAAGTTAGGATTGTTGGAGAGCTTGAAATAAAGCTTCTGACGAGAGAAAAAAAAAAAACAAAAAAACATCATTCCACATCAGTCCAACAGCAGTTTTATCAGTGCCCTGAAACCAAGGTAAGTCATCATCTGTCTCAGAAACTTAGCACTTGAGTGTCAGTTTCTCTCTCAAATCTCCTTGACCAAAATCATTGTTTTCTTCTGTGTAAGCTTTTCTGTCAGAGCACAGCATTTGCTTGTTTGTGACAGCTTTTCCCTGTGGAAAGCTGTCATTAAAGAAAACCAGACCAAAACATTAGAAAATACATAGATGGAAAAGAAAAATATTTGTATACTTACACATCTATGACTATGTGCTATTGAAATGTAGTTCCAATCCCTACATTATGCAAAACAAGCAATGTTGAAGGATCATGCTTCCATCTGGCCTCTGGAGATTAAAAAGCCATCCGAACTGACTGAGCGGCTCCAAATTGTAAAAATCTGTTCACTGAGTTAGTGCTTAAGGAGAAAAACCTTGCAGCAAGCACTGACTATATAAAAGCTATGATTGTCTCAGTATTTAGGTAAAAACAATTAAAGAGCTAATCCTTTCCTAAAATGACAGTGAAAGATTGCCAGGACGTTGTTTTGTTCTGCTGAGAATGCAGGCCAAGACTGAGCCCCCCTGATAAGAGAAGGTGCGTCAGTCTGGGCTGAAGTACTTGTGAGAGGGGATGGAAGAAGAAGGATAAAAATATGAATATTTAATGCAGGGAACAGAGCAATAGCTTTTAAGATTATGTAATTTTCTTCCATGATTTGTAGAAATTGCAACAACGTGTTTTCAAAGAGCAAAGGCACTGGCCTGATGGTGCGGGAGAATGAGAGATTTATGAGTAATGTGCTGGAGGGCAGAATACAAATCGGGGCGGAAGAGTGAAATGACAGAAGAGGAAAACTAACAAATCCAAATCAGTTCAAGGTGTACAATCAGTTCAAGTACGCTCCAATATGACCAGGAGGAAAATGTGCTTAACCAGAATTGAGAAGTAGTTCCAACACTATCTTATGTTCAAATTAACACAGAATAACTTGAACTTGTTAAGCAAACTGTATTTTCAGCTTCATTCATCACAGATTTATGTTCAAAAAAATTATTGGCTGCAAAGTCAAGATATGATTGACTGTCACATTAAATACAAAAACCAACACAGTACTTAAAATACTTTTAAAAAAAGGTTTTTCCATTCAATAAAACAACTTCACAAAGTTAATTCTGTTAGCACTTTAGACTTTTAATTTTGTGAAGTCTGTTTAGGTTTGTAAGAGTTGCTTATGAGCTATCTGAACAATATGGCTCAGTAAGCAGAAATTTCTTCATTTAAGTGACAGTATTTGAAAGATAGGCCTGTAGTAAACATGCCACGTGTAAGAAACTCTTTGAGCACCTTTTCGTTACAGTCTCCTTATTACCCCCCTTTTGCTGATGTACTCACCATAACCCAGTTCACTTAGAATGAGGTCTTAAGTTTGGCAGCATGTGCTCCGACTGAGACTTTAGGAAGCATCTTCATTCTGTGTAATAAATGTTGATTTTAAGGTGGGTGGAGTGTTTTGGGGTTTTTTTAACAAAAGCATTTAAGAATACTAGTATAAGACTATAACAACTTTATGTTCTCAATACACAGGCACTTCTTGAATCCAGTGGCTTAGTCATCATAGGATATGCCAAAATACCTGCAGCTATCCTATAGAGATAATAGCACTAATGTTTCTGGTGTCTCTACCCTCTGGTTTTCATGCCAATTTCCCTTTTTCTTTTAGTTTTAGCCCCAGAAAGAGCTTTCTTATTTTCTCTTGTATCTGAAACCAAGTCAACAGTATTAACATTTTTTTTACTAGATATTAATTCTTAGTGGACCTTGATTTTAGCTAACAGTAAGTCAGAATTAGTTTGCCACTTTCTCCAAAAGCCTGTTTCTGTGGTCTCAATTTACTTAGTTGAGAGATAGGATTAGACATTTAACAGCTGTGTCTACATCAATTTGTAGTTCAGATCAGCAGCTTTCCCAATAGAACACACTGGTGCCTTGGAGCCCACAAACTGGATTCCTGCAGGGTGTAACTAAATCTGGAGCAGCTCTCCAGGAGCACACCCCAGGCATTCAAGCCACTAGAGGAGCACGTGAGACCAACGTGCTCAAAAATACATAGTCCAACACCTCAAAAATACATTCATGTGGACATTAAGTCTTCAGGACAGTTCTGCTGCTGCTGTACAGCACTAATTGCTGGTGTGGGTATAACCATCAGCAAATCCTCTCCCACAGCACCCCTGGCTCCTCATTCATAATCAGCAACCAGCATCCATCCAAGTAAAATCTGCCTGATACCACTTTGGAGTTTTTGCCAGAGGAAAAATGTTCAGATGCCCTCAACTCTTTCAGCATGCTTATGGACAGGTTCTTCTGATCAGCTTATGGAATCCTGTTAAAAAGAAATACAAATCTTTCACAATCAGTCTGGCCAAAGTTCTCTACCAGTAAGTCAGCACTTGGATCATTCAGAAAAAGAAACCATGAAACACTGTAACTGGGCAGAAGAACCAAATTATAATAAAATAAAAAAGAAAAACTTGCCAGTAATTACTTGTGTAACTGACAAACAACAGTTCATTACTTACAAGACAATATCCAAGCCATACCAACAAATAAATCTTTAATAAAAGTGGGAATACTATTTTCTTTCCATCTTCTGCCATTTTATCTATAACCTTGATCCCTCACATTGTGCAAAGATATACATGCTGTGTAATGATATTTAGCATTTTATGATGATATATGATGTTTATGATTATATGTGAAGTATATGATCTATACGATAGACACCAAGTTTTTCAAACCTCATCTAAAAATGGCATATACGATTTTTCAAACACCTCTTCAAGCATCAGTGCAGGTTTATAAATACAACAGATGTTTTAACATAAAAGCTGTTCCAGATCCCTTCTGAGAGAGGGTCTGACAAACTAGGTGTCACCAAAAAGTCAGCAGCCAGTACAGGCTCTTGTTCCCTGTTCAGACTGCCAACTGGCCCAGCAGCTGCAGCAGTACTTCAGAGAAAAGAAATGGTGCATTGTGCTACCACGAGTACGAGCTGCTGAGGGGAAATGCTGCAGCACTCTGTGTGACTGCAGTCGCCTAAGAACCAATGGCTCTATGCCCATGTATACTGCATTGCTCTAGCCCAGCTGGGATATAAGAGTCCTATAAAAGCATTACTTAGCTAGGACAAAATCTCCCCAAGAACGAGAGATGAAAGAAATCATTAATCACAGCAGTTGCCAATCCAGCAGTAGTCCTAAATTACAGACTATACAAGACAACTGAGACTTGGCCAAAGGCATCTTCCAGCTCTCTTTTGTCCTCACATCTGCCTCACTTAGATCCAACTTCAACTATCTAATCCCTACTGACAAACTGATCTTGTCTGACCTTATGTGGTAGCAATAGTTTTGGTGAAAGATAAACTGAGCTTTTTGTCTTTCTTCTGCATCTCTCTGTTGCTGGAACCTACACTGTACATTTTGCCACTTTCTGCACAGGGACAGCACAACCTTTAGTCCAACACGGAGTGCTCCAATGTAGTACATAAAGATGACAAGACATCATTCACCCCAGAGCAAGAGATTCAGCATCAGTGTTGCTAAAATGATTCCCAGCCTGAGTCAAGACTGAAAATAATGTTCTAGACCTCGTGCAATTAGGTAAGTTTCAAGTCAACTTCAATTCCTTAGTTTTTCAGTCATGCCTACAAAATAAGCACATCCTAAGAAGCTTCACAGTTTAAGTAGGATCATGAGTCTTGTTGCCTGGAAGCTGGGAGAGATCATGGTCACAGGACAGTGGAAAAACATGGAAGGTCTATGTAAGCTGGATCAGAAATTACATATGAAATTCAGAGAAAGGCAGGGACCAAGAATTTGGGGCTTTTTCTGTCCAAGGCATCATAATTTTATGTCCTACAATGGCTACTGTGGGGTATTTCATCATTGTCATCAACAAAGCATAGGAGTAAGATTTTTAATGAAGCCGTTAGCCAGGCTGCCCTGTAATTGAGGATACAATTACCTGTTAGCTCTGACTCACATGAACTTCTCTTCCCTAGGGCAGTTGTTTGATGGGAAGATGAATGAAATGCCTCCGGACCTCCTTTCTGTCTGGTTCCTCATGTCTGAGATGCAGGGTGCTTACAGTGAGAGTAGGTTTGAGAGTGCTTTGTTCTTTTAATTTAAAACAGGAAACATGGAATGTAGAAGATTCAAAAACTTCAAAGGCAGTTTCCATTGCCAAAGGAGTTGCATTTCAACTCAAGTTCATTCTCTAGATTAAATATTCAAATCTGACAGTGTGAGAAGATGCTCACACCTTCTAGAAGACTGATGATTTCTAAGGGACAGGATTCAGATTATGGCTGTAAATACCAGTGTGGTAAACTGAGCAGTACAACTCTTCCTAAATGGGAGTTTTATTTCGAGCTCCTCAGTTTGAAATGAATTTCTAAAAATATCACAGCTTTACAGATGCACAAAGAATATAAAACATGTTTCCTCTACCCTGATATACAGAAGATCTGAGTACTACATTCCCCTCTCTTTTCCAACTGTCATTTGCTTTTAAGTTTCCTGATACATTTCATTGCTGATTGTAAATGTTCACATTATAGTTTGGAAAAAGGAAAAAACTCAAAAGCTGCAGACTAGACAGGGCTCCAAAAATGTGCCTTCAGACAATTTGTCTGCTTTGGTGTTCCTCCTGTCAATTCTTGGTTGACAGAAGTGAATGTTTCAATTAGCTAGTATACACATTTTTCCAAATAAACAAGTTTTATAGAAACATTTTTCTGTTGGTGTTTCTATTGTGACTTAGCACATGCTTTAGGCATGCACTGGATGCTGTCTATACTATTCTACTGCCACACTTCAAATACCCCAGTTTAACCCAAAACAACATAGTAACATGATGTTCCTTGTGTCCAACCTTCAGTCTCACACACATTTTTAGATTTCAAAACCAGATAACTGATCTGTCTGGATTCACCTGTTTGTGGGCAGTCATTTTCAAGCCAAATCAGCCCTGGAGACTTCACCATTTATCACTGTTGGCCATATGGCACAATAGGGACAACTCAGGGCAGAGGAGCAATAAGATGAAGGAATGCTCTGTGTGAGATACCACTAAGGTGTCCATCTGTTACTACAGTTGAATGGAATATGGCCCCACTAAACCCAGAGGTCTCCAATTTGATTTGAAAAATTCAAGATTACAGCCTAAATTTAGAATGGCTCAAACTACATATTAATTTCTATACATGCACATGCACATCTTGAAATACTGAGAGTTTTGCATATTTAAAAAAAGACAACTAAATAAGCTTTATGTTTTCCTCTATTTGCTTATCGTATTTTCTCTTTTCTTTGACACTTGCACTTCAATTTCCTTATGTTTCCCTTCCTCCTTTTTCCTGTTCCCTATGTTTTTCTTTTCATGTTTTACCATTCATGTCCCTATTTTCCACATTTTTTAATCTTCTTCATCCTTCCCCATTCGCAAACATCTCTGCCTAGAACTGTCATAGCCAGCTCTCTTCTCTTCTTTCATTCCAAGATCTGAGTTGGCGAGCTGGAGTCTTTTTCACACCACTCTATATATATAAGATATACAGGAGATACATAAGCCAGATGAGAAGCAAATACAGAACACTTAGAAAAATTCATTTCTTTGTCTGCTTCACCATGTTAGTTAGAAGCATGTCTGCTTCTAATGTTAGTCTACACGCAGTCCACAAATGACTCAAATGGTCCAACAGCAATAGGATCATGCCCTCTTAAGCACAGACTGGTCTACCACCAATTTCACGAACAACTGAGCAACAAGCATTGCCTAATTCAATACTCATCAAGCATTCTTTCCTATGCTGTCTGCCAAAGGTTAGTATTTTCTTTAAAAATTATATGTTTTCTTGCTACTTAAGAAATTTAGTGTGTAAAGGCAATTTTGAAAACATTCCTCATTATGAAACTTGGTTGATACATGGTTTTCTAAATCTGTGCAGTATTTGGAGGTTAGTTTTGGTAATATGCCTCTAGACAGATTCACCTCTGGACAAAAACTGATCATCCCAACAGATGCCTGTTTTATAAAGCTCTGTATAAATAAGAATTTGAGGCTATAAATGAACCTATATTCCAAACTTAACAACAGCGGCTGATATTCCTTTTGGTCCTACCAACACAGCGCAGCTGGGATAGCACAGTCTGTCAGGGTATGTTAGGAATAATATATAAACCATGTCTAAAACAATCTAGTGCACATTGCTCACTAATTCTTAATATGCAGTGACAGCACAAGCAATAGAAGCTCCAGAGCCATCGTAGGATGTGACTGCATACTGCTGAAATTTTACTGTTCTGGTGGCACAATATATCCAATTGACAAAAGCCAGGGACATCCAGCACTTCTCTGAGACTTGGCTTCTGCATAGTGTTAAACCAACATAACTTCATTCAAAAGGATAAGAAACTATTAAGACAGACACAGTATCCAAAGCACCAAAGTCACAGATAAGACATCCTCATCTTTGCAGAACAAAAAGCAGTAAAAACAAACAAACAAACCCCACACAACAACAAGAAGCCAAACCAACAAAACTCAAACCCAAATCCCCCATCCCCCATATCTTTTATGTCCTGAATTCATTTCACCTTAATAATACTCTTAACTTTTGCAGGTAACCTCCTCTCCTTGTAAATGTATTCCCACTCGATACACAGCCCAAACTCTGTATATACTATACTCACAGACTGTACAGTTGCATTTACTCAGCGAGAAAGATAAACAGGATTTGCCTCGCAGTTTTGTTTTTATTTTTGCTCATTCTATTCAAGTCTTTTGCTCTTGCTTGTTGTTTTACAAACAGAACAGAATAGCAACTACTATACTTCCCTACAGCTTGAACGAGGCTGACAATAGATGAGTGTTTATCCTTTCCAGGCTAAAGGACCCTGGATCAGAAAAAATAAGTTAGAATTAGACAGAGCTTCAAAGTTCAAAAAGCAGGACATGTGACTAGTATTGTACCTCAAATGCCTGAGGTAAAGAAGCCTTCCCCGCTGACAACAAGACTAGTGCCCCATACAGCTAACAGGAACCACCACACAGCATACAAAGGCAGCTAAACCTGACAGGAAAGGGTGCAGAAGTCTCCCACAGACATAAGGAGTGCAACAGAGAAGAAAAAAAAACGTTGGGTCTAATATCAGCATATTCTGATTTGCTCTTGGAAAATCCAAAAAATCCACACAATACCCCCAGTGAGCAATCTGGTTTATCAGACAGCACAATGCAGATAAAATTGTTCTGATAGGAAGACAAGAGTTCCTTCAGTCTTTTACTCTCCAAACAAATTATGCTCTCTAATTAATACCTGAATCCAGTCATAAGCACATAAACTGGAGCTTAAATTTTCTTCATCACAGAAGCACCCTCTTCCCATACACCTGGGTAGCAGAAGCAAACACCGATATAGCTCCAGCCACTGACTCTTCCCTCCAGTCTAGCCACAACCACCACACACCCAACAGACAAACAGATAAAAGGATTTCTCTCTCTCTCTCTCTCTCTCTCTCTCTCTCTCTCTCTCTCCCTCCCTCCATGGCTGTTCTCTAAAAATCCAGGATATTGTCCATAACGATTATTCTTCCTATCACTTTGGCTTTTGGTAAAAGCAATACGGGTCAAACAAAAGACATTGTTTCACAGGCAATGAATGGAAGAATTGGTTTTTTAGCTGTGTGATAAACAGGAAGAAATTATCTTAGTTATAAAATAAATGAAGTGACAGTAGTAATATCTCACACTAAACCAAAATTTACCTTGCCTACATTTTAGGACACTTTCCCTGTGCTAGGTAAGAAGTATGGAGACAACTGATTGAAGTTCATGCAGTATTTTTCCTTTCCTGGAGAGATGGTTATTTCAACCTGCTCTGCCTGCTTACAAAACATAGAAGACTCACTTTCAGTATAACCCTTGTCTCTCTCTCTGTAAGCTCAGGATGTAAATTTTGCACTACTCTTGGAAAGCAACATGGTTTTCTGAGAGCCGCTCCCATTCAGAAGCCTGCTGTGGGATGTGGCACATCTTCTGACATCTGTGTTTGTAGCAAGAGCATCCCACTGCCTAAGTTTCCATTTCACATCTTCTTAGGTATTTTCCAGCATCCACCCAATGTGCACTAAACAGTAAGAAATTGAGAATTCAAGCATATAATATGGAGGAATGGATAATAAGCCCCTAGGAATGCATCCGGCTACAGTTATATTCCATGAAGGTTAGAGGCCCAATTCCTCCTCATTTAAATCTGATATTGAAGGAATTCACAGTGCTTTATCCAAGCTACTAATTTGCAATTTTACTGCAAACAATTTACAATCAAATGAAGTAAAAGCTAGAAGCAACGAGTACATTAATGACCAGATTTTCCTTTTGCATTTCTCTTCATTTTATTTTCTTGTGAAGGCCAATCTTAAAAAATTGGATAATTGACCAGTAAATAAATACAAACTTTTTTCTTTTAATTATTACTACATAAAAGCTGAATTGCCAGTATGAACTACAATGTTCTCTTCTGCTGAGGACAGTCCTGTATGACCAACCTCCAGCAACAGAAATTGGAATAATAACACTATTTCTCAGACTGAAATTTCATGCTCTAACAAAGCAGTACAAAATGCGTCACAGCATCTGAATAAAAAATTTAGTGTTCTGGGCTAGCTATATGCAATTTGTAAATTATACAGCCATGTGCACATTAAGATGTTTCTTAAAAGTACAGTAACTATTCTGTCAAAAAGATAGCATGAATGTCAAAGCAGCTTTTGTAATACTCCATTGGAGCTTCCTCTACACCAGGAGAGATCTAGGTACAGGTAAGTCAGTAAGTTTTATTTTTTTTAGGTTTAGAGGCAGTCTAAAGGCATCAGTCAAGCACCAAACCCCAGTCCAAACCCAGAGGAAGGAACTAGGACAGGTAGTTGTTAGACAGGATAGTGGTCAGTCTGAGGCTTGCTCCTAAAAGAGACACCCTGCTGCCCTGTGGAACTGCCTCTAGTGCTGAGCTGATCTGCTGAGACAGTTGGAGATCTCACATTTTTAGAAACAGTTAATTTTCTGGAGGCTTAGTGAGCTCAGCTGCCTCAAGGGGGTCAGTTAGCTGCCAGCACATGGGAAGCAAGTGGCCAGGAGCAAGGTCTGCCTCTCCAAGCATCCTGATGAGATGCTAAAACCTCAGGAGACACTGTGTTAGACTACTGTCTCAAAAGGTGTCAGGGAAAGCAGGGGTGCTGAACTCATTTCAACTCCTTGCATTCCCACGTTTCCTGTCACATTCTCATGCTCACCTGACACCCAGACCCCATTCAGATGGTCAAACCCCTCTGGCAACAGTAATCAGTCAGGTCAACTTAGGAGCTACATCCTCTGACCACCTTATCCATCTCAGCAAACATCACCATAACACTGGGCCAGACTGGATTGGCTTTTCTTAAAGTGACCTGAAATTTTGCCCTAACTTAATTGCCCACGGCTGAGCAATTAGCACAAACTCTGAACACTGATCTACATGTTGCTGTTAAAGAAAGAAAGAAAGAAACCTTCTGAAGGCAATGTAATGGCTGGAGAGACCTACGCTCAAGATACCTTAAGCTGCACATCCTCAACAACACCTCTGCAGAGAAGAGGACTCAGGCACCTATACAGTAAGCTTTCAAATCCGTCACTGTGCCTAGTCCTGTTCATTTGCATGATGCCACATGGGCAAGCAGAAGGCTGCTGCAGCAGCAAAAATCCCACGTGCTGCTGAGGTGTTCGACATCTGTGGTGGAACCCGCTGCTTTTGCCTCCAGGTACCTGCACTGTGTTTGCTCGTTATGAGCCCAAAAGAAATGCACAGGAAGAATCTGCAGTTATGGAGCATGGAGGGACAAGTCTGAACTCTGCTTAAGATACTAAATTGCAAGATGTTGAGACACATAATTGGGCAGAAAGCTGGGCCTGGCCCAACTTGGCTGAGTAAGGTAAATCAATATGCCATCAAAGAGAGTAACGCAGCAAGGTAAAAAGAAGTTTGGTTTCCAGAACACATTCTGTCCAATGGTTTGAAATTGAAATCTTTCTTCGTTTAGCTAAGTAAACACAGCACAAAGCATTCACTTGAACCAGAAGCATATGACAGCAACCCAAGTTGCAATAAACATTTCCTGTAAGTGTCCTCCTAGGCTGACAGAAGAGGCAGTGAGAACCTATACAGCTGAATCAAGCATTAGCACCTAGAAAGAATACAGTTTTATCCCAGGTCTTGTTGAACTGAGAAAAAAAGAACTGAATTCAGGTAACTTGAGCAGGACATTAAACATTGCAGTGTTGAACAAAGAACAGACATCACTTTTAACATTCAAATACCCACCAAATAGGTAAATTTTTTTTCAGGACTGAATCATAGAATGGTTAGAGTTGGAGGGGACCTTTAAATACTATCTAGTCCAACCCTCCTGTGATAGGCAGGGACATCTTTCACTAGATTAGGTAGCTCAAAGACCCATCCAACCTGACTTTGAACAATTCAAATGAAAAGACATCCACAACTTTGTTGGACAACTGTCTCTGTCTCTGACCGCTCTCATCATAAAAAATTTCTTCCTTATGTCTACTCTAAATCTATTATCTTTTAGTTTAAAACCATTGCTCCTTGTCTGGGCACTACAGGTCTTGGTAAAAAGTCTCTCTCAATCTTTCTTGAAAATCCCCTCTATATTTTACCTCACTACTGCTCTTATTGGAAGATGCTTTGAGGAATATGCTAAGGAAATACAGACTGGTAAAATAACCTGAATGCCCTACAGTAAAGCAAATCCTACATCAGGATTTAGGAAGGCAGCAATTCCAGCTACATATGTAAAGAAGGTACAACTTGAAAACCATAAGCAAACGTATCAGATAGATATTAAGAAAAAGGACATATTTGTCTATTGTCTTATATTGTGCAGGACCATTCTCCCTTGTGCAAAACCAGCAAAGTGAACACAAGCTGCTATAAGAGTGGCAGTGGTTGTACAGCTGAGGCCTGTGCCCTCCTAAGGAGCACACAGGGAGGCAGCAATGCCGATCATTAGCTCTCAGCACATAATACTTGGCAAAGACAGGGAGGAAAACACAGTTGCAGGTTTACATTAGTCTTTCACTCCACTACTCGCCTTGCTTCATGGTGGTCCAGCCTTCCAGCACAAGGCAGAGGAGCTGAAAGATGCCAACTGCCAGTGGCCCCATGGCTCATTACAGCAGTCACAGGCTACCACAGGTTTTCCTCAGGTGCAGAGATTACCCAGATATCTTCTCTTCCCACCTTTCCAATTTTTGCAATCACCTTTGAATGTTAAAAGCTTTCCACTGCCCAATAAACGTTTCAATCATTTCTCTGTACTAATGTGTTTCAAGAGTCTAAATTAGAGAATTTGAGTTTTGGCACCAGAATAGGGCAGAAAACTTCCATCCATGACGTGGAAAGGTATTTGTGACAGACAAATTTGCCAACTTCTTTGGCAACACATTACCAAATGAAAGATTAGGCTGCACAGGTAGAGGCATAAGCAGAAGATGTACACAGGAAAGGATCATGCATTCAGTGGCTATCGCTTTAATGTGGGAAAACAAGGATTCACAGGGTAGACATACAAAGATCCCAACAGATCTAAAATGAAGAGAAGAACAGTTTATGTAAAATCTATAAATATCTGAAGATGTGAAGCTAGGAAATTTGTGGGTTAAAATAAAGAGAAATACCTAAGCATAACAGTAAGAATTTCAGAAAAATCAGATCATTGGGATAAAGTTGCTCCATAGTAAAATTTCATAGGCAGTGGAATCCCCAAGCAAGCAGCTAAAGTTTGGAAAACCTTGACTTTGAAAGTGCATTAAAGAAAAAAAACTAGAATAGTAATTCAGATTCAAAACTTGGAAAACATACAAGGCTGTAAATAATTGAGAAAAGAAGTGCACATGCTCTTAAAGTCCTCCACAAGGAAATGTCTCACAGAGAATATGTTTTTCCCACTTGCAGTATGCAATTCTCTTTCCTTTCCCTGCCAAGCCAGTATCGACTATTTCTACCATGCAGCAAAGTGGGACATGTTCTAGTGATGTGCAATTACTCTTTGGAACACAAGCAGCACTTCCGACATGCTGCTGTAATCTCAACGGTGGTCTCTAATGGAAGTTGTCTGCTTTTTCCCATTTCCATTGGGATAGCAGCCTACGATGCAACTCCACTGTCAGTCTGGCCTAGACGGTTCCCTTGAGATGCCAGAACCATTCAGCGTGTTGAAAAAGTTGTTTTAAGAAACATAGAAACATAAGTACTTTATCCCTGCTTGACTCCATGCCAAGGGAATTGCACAGAAACCTTGGGATGTTTCAGTGCTAAATATTATGTAACGTCTACTTTTCTCATTTAAAATCTTCAGTTGTTAAAAAAGCCCAAAAAGCAAGAACCCCCCCCCAAAAAAACCCCTTCTTATAATTAGAAAATCTTCACTCTGACAGTCCAGAAACTACCACAATGTAATAAGATTTCTCAGTTACTTTATCTTCCTCTCCTACAAATACACGATTTTTGATTTTCTAGCAAGCTTGATTTCTTTTCTCCTTGTTTCTTACGTAATGATGTAGTCAGAGCTGTTCACTTCTCAAGCACTATTCTATGTCATTAAGAACAGCTCTCTGCTTTTTTTAAGCACCAGTATCCTTTAATCCCTTCATTAATTTAAATATATTCTAAAAGACACTCAGCTGTCTATTGGGACTCCAAAACAACCACTCTATTAGGAGAGTCCTGTACAAGCTTCCTTTTCTAAGTGCAAGACAACTGCCATACTCATCCCCTGCAAGCATCAATACTGGTGAAGGTTTCTGCTGCAAAGCAAAAATAAACCTTCTGTAGCTCAGCTGGAAGACCAAGGGCTGCAAAAGGAAAAGTCCATCTCTCATGACTTGTTTTTGGAAGAATCTCACAGGTCTATCAACATCAAAGTCTCCAAATGCCAGTACAAAAAGCTGAACACATTTATTTTTTTAATGGAAGCCTGAAAAGGTTTCTGGAAAGTAAAGAAGTGTCACTTACAGAATATAGCCAGAAGTTCTCAGCCAAAGATCTCCAAATGCTTTAAAGAAATACCAGTATCATTATCCTCATTTTACCAATGGAAAAGCAGGAACATGAGAAGGTAATGCCAATGTCACGGTCATCAATTCAACTTGGATTTCCTGAGATTGTTCACTAAGACACAAATCCATTCTTTATCCAGATTTATTTAACATGTAATGAAATAGGTTGCAGAGAACCTGGCATTGTTCTGAAAACATAAAAATTCTTCTAACATTGGTTTTATCTGGACAAAAATCAAGATAATATACACTGCTTTCCTTATTCTCCACTTAGTTTGACTGAAGAGTCATTAGAAAGAACAAGTGAGCTTAGCAAAATGAGCACATTACTTAAGGTTTGCACAATATAACCATATTTTAAATTCTAGGGTGAAATTTCTGACCTAACTGAAGCTAATACTGATTTCAGTCAGGCAAGATTTTCACCCCATAATCTGCGGTAAAAGGGAAGAAAGATAACTTTGTAAAGGTACTTTAAAGTACTACATTCAAAGGGGAGAAAAGTTAAGTGAATGAAGTATTTCACGTAAACTGAGTGAGCTCATTTCCCAGATGAGCCAGATATCTGCTGAGCCTGCCTTAAAGGGCAAAAAGCAAAGATGGCTTCATCTCCTAAATGTGGCCTGGGGCACCGTTACGATGATTTACCTTAAGACAGTTAAATGCTCTTGGCTTATTCTGAGTGAAGATCACATCTCCTGACAGCCAAAGATACTGAGGCACTGAGGTTAGGTCAGAGCCTAATCCCAAGTCTCCAGAACAAAATAGAAAAGACACATCACAAACAGCTGAAAAGGACAACAGTCTTCATCTCAAAAAGCTATCAAAGAACAGCTTTGCTAAAAGTAAGGGGGCAGTAAAAGTAATTCAAAAATATATTAATTGAAAAGTTGACATTTTCTTGTGCAATATCTGGTACCTCTAAGCAAATAATTACAAGAAAGCATAAGTAAAAAGTGTCAGCCTGATATAAGCAATGACAACAACATTGTAGGTGAGAAAAGTTTCCAAGAAAAGTCTTCAGGGACTTGTGAAGACAAAGAGATACTTAAAGACTGGAAAAAGGCAGATAGAGTGGGAAAAGGAGAACAGAGAGAATCAGATTTCAGTGCACCTAACTGTAATTGCTGGCAAGGTTAGAGAACAACAAAGACTTCTTGTTCTACCCACATGAAGATAGCAAGGTGATCAGTAGCAGTTAACATAAATGACAGCAATCCAAACTCATGTGACATTACTAGAAAACCTATCAATGATGCCCTGACTTATCTCATGGAACACCTTCATAGTGAACCAAAGGGAATATGAGTAACATAAAGCATGCACATTCCTAGTTGAAAAACTGTATTTGAAGGATAGCTATTAGTAGTTCAATGTCTTACTGGCACTCAAAGTGAACAGTCATTTCATCAATGCCTTGGATGATGTAACAGGCTGTACTTGCAGACCATGGAAAGTTGCAAAGGGCAAAAACTGCTGGAGAACAGGATTAGAATCTCAAACAAACCCAAGAAAATGGAAAAGTGATCTGAAATAAACAGGATGTGCCTCAGTAAAGACAAACACTAAGTATTAAACTTCAGATCTTGTCAGTGAGCTGAAGGTCAGAACAATCAACTGCACAAATACCAAATGACCAGCTAGGAGATAGAAGACAACCTGGGGGGTTAAAATGGCTCAGAAATCAAACATCAATCAACACTGTCACAGTGTTAGGAAAAGAAAATAAACCTCCTAACCATTACAGCACTAAGAGCTAACAAACCTCCTCTAAAGTAGTTTGTTCTGTTTAGGAGTCTACATTTTAAAAAAAAATCCACTTAGAATTTAAAGGTGAGAAAACAATGAGCAATGTCTGGATGGAAGGCTCTTTGAGTGAACACTGAAAGAATGAGAGATGCTCCATCTGAGGAAAAGAGATACTGAGAAGTCAGCTAGCATATATGTAACATGTATATGAAGTGCTGCTGCAAAGAGGAAGAAGTAAAATATCCTCTATGTTCAAGGGTATAAGAAAACACCAGCTGCTTAGGGATATTGCTTAATTTTATAACAGAAATCTCTCTGAAAATGTTAGACAAGCATTAGTAGCAACGTTTGAGGTACAGCTGAACCGCCCTAGAGATGGGGGTTAAACACATAAACTTGAGTTCCCTATTTTTTCATAATTTTTATTATAAACCCCGATCTTTAGAACACCGCATATGATTCACTCACTAGGCATATGTGTCATTTACAAATGACTATTTTCAATGTGTTTTCTCTCTTTAGAAAACACAGCAATTTTCTTGACTCTGGTTTGTGATATTCCCCCCACAGTTTCTATCTACAGAAGCATTTATTTTAGAACGTTGCACATCAGACATGCACATTTGAACAGTATGCAGTATTCATGACACTATCCTGGCTGAGTAAGGCACGGAGCCAATGATACTCTGAGCGCGTAGGCAAGGGAGAAACAGGAGGGAACAGAGTCAGCAGTGCTTGTGGAGGGAGGGGAATGTAGGCTGGGAAGAGAAAACTGAAAAGGACCTAGGGCTAGCCAGAACAGACCAGAGAGTAAAGAATTCCAAAGTCACTCCAAATTTAAAGGAAAAAGTGATCTCTCCTGTTAAGACACCCCTCTAAACAGGCTGTTTCGCCTTTCCATGTTTTTTAATCCACTTCTCTTCTTCCCTCCCCCCACCTCCCTGGGCCAGGATAACCGGAGTACAGAACCATGCTTATACTTGTTCTGCTTATTGAACAGGGTTTTAAAATTGTGTGAAGTGGAGGCGGGACTGATGATGAGCTGTCAAAGAAACTGGAAACCAGAAATAATCGAATATGAGCTCCACTGGAAACTGAAGTCAGAGTGGCTTTTGAGATTTTTACTTTTTTAGTGGCCTGTAAAGAGGAGCTTTGCTGTAAATCAATACTTTGTTTAGAACTT
Organism: Pseudopipra pipra; assembly: GCF_036250125.1. Classification (NCBI taxonomy): domain Eukaryota; kingdom Metazoa; phylum Chordata; class Aves; order Passeriformes; family Pipridae; genus Pseudopipra; species Pseudopipra pipra. Next base: position 31,147,306 of record NC_087552.1, on the reverse strand, counting down.
CTTTCCCAGTGGTAGATTTCTCATACCTTCTACTTTCCTAAGTAAATGGTGGCAGAAGACCATGAAAATATTAAAATTTCCACTCCCTTCTTAGGCATTTGGCAACCCTCCCTTCCAATATACTGTTTCTTATTTAATTACCACTTCAAACAAAGCTGCACTGTATCCACAGTCAATAAGTTTGCTTTCCAACAGGGAGAGCAACATTTTAAAGAAGATTTAAGGTGCATTACTAACAGCCGTAGGAAGACAACACAATATCCTTAGCAGAAAGGCATAGAAGAAACAACGGAGGTGTGACATGCTGCTCAAAGAGGGAGGGAAGGGGAATTAGAGAACTTATTAGCAAGGACAGTGAAAGAAGGAAGGGCACATAGAAGTGAAGGGATATGGAACTTGTCCTTTCAGCTTTCACGCTGAATAGTGAAGGTGTATGAGTTAAACACCCTTCTAATTGATGCTAACATTTTATTCACACAGCCACAAGACTTGAACTACTGCAGTTACCAAACCGAAAACACAGAACACAAGGCACTTGCTGTCTTTCCCTATTTTACTTAGTAAGCAGCAGCTACTACCTTATCTGGCTATCATTTTCCCCCTCTTGCTCTGCTGTTGCAAGGTCCCACCAACGTTATCATTACTCCAAAGGAATAGAAAGGGCCTTAGGCAGTTTCTATCATTTTCACCACAGTAGTAGTAAAATCAGTGGAGGTTTATTTGATATAGCTAATGCATCAGCAGGCACGAGGGCCTTCTCTGCAGTACACCACCTGCCACTCTGTTGTTTCTTCCAAAGCACTGGATGGAGGTATTATGAGAAGTAGACATGAAATCACCCAAGATTAGGAGATATAGAAAACACTTTTCCTAATAAATTTTCTTATAGTGTTAGATAGCAAATTTTTCCTTGAGGTAGTAATCCTCCTTGAGTTGAGATGGTATTTTTCTGCCTGTTTCCATTTGCATCTCTCCAGCAGATGGAACATAATAGATGTAGAATAGGCCAAACTGAGAATTATTCTAGTGTAGGCAAGAATAATGATCGCAAATGGTAAAATGAAGCAAAAGTTCAAATTTAACTCATCAGTACATTATTTTTCTCCTTGCCACAGAAAACTTGGCAATAACTAGTCCCTGCTTGTGATCCTTTTTGAATGCAGCTGAAGACTCAGTGTGGGATTTCCAAAAGTCATCTAAGGGATTTCAGAGCACAGCTGGGCAAGAATTCTCATGTTTCTACTCCAAAAACAATACCAACCTTTAGAACACACCTAGGGTACATTTGCTCCCTAAAGGAATAAAAATTCAAATTATCTGTGTTTCCTACCAAACAGGATTTTCAGGATTTCCTTTCAATTAAATCAATGCTGCTAGACTACTCCATAGCTGAGAAGTGTGGGAACTGCAGCAACAAGAAGCTGCAAGCGTTGCAGCTCCAGGAACTCAGACTCATGAGGTGTCACAAGTCAGAAATGCAAAAGTTTCAGCTGCCAATCAGCAGGTGCAAAACCAAAGAACCCAGGATTTGGGGAAAATGACAACTTATCATACTGCCTTTAAAGGGTTAAGCAGATAGGGAAACAACTCTCCTGAGTTTTATGAAAGTGCACCTGGAATTCGGTTTTGTTTGGGGGGAGGTTTTTTTGTTGCCTTTTTTTGTAATAAAAATGGATACTTGAATGAAATTTGTGATCTTATGTCACTTAGCTCATTTAGAAAATCTGTCCCTTCTATAACTAATATGAAAAACACTTGCAGAGAAAGATTAATATAGGAGGGTAAGTTCACCTCTACATTCAACAAAGCTCAGTTATACTTACCAGACTTACAACATATTATAGTACCAAAAGGAATTAAAACCTATTGACAGCTCTTTGCTCCCAAAACAAGCAAAGGAAGTCTAACATCACGTTAGGAAGTTTATCTGGACTATTAGGTACTTGACAGAGTGCAACAGTACAGTACATTTTTGGGATGCTTAGTGGTAAGACTTCCTTGTACATTAAAGTCTTTTAAAGTTTCACACAAAGGCTACATGGTCTACAGGCAATTCATCTCCATTTTCCTTACTATTAGATAACTTGTGAGCACCCATAAATGAAGTATGGGATCCAGCCAAGAAACACATAATGGCTGGTCACCTATGAGGGGGAATAAAAGCACGAATGTTTGGGGGCTGCCTTAAGAGTATTAGAAATCTTTCAAAAATAATTCAAAAAATGTTTTACATAGTTTTTTATTCTTTTCTTCCTCAGGTGCAATACCCCAACAGATGAGAAGCTACATGTCCATGTCAACACTTAGCTGCAAAGCCATGCAAATATTTAAACTCAGATGGAGATCCCTGGAAGGCAAAACACTGTTTAAAGGTTTCAAAAATTTTATTAAATTACAGCTTTCTACATTATACAATCTTCTTACCTATCATAGAAAACAGTAGGTAAGGTACCAGATTAAATGAGTTGCACAGCCACAAGGCATAGTACAATAAAGAATCCATTACCCAAATCATCTTATATCTAAGCAAAGGGAAAATGTAAAGACATTTACATTAGTGCCTGATGCAAATGTAAACCTGGAATTACTGATGGGGAAATGATAGTACAGTGTCCATTTTGTGTGTGATTGCAATACTGGACTACATATTTATCAAAATGCCTCTTCAATGTAAAAATGTATTAAATATGTGCATGAGTGCTACATTATTAGGTAGCAACAAAGCCAAGAAACTTTTTTCTACTCTTTGTTATTTGCCATGAGTGCAAAACTGGGGGCTGAGAAGTTATTATAAATAATATTATTATTCACTTTTTTACATAAAGTCTATAAGTTTCTTTTAGAAATGTTTATTATCACAGAGTTGGTCACACCATGCAATTCAGATGATAATCATACTTAGGATTTCATTGTGGGTTGGGTTTTTTTCTATCCTTTTTCGAAGCTCTGAAAAAGGAAAAATATGCAAATGCTGATCCAGAAATTTCTTTAGATGTGGAAATTCTCTGCCTTAAGGACGTTTATATAATGCACAATAAGATGAGCCAAAATGGGCCAAATTTTGCTTACTATAATTCATGTGCACAGTTCAGCTGAAGTAAATCTGACTGCCTCTTAAACAGACTCTATCATCCATGAAATCCATATGCAGAAAACTGAAAACTGAAATGGAAGATGGAGTGAAACCAAAGAATATTCTCTGGTCCATAGTTGGACCATCTGGCAGTAACTTTCCCCGTGTCAGCATATTACTAGGCACCTTCACGGATGGACTACCAGTGGCTCGGCGCAGCACGTTCTCTGTTCTGCTTTAGTTTGTGAACAGCAATTCCTCACCCAATACAAGGGGACGCCAATGTATCAGCACTATGAGAGAAATTAATGTAATGCAGTGCTCCTCACCATCACTTGAGTCTATTAGATAGTTCACAGCTTTTTTCTTAAGAAGAAAACAGGTCTTGTCCAAATACTTCCTAATCTCGATTCAGAAGGCAACATTCTGCCTTTCTAAGATTAAGTTCATTATCGATCAAAGAAGTTAGAGAGTTAAAAAAAATAAATTATTTTCCATCAGAGTCATTAAATTAGATTGATATGGGGGCTACATCCTGCTGACCACAATTTATGAATGAATAAATAGCTGGCATAATTTATCATCATACTCCATATGCTAATAAAAGACTATAACATGATTATAACATGTACTGCCATGCCAGGTCACATTCAAGATAGTTGTTGACTGCTCAAGAACTGTTAAAATGCAAGGAGAAGACAGCCCTATCGAAGTGAGATCAGCCCTTTAAGAACATTATTTCAATGCTTCTCAGTTGCTATTACCAACTCAGCTGGTGAGAAGTGAGATATCAAAGTCATTTTACTTTCTCATATAAAATGACAATGGTTGATTTTTTTACTTTTTAATGGAAACCACTGTATTATTCATTTCATTTCCACTCTTATTCCAAGAAGATCTGTTTCTGTAAACAGTTACCAAAATGAAAACCAATGCATACATTAAAAAGACTAAAGGCTAAGCAACAAAACCAGCCTAGAATTCCTCACCCATATTGCACAACTGAGCTCTCTCATCTCACCATAATTAGAAGTTTCTTTCAGAAAATAAAGCTAAACAGAACTACACCTTTCATTTTCACAGCTCCAGAATAATGATACATCATAGAAATAATTGTCTGCTATGGTCTTGTAGTAAGTTTTTTTATAGTAGTCTATCCAGTTAGAAGTGATATCAGTTGACTAGAGAACAGCATAGGTAATGCCTGCATTAAGAATAGGAAAATAATATGAATAGATACAGTCCTGTAAGTTTAATCTCAGTACTACAGGAGAATTTAGAACAAATTTTGAAAGGAAGGTTAATGAGTGACATGGACCTAAAGGCAATATGGGCTAAAATTCAAAGAGTACTCCAGGCTGACATGGAGTAAGGGTACTCCATTTTTTAGACAAAGACAAGAGAAATTCAGTCAGTCTTAATCAGATGGATTTCAGTAAAGCATTTCCAGTGGAAACCATTTGCCAATTTAGAAAGCTCATGAATAGACAGGCAGGCAAAGGAAAAACAGAAGTAAGAAGTAATAAGGAGAAGACTTTCAGACAGCAGGGAGCTTGGCTACTGGAGTTTTTCAAGGATAAATCTAGTTTAGTATTTTCTTTAATAACCTTGGCATGAACAACTAAGCTAATGAGAGTCAGCGATGTGGGGTGTCGTTGCCAATGTAAGAGGAGGATTGCAAGACCTACTTGGATTTCTTTGGTGACAAGAACAACAGAAACATGAAATGAGTCCCATTTGAACAAAAAAAAATTGTGATTCTGCACTTGGGAGCTAACTGCAAAAACTACTGAAAGAAGCTGAGAGCTCATCAATAAGAAATTACGAAGGTGGAGAATGAATGGTCTGTAAGATTCAGCTATGAAAGAGACAAATGTAATGTGAGGAAGCATCAATCAAGGCATTTTCTGTGGATAGAAAAGTATTAATGCCATTGCATAAGGGCTTTCTTTCAAAAACTGCACGTGATAATGTCTTCAAAATTCAAGACACAGATTCACAAACCAGAACAGGGCAGAGGAGTGCTGGCACAACCATTCAGAACTGCACATCTTACAAGAGAAGGACAGAGAAGATGAGATGTTTAGATTGACAGACAACTAGGATGTTATCTGCAGGGAAAAAAGAAAAGCTGACAAAAGAATAAAAAACATATAAACTTGCCATTAGGTTGAAAATTAGCAGTGGTTTCTCAGGTATTAGGACAATTTGGTTGCAGAATAGCCAATCAGAGAATCTGAAGCTAAGAAACCCTACACAAGCTGCTGGATACAATGCACAGTACTCCCTGCCACTCCATACCACCCAAGAGGCCTCAGATCAAAATGCATTTTATGCACTAATGATGTCTGCCAGTGCTGCAGTGACAGGGAGTAAAATGAGAAAGTGTTCAAGGTGTCTTATCCGTAAGGAAACAGAGTCACTACATTAATTGTGGTGCTTGATATATCATAGCCTGCAACAGCAGGGGACTCAAGTTGACACTTTCAATTGTATGTATGTGAATGTGCTGCCTGCATTTACGTTACAAATAAAGGAAATAATAACAATATCCATGAAATACCAGAAAAGCAAGAAAAGACTGCAATTTTATTTACTTTATCACATTTCAGGAGTAAAAAGCAGTAAAGAGCAACTTAGAGGAGATTAGTGCGTGCTAATGCTTTCACTGAGAGAGGACATTTTCACAGGAATACTGACAGCGCGTCTTAGGGAATGACACTGATAAATAAAGACAGAGTAGCGAATCAAAAGACATGCAGACCTTCTCTAGGTCTAGTCAGGCATTCCAGGACAATGAAGCAAATTACTTCTGTGTATAATATCTGAAGTGTTTTTTTTTTTTTTCAAAGTGTGCATATTCCTAAAAAAATCCAAGGCACTAATGAGAACAGATGTAACAGACCTTCCCCTATTAGTACAGTTGACTAAGCATGGCACACATAATGTTATCTAGCTAGGATGCCTAGGTTTATAAACTTCACAGCAAACAAATTCCTAAATTATCACATTCTTAGCATATATCTGGCCATTAGCATTAAATATTTTTATGAGTTAACTTTGCTAAGGAAAGCAGCTTCATGCTGTCTGTATTTCGCTACTAAATATAGCACTAACATATCTGTCCCTCCTCTACACAGCATTAACAAGAAATACTTAGGAGTCATACAGCACCTCTTACTATCAACTGGCATCAAATCTAGGCTGACTCTAATAGCACATAGTGACTGTGCTGGGGATGGGTGGGTTTGCTTTGTTTCTCCTGAAGGGGAGTTTCTGGCAGGTGGTAACTACTCACACAGATGTAGATTTGGCACATAGGATTAAAAAAAGGTCAAGGAAAATTGAAGGAAAAGAAAATAAGTCAGTCATTTTCCTGAGAGGCCATGTAACATTGACAGCAAATTCCACTGTGTGTTTAGTTCAGCCTGCCTGGGCCTGACATCACGATCACACCTACGCAGAGCAGCTTGGTCCCCAAACCCGCTCCAGGCCGACCCGCTCAGCAGAATTATGGCTTTGACAGTTGAGGGAGACTGTCTCAAGAAAGTTCTACTAATTACTGGGGTAAAAAACCAGAGATTGACACTCATGCTTATTTCACACAATAAGTCCATTCAACAGCACTCAGGGACAAGTCAAACAAAAATGAGGTTTGGCCTCTTGAGTACATATATAGGGAAGATTACAATGAACACCATTTTGTGCATCAAACACAAATCATATCTCACTGTGTGAATGTGTTTCTGGGATTACTGGGAGGTCTGAGATTCCCGGGATGCACACAGGGACAGGAGAAGACTGAAGGGTCAATTGGCCTTCTTCCCATTGAACAGCTTCCATGGCTCATGCAAATCGATTTAACATGGCTGTTATGCTGCACTAAAATCCCAAACAAAATCCAACACTGCTGAAACTTGATGCCTCCACAATACACACTCTCTTGGGTAATCTGCAGCATCCAGACATTGCCACTGCATGAGTCCCATCTCTGCAAAGGGAGGTTAATATGCATCAGTGAGAGAAAGAATATTCTTTCCTTTATCACAGCTCTGGCTGGGACATAATGCAAAACAGCAGCTCTCTTCCCCTACCTAGCAGAAAATTTCCCTACCTCATTCTGAAAAACCATTCCATGAACATACATTAACTCATTCAGCATCTCTGCATTAGGCTCCCTTTCTAAGCCCTGCATGAATAATGCAGTTATGCCACCCCACCATTTTATTCTGAAGCTAGCAGAGCAATATGAGATATTGCTCAGGCAGCTTTCTGAAATACAGCACAAGCTGCTGTTGCCCTGGGATTCCCACAGCATTGCTGAACAGTGGGCCAAGGGGCCGCAGCTTTGGACAGCTGAAAGGTGCAATCACACAGCTGACTTGCAGCATCTCAGTCCCGTGGCAGAGCTGAACCCTAAGGTCAACAGGAACTGAGAGACTTCCTAACTAACTCCAGAGACAAGAATTTGCCTCCGTGACAAAGAGAGTCTATTGGGTCAAAGCAACATCATCGGATTCTGAGGTCAACAGGATCTAAAATACTGCATGGCACCAGCAAGGAAGATTTTTGTTCACCTTCATTTGCCTGAAGTAGGCAAGGATTTACCAAGGGGAGCTCAGTTTTAAAGGTTTTGCCTGCTCCCTTGAAAACACTGCTGGAAGCTCCCACAGTCCTGGGCAGTTCTGGACACAGCAGCTTCTCCCCAGCTCCTCCAAAGTGAAAGAAACATTGCACAGCCTGGTGGTAGGCAGGGGCAGCCACATTTTATTCCAGTTGTAAAACTGCCACTGCAGGACATTCCCCCAGTCCATGATGTGGCCTGAGAGTTCAAAAACCCCACACACCTTTTTTGTCATTCATCCATGTTACAAAAACTCAACCAAAATGTACCAAGGCTTACTACAAAACTGAACTGCAAGACTTTGCAGAAGGTCCTGGATTCACATTAACCTTCTCATGCTTACCCACATTATTCAGTATAGAAACATGCTTTCTTCTTAAAATAGAGGATCTCTGAACTTTGAAACTTAAAGAGAAACATAAGAAAACATAAGAAAAGGTAATTAAAATCAGGAGGAATGTGAGGCAGTTAAGACTAAGGTAAAGTGTATCACAGAGTAAGAAGAAAAGCAAGAGCTTTACAGAAATGCTGGAATTACTTGGTGAACAATTTGCATATTGAAGGCTTAAAAGTGTTTTTCTTGTTTGTTTCTAATGTTAGTCTAGTATATCAATAACCACCAAGCTGTTTTTTTCTTATTTCTTGACTTTAAATCTTGCCTCTACATCTCATCTTCAAACCAAACCAAACTGAATTTTTTTTACCCCAAGGTACATGGTCCACTGAATGCAGTGTCTTGGAATCATACCTATGCACTATCAAAAATTGTTTTGTGGTCCTATATGGAAGACCCAAGAAATGTAAGGAAATCTGTGATTTTAGATTAAGATGAGAGAATTTTCCAGTTCAACCGCTGGTATAAAAAACTTCATTTATCTTCTGAAAAACGCACTAATTTCCCATTGTCAGATAGCATGGCTGCAAATGAACACTATGCCTCTGCAGTTGTTGATTGCAGAGATTGCTGCATCCAGATTTGCAGCTGCACAGCCAGATGGCTCCAAGTGAGATGCCCCATTGTGGAACCAGTATGGGCTGAGAGAAAGAAGAAATATTAGAGAAGAAAACCTAAAGGTTGCTTCAGAAGGAATTTCACTTGAAGTAACCTCTCTGGCTACAGTCCTGTTTCTCAGTTGAGAATAGAAAGATGGAATGAGGGGACATGATCATGAAAGCCCACGAGGACCAATCCTGTCTGTGGAAGTCCAAGACAACAGAAGTTTTCTCCAAAGCTTAGGCAGCAGCACATCACCACCACGAGTCTCTTTTTTCACAGGAGAAAGACTTCCTCACTAACAGATAAAATGTCACCATTTCAAGTACTCAACTACCGCAGTGCTGGTAGAATTAAGGAGGTAGAAATAAAGGAGGAGGCAATGTGCCAGCTCATACAGACTGACAACTCAAGGACAATTTCTGCTAGATTCAATCAGCTGAGGTGCAGAGACATGTGACACATTGCCACTTACCAACCAACAAAAGGGTTATTTCTTCATGCCGATTTAAAACCTAGATGATGCCTCCAGAAAATGCACCATCAGTAATACTGAAGGAGTATAAAACAAATCTGGACCTCTTTCCTTCAGTGAGAAAGGGAATTTTTTCTCCCAAGATTGTTATGAAGTTCCACTGTCATTCAGGAAAACCACCTTCCCTGGCTTTGACCAGTGTTTTGGTAAGGAGACATGAGTTGTTTAATTATCTCTCAAGAAGGAACAAAAAGACAGTGGAGCATGCATTTGGAAAGCTGAAAGGCAGCACCTAATGACAGGTTTGGAAGTTGATGAGCAAAATCTGCTTCCTGTGATAACTGCTTACTGCTTTTTTAACATTATCCATGATGTCAGAGACCAATCTGCACTTGCAGAGGTAAAGACAAGAAGGACAGTAATTGCATAAGCACTGTTGCAGATTCTTCTTACTCCTGACACAGGGAAGGACTTCCTAAAAGGCAGTGCACAAACCAGTAAGATACAAAGTGCTGTTATTCATCAAAATAGCCTGTACCCAAGAAGATCTTGAAGTGCAGCAGCATCAGTTTCAAAAGCTTGTGCTATTTTGCATTATGAATGCCAGACTAAAATAAGGTCAGTTTTTGTCTGTAACAACTATTTTACTAGGCTGTCAGATAGCTCCTCTCAGGCTATGGGGTTTTATTAGATGGGTGTGCAACAAATTAAGTGTACCAAGGCTTACTACAAAGAACTTGGTCCCTAGCCTCTGTTACAGGTTAACCCAGGGAACTTTCATACGTTTTCATCTAAATGTCACATATGCACTGCAGTAGAACAATATTCATTTCTCTAACATCACCTTGTACTCCAGTGTAGGAACTGAAAGAACAGAATGACAGTCTTCAGAAGCTGCTTAGGTCAAGATTTGCAGGGTGTGGTAGTGATCCAAACCCAATTTTGATTCTTTCAGGCCACTGCAATGACACAAAAGTCTTAGAGCCCCAGTTCTAGGCATATTCTTCAACTATTTCCATGACCAAAGCTCCCATGTTCAGAATAGGAGACAGCAGAGAATTGACACAGGGTGAGCGTAGTAACTGTTCTGCCCACCACAAAAGTATCACTTTCAGTTTAACTAAAAGCATTGAACCAGCCTGTTATTGAAAAATACAATGCTGTGTGACACCATGTAAAATAGTGGCACAAGTCCTTGAATTGCATTACTGCATCTGCTTAAAACAGCAAAGATAAAAGCTATGAATCCAGCAATACGGGACAGGACTGTAATCCCTTGAAGGCCAGGTGAAGGGCAGGTTACGGACAACAAGGAGCAATCCAATTTGGTTACACTAGCTAAGGTAAAATTTACAATGGCTATCAATCCTCATGCTTCAAGGCATAAACCAAGCACCATCTGGGGCCAGAAAGAAATTTCCCTCTGTGGTACACTATAACACAATTGGCTGTGCGTATTTCTTCCTCTGAATCATCACATATCGGTTACTGTCAGAGACAAGATACAAGGCTGTACGGATCACTGCTCTGTTCCAAAGCAGCAATTTCTATGTTGTTCATTTTCTCTGCAGTCCTTACAGACTGCAATAATGCTATTAATACTGCAGCAGTCATTTTCCCAATATATGATAATAGATTCTCTAATTCCGAAACAAACACTGATAGAAACTTAAATGACTCCAACAACTAATCAAAAGCACTAGTCTACATTTTTATGGGGTCTGAGTGATTTACTAGTTTTGTCTCGGAAAACAAGTATCACAGCCTAATTACTTGTATTTTTAAATTATACATCAAGCATATCATCTAGCATTCAATTTAACAATAGCAATAGTATGAAGAAAAAAAGCACCAATGATGTTTAAAAAAGTAATTTGGAATTCAGCTTTGAATTTATTTTAAAGAAAAGATGTAAGTATTGTCTTCCTGACTGAGATTTATTAATGTTCCCCCTTTCTATTATCTGAACATCTCACTTGCCCTAAAGCACATCTGTAAAGATAGTGAGACTGCATGCATTTGCTATATCCATAAATTACAGATGTTGCTCTGAGCTACTCATCTATCAAGACAATTTTGCATAAGAGTAAGACCAACCTGAAAAGTATCCGTCTAACAGAGAATATGAAAATAATTAGTAAAAGCATAAAGTCTGCAGACCTAATTTGTCTTACCAGGAACATTCTTTACCCAGAGCTTTATAACTTCGTGAGTTATAACAGGGTGTGACAGAACACAGGGAAGCAAATCAAAGCCCAAACAACACTTCTGGTTATCAAAACAAAGAATTTGATACATCAGTAACATGCTGTTGTGTACATACACAGTTATAACAAACTCAGTAAACAGGATATGGATAATTTCATGACACCTTCTGTGTTGAATAACTTATTCATATTTTCCAACTAATAACATTATGTCATATATTTTATGGGTTAGCATATCTGCTATATCTTGCCCACATACATCATAATTTTATTCAGCTCCATGAACATACTGTGTGCATCTATGGAAAAATAGAAGACCCGTAACATAATATGTGATCATCCTAAAGCTGAAGTGTATAGAACAAAAGGCAAATTGAGGAGAAAATACAACTACCAGTTTTACAAAGAAAGATTCTGCCATCATAGAGACCAGTTACTGTATCTTAACCTTTCCACTTCCTTAGGCAATTGAAAAATGAATAAATGCTGAGAAAGCAGATAACAAGATTAAGAACACAGAGACTCTTCTAGGTTGCATAAAATACACAACATGACTTAACTGAACAGAAAGAGGGAAAAGAGTACTTGTATGAGGTAAAAGAAAGAGGCAAACTCGAACACTTCATGTCAATCACATGCTTATCCTAAACAGAAGAAAAATACTGCACTGCTACCTTCAGAGTTGGGTGAAAGAAAAAAAGACAGAGCTTTCATGTGCAGAATAATGTTCCTTATTCACTGAAATTTGCATTTCAGAAATAATAAAATACCTTGGGTTCCCCCAGGTTCTCTCTTGAACAATCTCTGCACAAGCCATTGTTTTCCTTTGTTTTGTAACATGTTTTTGTAAAGATGAAACTGCAGCTTTTTCAGTATTTGAGGCAAGCTGTTGGTTTTCTTTTCCTCCTCACCAAAACAGAAATCTCCTTTGGAAAGAAGAGTACTTCAGTTCTGTTCTAACTTATGCAAATACAACAGAAAATTATATGGGAGTAGCTGTAACACATGATACAACAGTACTTACAGGCTTGATTTCCCCACAGTCATATGAAGAATGTCTTATGAAACTAGGGAAGGAAAAGGAAACACACTAGAGTATAAAATTAACAGTCAGTTTTCACAAAATTATTGCCAGCTAGAAAATAAGTGTTCTATATCAACGGTTCCATCTTATGGCCCCAAGAAACCAACCTAAAATTTCTTGACCACCCCACTGCACGACTTTCAAAACTGGGTGCCTGTCAAACTTACATCTGCATATAGGTACTTAAGTAAGTGCCCTGATTTTCTTAAATGCCAAACACCTAGTAGTCCTCTGCAGAAGAAAACAAGAACTGATGGATACCCAGCAGAAAAACAACAAAACAAAACAAAACAAAACAACCCAACCAACCAACCAACCAAAAAATTAAAAAAAAAAAAAAAATCGCACCTATTTGAAAGCCTAACTTTTATAAAAAGTTATCTTGGTTTGTATCATTATACCTAAAGATAATCCCCTTGGAATCTGTACAACTCTCAATAGGTTGTAAAAATATCTGCTGAAAACAGCGTGAGCACATTTTTCCCCCCACAGAATTCCTAGCCCTTGTGCACATGGAGAAAGAGAAAATAGAGTTAGAATCATATTTAACTTTTGAGAAATCAGTCCTAGTAGGATACAGGGCACACTCCCCAGATAAGCACTTTATATGTTTAATGGCGAAACTGATTTACATTAAACCTATTTAAAACATCACACTTTCTCACTCAAGTGAACCACTGCCCTTTGCATTTCCAATATAATCAACCTAGAAAGAGGAAGACTGACCACTACATTTTTTCATCATAACAACATGTTTTGCTTGATGATACAAACAGAAAAAAACCCTGAACACTCTTTTATTTTCTCTTTTTTTTTTTTTTTTCCATAGCAAATAGATTTCACAGGAAGGTTAGTAATGAAACCCTAAAAAAACATTTACAGGATTAAAGTCAAAACCTGGAAAGGCAGTACTCACCTACTGTAAACACAAAGAAATTGAGGGCAGTTTAAGTGAGGCAACATCTTTGATCCGCTCTCATCACCATTGAAATCTGAGAAAACACACAGAAATATGTTGTGTGTGTCCTCAGGAAACTGAAATACAGTTAATTAAGAAACAGAATTTTGCCTTTTGATCCTTCTAATAATTCTCCCTCTTTCTCACTGACATGTACACAGAGAGATAAGAGAATGAAGGGTTTAGGTCACTGTTGCTAAAGGCATTATTTTCTACAACCCTTCCCTTCCACGGTGCCATGAAGAGTTTGCAGCTCTTCTCTGTCTTCACTACATATTATCCTTCTCATACACACGCTGATACTAACAAATAAGGAATGTGGTTGACCTGGCAACAGGATGTTCATTTCCAATTTATCCACCATTTCTTTTAATAACATTAGTCTCGGTTAAGTAGAGAACAGTTGTAGCGTTGCAGTTTTGCATGTGTCTAGTTATACCAAGCACAAACAGCAATCCCCAAACCACTCACTTCACTTCAAGAATGTGTTTCTGCCAAACAGGAAATTAGACCACCATAATCAAAACCTTCTGTCTAACTTCTATAATTCTGCATTAATCTAGGTAATTTTTTCCCCCAATTTGCTTATCTAGAATCAAAAGGATTGAAAATTATGCCCTGCAAGGAAGTTTCTGGGCAGGCAGAGGCCTTGTGAGAGGAAATAAAAAGGAGTCATTAGACTAGGGAAAGCAAGAGACCTGTCCAGGATGGACTGATACACGAGAAATCTCTGATCAATGGAAAGGCCCAAAGAGACCGATGTGATAGCGTTGTAAGTAAAGGAAGACCACACCCATCTCTCCCAGCCTTGAAAAATAAGAGGAGCACTGGTGTATGAAAGTCTTCATTTTGGATGTCTAACTTGAGATAAATTTACAAGGCCTTGATTTTTCAGAAAGGATGGCCTGCATCATCTGAAATTGTAAGCCTGTATTTAACAAAGATTCTGAAAACCACAGTCAAACAGGAAGGCAAACACATGTTCCCATTCTGCTATTATGATTATTTTGCTCATATTCTGTATCAATTCCTGGAGAAGAGGACACTGAGTAAAGACCTCATTGCAGTCTACAACTTCCTCATGAGGGGAAACAGAGGGGCAGACACTGATTTATTTGCTCTGGAGACCAGTGACAGGACCCAAGGGAATGGCCTGAAATTGAGTCAGAGGAGGTTTAGGCTTGGATATTAGGAAAATGTTTTTCACTCAGAGTGTGGTTGGGCATTGGACCAGGCTCCCCAGGGAAGTGGTCACAGCACTGAGCCTGACAGAGTTCAAGAATCATTTGGATGGTCCTCACAAGCACACGGTGCGACTCCTGGGGCTGTCCCGTGCAGAGCCAGGAATTGGACTTCGATGATCCTTGTCAGTTTCTTCCAACTCAGGTTATTCTATAATTCTATGATTTTGTGCAGCTCTAATGATCCAACATGACTTTGTCATATGATTCAATGGTCTCTGTGAGAAAAACAGTATCAAGATGCAGCTAGTTGTATCATAAGCAGTCTGTGCCACATCTTGAGCTTAATTTCTCCACATAAGCAGCACTATAGATAAGCTCTGATCACTATCAGAAGTGCCACCCTACTCACAAGACATTCAAACTTTTCCAGCATATCTCTGCAAGATTTCACAGACCGTGAAATGCATTGCAACTCTCCTCTTTTTAATAAAAACGGCTGCAGTCTCCAAGGCTGTTTGTGCAAGCTACTGTTGTGGGTGCATAATGGTTGCCTACACAGTAGCACCAGCTTCTAACTTTGTACAAAACGAGTAAGAGTATTCAGTCCTTTCTGGCACATAGTACTTAGCTATCAGAATAAACATTTTATTCTGTTTGATTACTCTCCCAACTCTTTCCAGTTAAATCAGGCTGTCAAACATATTTTCAAAATACAAAGCAACAAAGTGTAAAATTCAACAACATATATTCTTTTAAGCTGAAATGTTGCATCACCAGGTTCTTGCAAAGGTTGTGTATTAAAAGACAGCTATTTTGAAGGAAGTGTTTACCAGTAAAACCTTGAACACAGCCAGAAAGCTACACTATACAAAGATTTTAATAGCTATGAAATGTTTGGTACTTTGTGCTGAAATTAGCGAACAGGCTAATTTTTTCTCTGTAGGAGGCTACACTCAAAAACCTGCAGGTGTGAGACCTGAGTGTATGAGTATGCTTGCCTACACCTGAAACCATTTCTCCACCACACAGTTTGAGCAGCACTACACTGTTTAGGAGCATTGAGAAATAGTGTGGCTCTAAGTCAAGGGTTTTAAGTAGCATCAGCAGAATACCGTGATGAACGTGCACCACATCAGTTCACGCTCCTGCCCGCCTCTAGACTGCAGCGTCTGTTCTTCTCAGAGATAATGATTGAATTTGATGGCTATATTCTCCAGAGCCTCCTCCCTCCAGCACTGCTTCACACCTGAACAAACTCAAGTGTGAAATGCTTCCACTCTGATTTGGTAGCAGTTAGACTACCATCTTTAGATGGTATAAAAAACATGCAAGACAGCAAAAGTTCAAGCTCTGTACGTAGCAACTCAGTAGGTCCATAGAACTACACAAAAACATCTTCAATTTTTGCA
Source organism: Pseudopipra pipra (assembly GCF_036250125.1). Lineage (NCBI taxonomy): Eukaryota > Metazoa > Chordata > Aves > Passeriformes > Pipridae > Pseudopipra > Pseudopipra pipra. The sequence goes on along the minus strand of NC_087552.1, from coordinate 31,131,298 downwards.
TTAGTAACTTTACTTTTGCCACTATATCTACCAGACTGCCCACTGGCTCCCTTGCTAGATAGGGCTCTCCAAATAAGACATGATGCTGGCAAAAAGTAAGGCTGTGTATTATCAAAAATGCAAATCCTGAAATAGCTACAATGCATAGTTAGTAAGGCCTTACCAACATTTATCACCTGTAATCCCTCATAGGAATTAATCCAAAAATGTTCACAGTACATAGAAATTGTTAATTAATAAGGAAAATCTAACTGGCAATTACAGGTCTGGTCCAAAACTAGCTTGATAAAGAATTGCAGTCAAATTGTTTTCTCCTAGCATGAAAATTCTTACAGTCTTGTCAGTCCAGAAGAAAACTGATACAGAAAAAACCCCTCGCAGATACCTGGCCATTCTTTTCTGGGCAGAAAAAAGTCCTCTGTATACTATTGACATAGGACTTACCTGCACTGGAATTACTACTGGACCTTATTAATGTAACACATAGCTAAAACGTCAAAAAGCTTTTGACCAAAAGGCATATCCATCCCTTTCCCAACATATCGCTGGTGTTGAGACTGTCTCCTCAGCACCTTTATGATAATTTTAGCAGCAGCCAATGTTAACTCACAGGTACAAAAATAATTTTTTATTCAGCTGAGTCAGATAAGGAGGCAGGGATAGTAGAAAAGCCTGCAGGGCTTCCTTGCAGCCAAAACAGTTGCCTAGCTATATTACTTGCCAGTGGGAGCGTCTGGAGGGGTAAATCTGGGACAGCCCTTTTGGTATCCCCAGCACTGTCAGTCAGCTGCATTCTGTCCTTTGACAACTCCATAGGTGCATCCACATGTTGCGCAAATGGCACTGCCATTCTGCACTGCTCCTCTTATTCTATATACACTATCAGACAGGTACTTACATTCTTCAGAGTTCTCTTAAGAGATCTCTGACATTCCTGTTGTATGATGGGATTTGTAGGCTGCCCGTACTTGGCCAAAACTTCTGCTGCCTCTCAGGGACAAAGTGGATGGGAGACGCAAAACTCAGAAACGCCCAATACTCACAAGAACATCCCACCAGACACAATACAGGTGCACTCACTGTGAATATGTCTGAAATACTTTTCACTGATCAGACATGTTCATTGTTGTCTGTGAGACTGTCTTCTCTTGGCTCAGCACACTAAGAAATGGCAGGATTGCTGCTGCCACCTCAGAGATTTGGGGTGCTGCTACTGCTGTTAATAGGGGGAATGGGTGGGGCTGCAGTGAAACTTCCCTTTCCAGCAACAATCCCTTCCTCATAGTTCAGCTCATGCCTTCCCAGTCAACGCTCCTTGCAAGACAGAACAAGAAAAGGAGGGAGCATGCCACTCCCTCAGCTACCTTTCTTGATAAGGCAGCTCCCTTCCTCCTCCAGGGAAAATAAAGAAGCCAATGAGGCAAAAACATGGGTTCTCTGTACAGGCCTGCTCATCTTGTTAGGGAAGGAGACGATACAGGTGTTCCCCTCCAACACCTGCTTTTATCCAGGTGTGAGGGGAAGTAAACTGGTCATCAGAAACATGGATCCTACTGAGCAAGGGAAATTAATTTACACATGCTTCTACCTGATTCACCTTTTTCCATATGTCCTCAAGAAAATCAAACAACAATGATTTCTATGGGCTCCAACTGGGTATTACGATTCTCTTAAGCCACTGTTACAGTTTCCAACAACAGAAACTTCTCAGTTTTACCCATGACTGCACTCTAGAATCTCTGCTCCTGGACAGCAGCAGTTCCTGGTGAATGCAGACCACCAACTACAGAGACATAGTTGCCCAGCTCAGGAGGAAGTCCTCCCAAAATACTACTATTTAGCAACAGACTGTTCAGAGTTAGTTAACTACCACGGCAGAAGCTATTTTTGTTTAGTCAATTACTAGCTAATTGCAGCTTATCACAGATCCCTTTAGTATTATCTGTCCTTAAAAAAAAACTTCTTGAACATGGTACCCATCACTATCTGTAAATTTACTACTTTAGCATATGGCACTTTTATGATTTTTCTACTTTAGGAAAGATTTGTATAGAATTTCTAGGAACAAAGGGAAGGAAGAGTACATCATAAATGGTCCCCATCCCTACAATCTCCTCATTTAAGGTGCAGGATTGAATAGCATTTGGGATAAGAGTCTCTTTAGCACTTAGCCCCTAAAGATGGTCTTTTTAATAGTCATAAAATCTGTGGAGGAAGCAGATGAACTAAAGCCTTTAATGGCTGGCTTGCATTCTACTGTGTTCCACTGGGACCGGGCGGTTTTACATCCTATATCTACACTTTGCTGAAGGTGGTTTAGAATTTCCATTTCAATCAATGCATAGCTTTTATCAGTGCTCTTTCCAGACCCATATCCGTTATATGGGAAAACTAGATTATATAAACTTGATTTCAAGACGTTAAATCACTGTCTGGGAAAGGCAAGCTTCTATTACAGAAGTTACACAGATTATTTTGTAGCACCAGTAACAGACTTCTATGTAATTCTCAGTATCAGCTCGTATTCAAAATTTGTTTTCAAATAAACCACATTTTATAAAGAAGTTAGAACTGGAGATTTAGGGTAGCTTTTTGCAACATTTTTGTTAGGGAAATTAACACCATGGTACTTTTTTGTGTAGCTTTGGATTTGAAATCTCTCCAGAGGGGCACTTTGGAAGGCTAGTCATTGTTTAATTAGTACTCATCTCAATTAGCATCTGGAGTTAAAGATCCACAAGTAGGTATATATTCAAGAAATTCTCAGAGGAATTACCTACCAGTAACTGAATATGCAAAGTTCAGAATATTGCTCATCCAACCTCACTTCAGCTTCTTCAGAGATTTTCTTCTTTTAAATTAGGAAAACCAGATGCAAAGTAAGCAGGACTGCATGCTCTTCTTTTACTTCCCTGCTTAAAGAGTACAATCCAGAGGCAACTATAAAATCACTTTCTTTTTCAGTTCCTAAATTCAACATATGCACACCTAAGAAACATATGCAGGTAAGGTATGCTCTGAAAACAACAGTAATATCACTAACCAGAAAGTTTAGTAAGGTCCTACTTAGGCATGCATACAGCTGGTGTGGGTATCAAAACTGTTAAGGACTAACATCTGCTCGGACCCCTGGAAAAATCAGGATCTTGCATACAGATTTGGAAGCAAAGCTTAGGTATCAATTCAGCTATGTGGAGATTTTCTCAGCTTCTAAAAAAACCACCCTCCCTAGCAGACTATGAAGCATGTCTTGTTTAGTCAGCCCACAACTACTACTTGATGATAAAGCATACTGACAACAGACAGAAACAAATATTTAGCAGGGAGACTTGGGTGGAAAAAGAAATCCTGTCACTCACCAATTACTTGCAGTTTTGAACTATTACTTAATAGAATATGCTGAGCTGGAAGGGATCCACAAGGATCATCGATTCCAACTCTTAGACCTGCACAGGACCATCCCCAAGAGTCACACCATGTGCCTGAGATGTGCACATCCAAATGCTTCTTGAGCTCTGTCAGGCTTGGTGCTGTGCTTCAAGAACTTTAAAGAACTCCATTAGATTGATTCTTCAGAGATGTTAGGCAAAACTAAGCCAAAAACCTGCACTAAATATTACAGGTCACTTATTCTGATTTGCTACTGCTTTACAACAAATTCCTTTTTTTCCCTAATAGTTGCAGTTTTGCCTCTGGATGGCTGTTTCTACCATGGAAAAAAGCAAACTGTTCCACATATTGTTGGGAGTACTGTTACCATATTGTTGGGAGTACAAATATAACTTCACCTCCTATTTCACCTCACCTCTGGCAAAGACAGCTATGCTGGCAACTACTCCTGCTCTACTGAGTGAGAAAGGGGCTGGAGTATGTAGGCAGAGGGAAGGAAGGATTGCTCACATCAGTGCTTCTCCTCTCACTACAGCAGGAGAGGCTTTCCCGTCCTGGCCTGCATCCTCAGAGAAGAGAATCACAACTTTGCCTTCACATCTCAGATGCCTTAAGCCAGCTCTGTGGCTCAAAGCAAGACAGCTCAAGGTAAGCACACTAAACCCGTGAATTTTTATATGCCATTAATATATACAAGTACACAAAGAGACCAACAATTTCTCGTTGAAAACCATCTATGTCATCTAACAAACTCATTGTTATGCTGACAAAAGCCATGATGAGGAATCTTTCTCTTTAATTTGTAACAAGCCTGAAGAACAAAGTCATCCAACATTCAGGGAAACATCACCTCCAATATTCCTAGCAAAATTAATTTATGTCAGTTGCAAGTAATTTTATTTTCTGGGAAAAGAATTTCATTTGTATCATGTCAAAGACAATGGAAGGCCACAGGTATTCCTCAAGTAGGCTGGTTCCTTCCCTTCTGAAATGAGTCAATAAGAAACTAGTTGGAAAACTGAGGAGAGTTGCCTGAGTGGGGATACACTATAAACTGTATTTGCACTGTCACCTTTTGCCTGTTTAGATGTAAATTCAGTATTCCAGGTCCCAGACCACTTACTGCCTAAGGAAATAACATTAAATCATGAGGGAGCACAGGAAAAATGGGGAGGGGAGACAGAAATGCCAGCTGCACAGCTTTTATGCAAATACTTATCAGATCACTCTGAGGGTAGAATACTTGTTCTCTCTTGCTTTCTTAGCTGAAGGTAAGGTGAATTTACTGGGAGTTGTGGATAAGAGGAAAATATTGATAAGAGTACAAAAAATATAAAATCCTGGAGACACAGCTGGTAGGGGTACCCAGTCTACTTTTATATTCAGCAAGGAGGATGATTTTCCCTCTCCCACTCACACAAACTCCTCTCTCCAAACAACCCTCCATAGCAGCTATCTAATCAGCAATGGTGTGGAACATGAGCCTGTCTCTGAGTTCAGCTTTGCCCCATGGAAGAGGCATGCTTTATTACTAGTTTGCTGCTGACCATGGAATCGAAATAGATTTCATCTGGGTATATATGTATGTCTTTGTTAAACTAATTTGCCTTGCATTGAATCTCTCTGCAACTAGGGTAGAGTAGGAAAAAACAAAGATAGTGTCATGGAAGAAAGAGCTTTTTCATTACAGCTATCATGCTTAGTAGAAACAAAAACATCTTTGAAAACTCACTGTTGCAGGTCTGCACAAAGAGCCTCACACCTAAATACAGGAGAGAGATTCAGTAAAACTGCTAACATGTAATATTGTAATGCAACTAGAAAATGGTAACAATAGATTATTTATTCTCATAAATAAAAACATCAGTGTGCAAAAGCATACACAATATTTTAGCAATCATGATCAAACAGAATCAGGGCCCCAAAGATCCTACATTCTAACAGAACCATGTATTTACAAATATATCATTAAACCAAATACTTAACCTGCACGAGAGATGTCATTGAAGTAAGCTTTGGTTTTCTTTCATTCTAGAATTTCTACTTGCTGAGAAAAAAACTGTACCTCAGGCCACAATTCCAGTTCTTCCCCTCTATTTCCATTCATACCCACTCATGTCAGTTCTTGCCCTTGTTTTTGGTATTCCTCCATCTTGCTTGTTCCTGGTCTCTAATACCCTTGGTTCACTGTTGGCTCTGCTTGCACCCATCCAGCCTGTTAAGTCCTCTCCCACGCATCAGTCACTGGTCCCCCTTTCTCTTCCTCCAAAGTCTATCCCCTACTTTCTCTTCCACCTACACCCTTCCATCCCCCTTTCTAGTTCCTACCCCTCCCTCCTTCTCTCCCCAGTTCTCCAGACCTTTCCTGGGGTTTCTGCACCCAGCCTTCCCCACTCTACATGCAGTCATGCCAGCTTTCCTTCAGGCTGCAATGGCAAGAGCTCTGAGAAAATCAGTCCTGGCACTGCACTGTTGCAATGGGAAGAGGTTAAACACAGAAAGCAACAAAATCAGACCCCAAAGGCCAAAAATAAAGCATATTCAGTTGAGCAGGCATCAAAAGTACCTGAAGGGACAGAACATCCTACGTGGATGCAGAATCTTCACTGCCCTAGAGCAATACGCACAAGCATATCCAGGCTCACAGCTCCTACCTAAATGCACACTTCCCTGCCCCCCAAATATATAGCTAGTCAGAAGACTGCACCTCTGTGAATCTTGAATTCAGCCATTAGTTTCTGACAAGTCTGCCCTGATGTGTGAGCTAGCTTAGATTTTCAGAGGCTTGACCAAAACCAGAGAACTTAACATAGTTTTGTGTAGACTTTGATGGATGCCCCGACAAATTTCAAATCTCTGCTTGAAACAGGCTAGAGCTTCAAAAGCAAAACAGGTATGTATTTATTTCAAGATAGGCAAAATGTTCTTACTCCTTAAACTCGTTCTCAGAAACGGACAAACTTACTTGAAATTCTCCCACAACGTAGCTAGAGGCAGGTGCTTAGCTTGAAGGAATTCACCCCAAATGCTTGTAATTTGAGAAGTTGTTTACAATTTAAAATGAGGTCCTATAACAGAAAGCACCAGGTTATGCTATCTTCATTCATAATAAGAACATACACACTGAACTTTTTAATTGCTTTTTCCATTTTCTTGCTGTTACATCTACTGTAAACCTCACCCTTGATAATTCAGCCATCGTTTTATGTCAGCAGAGGGAACACAGGCCAACGTATTAGGTCTTGAAACAGATACAGTGGCTAGCCTTTCAAGAAGGCACAGACTGTGATTCCTATCAAAGATTCTCTGTATTTCTCCTCCCATGTTTCTTCAAAATATTGCAAAAGTTAATTTAGAAGACTGTTTTACCAAGATGAAGCAGGCAAAGATATGAGTATCTGGGCAAATGCAGCAAGCCACTTGAAACAGAAAGGAATTAAACAAGGGTATATTTGCTTCTTGTTCAGTGTTCCTGTGACAATTCATTCTGAGGATTCCTGACTCACCATTGATGTTAGTATGATTTGATGGTGCTCAAAATAGCGCACAAATGGCATCTGCACTTCAAAACTGAACTAGATTATTTTTTCTGCCTCCTCTTCTGCAGGACAAACTTCAGAGAAAAGATGTAAAAACAACTTAAGAAACCACCTGTGTATGTCACACGCTTACCTCTATCATCTTGGACATCACATAGCAAGAATTCCATATCAAGAGTTACTGGAATTGTGAGGATTTTCACCAACAGGGCTTCTTTGATAGAAAAGGCACATTACACTAATCCAAAAATTCCACTAGTGTTTAATTTAATGTAAAAATGTTTATCTTAGACTTCTTTGAAAACAAGTAAAAAAAAGTTGGCAGGCCTGCTGCTGCTTCCAATCAGTCCTCCAGGACCTTCATGTTATCATTGTTGTTATTATTATTATTAACAGTGGTTTCTCCTGACCACCAGTCAAACCTACTGTGCAAGGCAAAGCTAAACTGCCACACAACTTTTTGCGGGTGGGCTCTATCAGACATTCACACAAATACTATCAGTATCAGAATATTTTTAAAGCTGTTACAACCTGGCCTATATCCTTCCCCTTCACTAATGTCTACATAAATCTCAAAAATCATGATTCAACCTCTGAAACAAATGTATGTCTTTACCAGAACAGAAGAGATACTTTAAAATGGGTCCCATAGATTAATATGTTCATTAGAATAGGTCACAAGAACCTGTTCATAACTTTCTGTTGTGGAGGATGTCACAATCTTAAATAGCCTAAGATCAAACAAAAATGACCAAAGATTTACTTCATTACCTTTCTGAGGCAGTCTCTGTTCAAACAATATAGGATATTTCAGCAACCTCTACAGTTCTGTGAAGGTTATGAAGATTCTGTGAAAGTAGTGCAAATAAAAAAATAAATGAATAAAACATTTCCAGTAACATGGAATTCTCTTCACTCGAACTTTCCTTAGCCAAACTTTTTAAAAATAGGTTATAAAGTCTGCTAATTATAGAGTACTGAACCTCATTCAGTCAATCACAGCTCTGGATCCTCTCAGAATAAACACTACGCTACTGATAAATGTACAATATTCTTCTTAATACCGTTTAGCTCCTTATATGAGCAAGGGCATAACTAAGGTGCTTGATGCTGATCTATGCAGAATACTCACGTTTAAAGGAGTCACTGTCAATATTTCACACTGCTGCATGAAGCGTAACGAACACTAATGAAGAACTTTGTAATGGTTTTCTAAAGAAGAAGTCTAATAGCCTGGGAATCCTGACATTGAACACATTAGTTCATTCAATTTCCCACCTGCAACTACCCATCTTAGATTCTAGTCAGAAAAGTTACTCTATTTTTTCCTCTATCAAATATACGTATCCCTCTATTCTCAGGAGTCTGTTGCATGAACCCAGGCCCTCCATATACTCACAAGTATCTGTCCAGAAGAGGCAAAGCAAAACAGACAACATTCGGTAAAAAACTTGTACAATGCTGCAAGGAAACAGGACATTAAAATTACATATTCTTATTTGTTCAACACAGTAATTCTATATCCAACTATTAGTTTTTTCACATCCTCTAATGTAGTTATATATGCTTCTGTAATGCACATAATCCTCTTCTCTTTAGGAAGCCCCAGGAAACACACTTGTTGAGTCACACCAGTGCAGAACATTATTAAATGAAACTAGTATTTGTAAGTGTGTGAACGCGCAACAAAAAGCAAGTAAAGTGGATCCCAAAAGAGCATCTTGCTCATTTTTGCATCTATAGTTTTGCTGAGATTGTTCAAAATGCATCCCAGCTACAAAAGATCTCACAATGCAGCTATTACACTTTGTGCAGGGATGCCATTCGAATTAGGTAATAAAACCTATTGAGTAGTAAGATTCTAATTCTCAGTATTTGGTATTGCACAAAAACTTTAAAATGGCTTTTTATTATATTTGAATGAGATGAACAGAATAACCCCAATAAACATACAAAAGGGATAGATCTCAGTAGCTCTGTCCTACTTTTAAAGCTTTTACTCTAACAGCAATGCTATTCTCTACCTCCCCTGTAGCAGATTGCACAGTTTTCTCCCGTCTTCGTAGCACAGCTAATAAGTTCCAGGTTGGAGCAGCTTAGACCTCAGGCTACTAGTATGTTGAAATCAATTATGCAAAGCCCATTCATTTTGATACAATGTACCAAACTGCTGCTGTCACCGCAGTAGAATGGCTGCTCAGATTGGTTTTTTGGATTTCTCCCCCCCTCTTCTTTTTCATCATCACAATGTCCTCTACCATTGCCAGAGTTGGCATTCTTTGCCGAATATATTGCCTCCTACCTAAGGATGCAATGCCCACTTCATGATTAATCAAAACCAACTTGAAATTCCAGTAGCAATGAAAACTTAAAATACAAATTCTGTGCATAGCATGAATTTTGTGTGCAATATGATTAAGAACCTAATTCATTCAGTATATCAAATCCCTAATTTGGTTACAAATGACTATTCCAAGATTAAAGAAAGAAAATTCTCTAAAAGCATAAGAGCTGCACAAATTAGGAAGCCCTTCTCTAACCTCTGTTTTTAAATGCATAGACAATGTGTATATTAACAAGGTACTGAGATATAATTATTTCCCTATGAATTTAGGATGTAGATTACAGTTTTTAAAACTGGAAATGGCATTAGCTATCTCAGATTGTCAAATTTATTTTTATAGCATAATCAACCATTACGATGGCAATCATAATTCAAAGGCATGGAAATAGGTGGACTTCTCAAGGCGCTTTTTAACTTGCAACATGGGTAAGAAAGCTTTTCTATTTTTTTGAAAAAGGGGACCTTTCTCTGTCAGTTTAGTATGCTGAGTCAGCTCAACATAGGGTCAGACAGGAACAAGAAAGGAGGATGGAGCAGAACTACCCTTTTTGGCAATAGCAAGTTGTTTCATTGGCACAGTCAACTCGTGCAACCTTCACATCCTACCTTACTAAAGATTGTGAAAAACAACGTGAAAATATACTAAACCCACTGAAAATCATGAACTTAAAATGCTCGATTCAACATTGTATCTTACTAAGAAAATAACAGCCCTTAAGCCCCTATTTGAGCCCATAAATGAAGTAAAAAGTTAGTAGCAAAAGAATCACCAGTGGCTTACATGTTGCCAGGGAGATAAATTTAGAAAGAAACAGGAAACAATGCTTCAGTCTATAAATGTGAGGTACTAATGTGGAAGGAGGAGCATAACTTTCAACTTGCAGATCCTGAGTTTATACAAAAGACCCCAAACAAAGGAAACACAAGAACCCCTCAGGAGAGCTGCTGAAAACAAAGTGTCAGTACTTCGCTCGGAAACTGAGCGTGTATTTCCAGGTACATTATTTTTGACAGCAAAGCCAATTTCAAAAGTATCTGACTTCCCTGATCCCTTCTTCATCTGCCTTCCTTCACCTCTCCATACACAGCCCACTGTTCCCTGCAAGGTGCCAATGCGACTGAAATGCCCCAGATTAAAAAAGACACAAACCACCTTCTAATTAAACTCAGTAACTGTGACATAAATACTTTCTAATAGGAAGAATGATACAGCACTTGGATACAGAATAGGGAAATGCTTGAACCAAGTCATGCACTACATAATGAAAGGCTGTAAAGTTACAGAGCAATTTTTCTCTAAATGTACAAAAGTTTCAAAAGTTTCAAAAGACTACATTTCTACATGTCTCCTGGACAGATGAGCATGCAGTGTAATTATTCTGAGCCTAAGTTACACCTTCACAAGTGTATTTGAGAACTAACAAACAGAAAACGTGCAAAATAGCTGTAAAAGAAACATCTGGTGATGAGACACACAATGAGCTTGGACTCTATCAATTAGACACCATCCTCAAAGTTATGCAAAGTCTGGGAAATAAAGAAGGTGCAACAGGCCACATGAGAGCTATGTCCACCATAAACACTGCGGGAATGTAAACACAGTGCAGCATAAACGCTGTGGGTGTTGGCAGAAGGCAGCTCTGCTGCTGTGGGACTAGCTTGCCAGTGCTGCAAAACTTGCTCCTTCCCCATCTCCCAGCCTCCCCCAAACCCTTTCAATTCAATCTCAAACTGCAATGATCATTAAAAACAATGAGTACGTCTGGCGCAAGCAAACGTGCCTTGACTATCAATGATTCATTAAGTACCTGGCACTGGATCCATAATATGGGATTCTGACATGGAAAGAAAAGCTTTAGAGCTCATTCAGAAGTACAAGCTTTACATATAAAAGAGTTAAAAGGTTCATCTTTGTCTAACAAATAAGAGAAGGCTAGGTCCTTTGTGGTGATGTTGATAGTTTCATCCTCTCTATAAGCTAATTTTCCTATTTAGATACCACCTTTTCCAAATCACAGATAAATTAAGTCAACTTTAGTTAATGTGGTAATGATTTGTAGTGAGTGGCAGAAATTCCCCTGTAATTATGCATGAATTGATGTGTGATTTCCTAATGAGCTTAAGTGAAGAAATCATCATTTTGTGATAAATGCTTTATTTCTTAAAATGCTCGTAACACATTGCTAATAAATTTAATCAAGCAACTTGCTCTCATGTAACATTTACAATTATTAAGTGTGCAGTCTTTTACACTGCTGTATCGCTTTGGCTGATTGCTGTGTGTTAAAGTTTAGCATTTCATAAACATGGTTATAACAACCATTATGTTATTTTTGCTCAGAACCATGAATTATTTCAGTTCGAAGTTAATTTACATTCTGCACAAGCTTTGTACCTCAAAGGCAAAATCCTTTTGCCATTTACAAATAGATGTATGCATTAGGAAATGAAATTAAGTGCTTTTACCTTTCAGGACACAGCTTGTCCTTCAGCATGTCATGTGATGGACAGCAAAGTCTTACTGTAGTAAGCTTTTTAGTGGATTCCAAATTTAAAAGAACTCTCAGAGTACAACTGCTTTCTCCCTCTGAAATATCCTTTATCAGCCACTGCCAATCTTTCCAACCCTCCTGGGATGAAAACCAGTCCAAATTCAACATGGTAGCAGAGCTGAATTTCTGTGGGATTTGGAGAGTCAGAAAGCTTTCTAAATGACTTGAAAGCACCTTATCCTGTCATCTCTTTACTAAGAATTTAAGCTCAGATCTTTCCTTCTATAGCAAGCTGCTATAGGAAATGGATGACCTAAGGAGAGTCACAGTTTTGGAGACTTCTCTGAGTTGCCCCATCTTTAAAGACTGGAAAGCAGATACTTCTATAATTCCACACATTTAGGTGCTAGCTATCCCAAGTGTACCATATGGGTTAGCAATTTCCTAAAAGGAGATCTGCCTGACCAAGGGGAGCCTCCAACTCTGCTATGCTTCCTCACACTCTATTCATCCATCCCTTATTGGAGCTTCTGAAGAAAAAGGTAAAAGAGGAAACCTTTCGCTGCATTCCACATCTGTAAGTAATTTTTTTTTTTCATTTCTCATTACAAATAAAAACCTCGTATAAGAATATGAAACCTGAGATGTTGAAGCTGGCCAGTTTTAAATGCTGAATCACTGTTAAATGGTACCAGTAGTAAATCTCAAACACCATGATTCCTTACACAAGAGTAGTCCCTAGAGCTAGAAAATATAATTCAAAGAACCACACATTAGCACCTCAAAAGACAAGAAAAGACCTAACATTTATCAAATACATACAAATGTTTATTTTGATGCAGGTGTGGTCTGGAGCCATTTAAATTTGAGTTGACATGAAGAACATAGTCTAAATAAACCCCCATCCTTCTGTCTCAAGAAAAATAAGAAAGAGGCTTGGAATAACTACTTGATGACCTGAGTTCCCTGGAACACATCATTAATGCATAATTATCACAGAATAAATTGATTTTGGTTTGAACTTAGTAACTTATCAGTGAACCCAAGTTGCAATGATCTACATCCAAAAGGATGTTCAACTCCCTTAGGATACCTAGAAGATATGCAGTACAAGTATATCTTAGCAAATTTCTCTCTTCAGAACCTCTATATTATAGCTGCTAATAAATCCATCTAGATTATAATCTTTCTTCCTATGTTGCCACATGCTCACACATGGGGTCAAAGAAGTGAGTGACCGTGACAAACTGAAATCCTCTTCCGTGAGCAGACATTCATTCCTCCCTCATCCTCGCAGGCATTCTTCAAGTTTTTTTCCCCCCCCGGTATAAAGATGAAACACAGAAGTCGGAATCAAGCTTCAGATTCTGACAGGTTCTGCCAACCTGTTATTGCCAAATTTTGTCCTCCCACAGCCAGAATATGTTTCACAGCCTAATTCAGATCATTTAATCATCCTCCTTCAAATACCCAAACTCCTCCTCATCCAAGTTACACTCCCTGACTTTATTTGTTCAAGTTTTTGTTACAATCAATAATAATGTCAAAGATTAAAAAAAAAAAAAAGATACTGTCATCATGTAAGGCTGGGATTTTCAAAGGAAGAATATATTGAACTTCCATTGGATTCCAGTGGGGGTTGGACTTCCATTCATTTTATATGCCTCTGAATATCTCAGATCTAATATACCAAATATATAGTGTGGGAAAAAACAGGGAAAAAAAAGGGTTTGAAAAATGTAGGAGTACTGGTTCTCTTCAGAAGAAGATTAAGTGTCAGTTAACAAACATATCCTGACTTGCTTCACTTTAAGACTGTGCACAGTCTTTTTAATTCCACAGCTTGCTTATAACAAAATACTAGATTTTGGTATAAAAGTTAACAAAGCTTCCATTTATTGAATCTCAAATGTCAAAATTTGCATTATTTTCCTGCAGCTGTGTGTGTTATTTCAACTGGCTCACACATAAATGTTACTAAAAAAACCCATCAAAAAAGCAAACAATATATGCACTATTTTATTAAAAGCTGTTAAAAATCTCACTTTTCTGCTGTAAAATTCTTCTGAATAAAGTTGTGTACAATTTTCCTTCCTCTGAAATATTTATTTAATATACAAAACAAATTCTGCATTTGTAAGTATGTATGGATAGGACATTGCAATTTGCTTTTTCAAGGAAGTACAATAAATATTCAATATTTCTCAGTGAAACAAAAAACATGCACTATCCTTACACTTTTTTTTTTTTTAATATAGGTTAAGTCAGAGGTTCTCTCTTAAAAACAGTGTTTCATTTCTCTCTTCAAAAAGGTCCTGTCTCTAGAACTGTTTAAATAGTACTGTTCTTTATCAGGATTTTCATTTTATATGGATCTAGAGGTAGTATTTCTCCAGTCTTGTATTCTATATATGGGGTCAGTTACAATGTTAGTGACCATTTCATATTTCAGTGTAAAAAACATTTTAAAAGGTAAAATACTATAAAATCGTCAGGAGATTGTAATATTATCATTGTGTTTTCTCAGCCTACTCTCACATCCTGTAGTAAAAAGGAAACATTGCATTCCTCTGCTCTGGATCTCAGGTTAATTCATCAATAACATTTTACAATTTTATCTGGCCATTAACACTTTATGAATGTTACTTGCACTTTCCACTGAGCTGTAAAAACAATGAACAATATAAATTCTAATTTTTACATTCCACTGAAACACTGGATAGTCAAACATAAGCCAAAACATCACTAAAATGCACAAAGAAAGATGCACAATCAGACCATTTTTATAGAGGACTGTTGAGCTACACACCTTGTTGTTAACACAGATTAGTGTTGTAAAATGAAAACAAAATATGTTCTTCCTCCTTTTTATAATCTATACTGATACATGTGCACAATCTGTCAGGCAGTAAGAGACAGTTATATACGTTGTTTATTGTTTACCTAGTAACATTGGTTAATTTTGGAATAGTACTATCCATGATGGCCAGCAGACAGTAACAATAACACACATTTCACTTCAGCAAAAATCCTTTAAATTCTACCAAAATAAGGAGAGCAAATTTAAGAGAAGTGGAGCCATGAAGTGTTTTCTAATTGACTGGCACACACCATACCTACAGTGAACACCCATATAAACAGGTATAAGCCAGAGACATCACAGTATACAGCTACTCTTTACAGCTCCAGCTAAAGAAAGTGTTTCAGTATATACTTAAATAAAATAAATTCTCAAACACCTTTCAAAACAGAGACCTCTGTCATCAACTGTCTTGTCTGTAATGGCACATCTAATTTTAACTGTAAAAGAGGACAAATAGATCAACACTAAAATATTACAGCAGTAGGCATGACATAAAAACAGATATGCTTTAATATATTGTTAGCATTACTTGTGGAAGTGAATATTTTATTGTAAATGAAAATTTTCTCTTTATGTTGAACTATTTAGCATCAACAAAAGGCATGGAACGGATGAAATGTAGAGAAAACGGGTAGACTACCCCAAAACTATTTTCAAGAGCAGAAAGAGAGTCTGCAGATGAGCTAGTAGAGATTTTGTGTGAGTCATGTTCTTGAAAAGTTAGTGGTATTAAATGAATAGTAAAATAGTACCCTTAACCCCCAAAACTACACACCTACTCCAACATTTGCCAATGATATACAGCAATAGGAACACACTGAAGATTAATGAGCACACTGAAATGTACCCACCCTCCCCATTTCTGTGGCACTTGTAGTCAAAATTATGGCATTAACTCGCAGGCTCTACATCCCAGGAACCAGTAAGCAGTGCCAAAGAATCCTTCTTAAGTTATAATTACAAGATTTCTATTTTGCCATCCACTTTAGGGGCAGATGCGTAGGATCTCAAGATGCTGGCTCTTTAGTATTAGATGGAAACAGGACGAGATAACTAATTACAACTAGTAAAATAATAAAAAATTTAAAATATTTTGTATAAACTGCTCTCATTTTCCAGTGCACCATAGCTTCTGCCTGCCCTACAAAAGTCTGCATGTATTTGTAATTACAGTTTTACTGAAAAAGTGGAAAAAATTCCTAAGGAAATATACTTTCGCATACCAAAAAAATTAAAAGAAAGTTTTATCAAAGTAGATGCAGTCCAGCATCAGATGAAATGTGGTTTAATTAATTTTTTTATACTTTGTTTTGTTTTTGTCACATTATTTGCTTTATATGATTCTATGAAATTTTAAATAAATTCAGAATTATAAGGGGAATAACTTCCCTCCCTCATGCAGTAGTAGAAAGAAGGCTGCTGGCAGTAACTTCCATTTTCTTACATACAATAAAACCCTTGAGACATTCCTATTAATAAGCACTGACAAATGCAGAGAAAAAAAATAAAATAAAGACTTGAGTAAAGTTTTAGGAAGAAGGGGACTTATCAGTTGTGGAATTCATCTGGGTATGACACAGGTTGCTGCAGACATAAAGCCATCGAAAGTCCTTGCTTCAGGGTTCTGTGATATAAAATATTCATGGTGTATAATTTTGCATAATTTGTTTAGCTACTGAAGCATAATTTAGTTCCTTGGTGCACAGATACAAAGAAAAGAAAAAAGGAAAGAACAAAATACTTGACCAAAACTGAAGGATTTTTACTGTTCTGTTGTGTGTGGTGTATGAAAACACCCATATGCACACAAACTAGCCTTTAGATATTACAAATAAAAAGGTATTTATAGATATCAACACCAAAACATCTTTAACATGTTTGGTGTTAGATTCTCAAGCTTTTGTTCATTTGCTGAAGATACTGACTTCCCCCAGCCTCATGCTGCTCTCAGAAATATATCTGAGCATAGTCAAGCCCCAGGTTCAGAAAGCTTCTTCTGTATTCATCAGCTCTAGGCTACTTCCTGCTTGCTCAAGTGCTCTGTATATAAAGAAAAAACGCAACTGTAAAGAATCCAAGAAATGTTGTGGATAGGGTATTCAAAGGTATTGGTATTTCAGCCTACTTTCCCTTTGAGCTAAATCTAATGTGAAATGAACTCTGCAATTCAGAACACAAAGCCACACACTTTACCCTGGATTTCCAAAATCAACCCCAAATCCAGTGTTGCCTGTGACAAATCCACAGCCTCTTTCTGACAGTGACTCTGCACCAAAGTCCAGTGACTAGATTCAAAAGAACACAAAATAAGAACAGGTACTCATTCCTTTTTAACCACTCTTACTTTTTTCATACCTTTATTCAGTTGCATAATAAAATCAATTGCAAGAAACAGCCTACACTTCCAGAAGTCACACTTAAAAATACAACATACAACAGACAGGGAAGGGGAAGAGTGGCAACAAGATAATGAGAGTCCATGGTAGTTTTTCTTTTACTGAATTTGTGTGTTCTGCTTTTTAAAAAATTAATTATTTGAACCAGATAATTAAAAAGTGTAACTTTTTTCCATACACAGAGACGAAAAGATTACCGACAATGTTGCTGTGAATCAGCTTGTTAATTGTTCTTCCAACTTATACATGTGCAATCCCTTGGAAACACTCAAGTAAACATATATAGATAGACAGGTATTAGAAGGACTTACAAGATAAACATTTTGGGAGATCGATTTTCCATTGTTTTTCCACATTTATTCTCAAAATACTTTTACAACCATCCATAAATCATAACAGACTTTATACTTTTAAATAATGGCTACATCTCAATTCTTTCTTCTCTTACTCCAGACACATTTCACAGGGAATTTGGCCCAATCAAGAGCCTTTCAATTAGGACACTACCACATATGATGTGTAAATAAAACTACACACAATAACACGCATTATATTGTAAGGAAGAAGTCTCAGAAGGTAATAAGGGAGTATTATTAGGCTCTCCATTTCTTTCAAAAAAACAGATCAAACTGAGCACTTAACTACATTTAGAACTTCTCAAATATCCCATCTTAGTTCTTAGGAAACTCATGTGGATAGACAGACAGATTGAAAGATGCATTGCTCTGCTCTTCCACTTTAGCCGTGGAAGCCATGGAGAGCTGCTCATTTTCTGTCACAGCACAACAGAGCCCAACACTGGGGAAAAGAAAGGATTAAAATCATCATAAACAGGCTGCATGCATCTGATTTTGAAAGATACTTTCTTGAATTCTGATGCCTTCTTATATGGGAAATGTCTTCTGTATATTTATTTGCGATCTAAGTTTCCTCATGCAAAGAACACTAATTTTTGTCCATTATGCCAACTTCAATATAACTAGTATACAATAATCTATAAGGCCAGATGAGGAGAAAAAACCCCAACCCAATAATTGAAACATGGTTTGATTTTACTAGTATGTAAAAAACTTTGCAACAGGAAACCATCTATTGAGTGCAATCCCAAATGAGTTTATGACTTGCTAGTGCTAGAGGGAACATAATCTTTTCATGCAAAAGTACTTTGCTATCATTTTTAATTCATGTTAAATTCAATAAGTAATGTAAATCAGACAGGCGGGAAGACAGAAAGAGTAAACACACAATAGAAATTCCTTCAAATTTTCTTCGTAGTCCCTAACCAGCAGATCAAAGTTGACCATTTCCAAATTAACTGCCTGTCAGTTCTGGCTTTGTATCTCAAGAAGCTCTGAGAGCAAGAATTACTTGGGGTTGGTCAACCAGCAGAGCATACGTATTGCTTGCACTCACCATCTGTTTGCAAAAAAAGAGAGTGATAGTATATAACAACAGTTATTTAAAGCTCTTTGGAAAATCAAGTCACTATTGCTGAGTGTTTCTATACCTCAGGCTATATAGAGACAAATTAAGTGCCGATACCGAACTCTACCATTTTGTTTTATTTCACTACGATGGGCAGGCTGGGAGTTACCCAAGACAACGAACGTAGCCATAACCCTTCTCCATGGTAAACATATAATTTCCCCAGTGATCCAGTAAGCAATAACAAGAAGTTATGTGTAGTACATATAGTGTTTATATTCCCCTGGGTTTAATATGGCTTACAGTAAAATTGATTTTCTGGAATCTTGCAATAAACCTCATCAAAGTAAATGAAACCCACGCTGGTTTTTTTTATAAAGTGATTGGATTCAGGGTGATAAATAAACCCTCAACGTCAGAGAGACTCCCAATAATGCACTTGCTCAATTAAACTCCTCCAGACTCTGTTTAGATTTTAATTTTTCTATAGGACTTATTTAACTCACTCAAACCTTCCAAAGATTTCAGAAAGGATAGCAGCTGAAAACTATTGTTCTTCTTCTCAGACTATAGATCAACCTGATTTATATTTGCTGACCACTTGCTTGACACTGTTCTCTAAACTATGTAAAAAAACCTCACTGATAGCTACACATATGCAGTGGAGTGAGGAGTAGGAAAAAAATTACTTTCTGCTTACTAAGAGTTCCTAATCAAACACCAGAAACTGAGAAGGATTTAATAATTTTAAACTTTTGTACACATGTGAAATCAACTTTTGTAAGAGATGTTCAGGCAAAATCCAATGGATATCCTGCAATGACCAACAGAAGCCTGGCTCACACTGCACTATCCCTTCCCAACAGATGATTATCACCTAAAATAACCACCTAGACTTACCAAGGCAGATGATTCCTAATTTTTTGCCAGTCTTCCAGTCTTCCACTGTTCAGCTCTCATCTCAGCAGGAAGTAAAATGTGTAAAAAAAAAAAAAAAAATCAAAGTGACCTTCCCTAACATTCCCCAAGAGCCTCTAGTGACTTAGCCAAATAAAAAAGTGTCTGATGTCTATTCACAGCTACCGGGCAATATGTATGAAAACTATTTTCATTGCCATATTTATTCCTGGTTAAATGAAAAAATTATTCATTTAACCAGGAGTAAAACCTCTGAGATTTTTTTCTCATTTCCAAGCCTGTCTAGGGAAAACATACTGCAGTAAACAATCATGCCCTATTTTATTCCTACTTAAATGAATTATCATAATAATAATTACTAGCAAAAACATCTGGTTTCTGCTCAGCACAGACGGCAAATTCTTTGACACATTGCTTGCATTTCCCCTTCTTCTTAGTCTCCAGGCTGAGGGTCTCTGGCTTTTTTTAGACCACTATACATGCCTACCGCACAGCATGCCTGATGGTACACATTTATGGAGAGACTGCTGATGACCACAAAATGCTTCCTCTGTTTTTTCTGCCTCTGGAAAATTATGTCTTTGTAATAATATCTTCTCTTTAGAGCATTTGTCTGCTTTTTACACAGATAACATTTGCATGTAAACAAGTTCTTGCTGTTTTTCTTCAATACTAAACAACAGACAGGAAAAGTAATGTTCCCTTTGACATCATATTGGCTTGTTATTGCAGAATTTTCCTGAAGTCACTATTTCAGGTATTGAATTAGAAAATGGGGCTATCCAACAGAAGCAATTTAACTTTCAATTTAATTAATATTTCTGCTCTACAGAAGGTTTTTATTTATAGAAAATAGAAAGAAAAATTCAAATAAATTCATTTATCACTGTGAAACTTTGACCAGTACTAATAATTATGTACAGTAACAGTATCACTTTTTGCATTTCCATAATGCCTTTTATCAGAGGTTCTGCATTTGTGGCTCCTTGAGTTTCTCTGCCTCCACCAAACAATGCTGGAATGGAAAGGAGAGCTCAAACTCCACAGCAGCCATGGTCCAAGCAGCACAGAAGTATGAAATACTTGAGGATGGGCAAGGGACTATATGAAGTGAAAAACTACCCGCTGTCATTATTTCTGCACACTTTTGCTCAAGGTACAAGGGGGTTTTATGGTGTGATATGTATGAAGAAGCCTAGACAGGGCCCAAAATGTTAAGAAACCATCAGGCAAGAAAAAGCTTAACATATCACTTAGGAACCATGAGGTTTAAAAGACAAATCTTAACTTTGCGTAGCCATTCAGAGTCTCTGGCCACTGGTGCTATGCAAAGTTTCTCAGTGGAGCAGGAAGCTCTAGTGGGGGGACAGGCATTTACTTTCACAGTGGGGCTGCAGCACAGTCTGTTACAAGCAAACTCTGCATGCAGCACAGCCTTTTCAAAAGGAGTCTGCCTGGCAGTCTCTGGTATTTCACCTTCATTTAATGGCCACATTTCTCACCTTTCATACTCTTCAAGCTCTTAGCCTGGGGAGGGTCTTTTCCCAAGCAGAGCCAGTGGGCAGGGTGCCCACTGCCCACCTACAGCCCTGCTGTGCACGCAGCAGTGGGGAGGGCACACAAATGACTCTGCCTCTGGTGTGTTAAAGGCCCTCACTCTTGCCCACAACTGTCTCAGGGCTGCTCTGCACTAAGTACTCTGTCTGTATTGGTGGACATGTATCAACTGTAAAGCAGCACTGAGCTCCTTCAGGACTACAAGGGTATGCCAGCTCACCCCCAACCTCACATCCTTGCCACAGGGACTCCTGTGCCAGAAGTACAGAGGAGATTTGCCAGAGCATGGCTTGCAAACAATTTATTAATATCAAGCAATTTTGGATGTCGGTGTTTGAAAAAGTGAATAAATACTAGTCTCCCTTCATAAATGGAAATGAGAAGCACCAAGACATTCAGTAATATATATATGAAGCCAAGAGCACAGTTCAGGGATCTGGACTTCTCTGATGACTCCTGCAGTGGTCCCATTTATGTTTTTCAAATAATCTATTTATACAAGCCATTGGTCTGCTGGCCAATTCCTGCTGAGCTCGGTGATGTAAATATTTGGTCTGGGTTCCCAGTGATCTTGCCCTGCAACCTATCTGGTGTCACTCATAGAATATGGCTTAGCTCTATACCACTGATATAGTCAGTACCATCTGTTTAATGTCCCTGTTTTAATCACAAATGCTTACCCTTTTTTTCACCTATTTTAAGTTAATCCCAACTGCCCATGGTATGTAAGCTAATCATTATTAGCTCAAGTTCATAAAATCACTCTTACAGGAAAGAAGCAATTAATATCAAGCATGGATTCACTTAATAATAAAAGGTCTATACTAACACACGGATCAATATATTTAAATGTTTTCAGCAAATGGCTATAAATCTTATTATAATGTTTTATATTCTTTATATCTTCTCCTGTTAACTTTAAAGATTATTTCCTTGTTGCTTTTTAAAAATTTTATAACACTGAAGTCTTCAACTCGCCATTAAACATTTAAGAAACAAACAACCCAAACCCCTCCAAATGAAACACAAAATATTGTCAGAACTCTATCACATAAGAACATTTCTAAACACATGAAGGAAATAGGAGAGAACTGTTATCCATTCTTTCTAACACTACATGGATTTGAATATATTTACAGCTTACAATATGCGGTCAAGACAATAAGACATTGTATTTGATGAGAATCTTTACCTAGAGAATAATCTAGGCTCCTAAGTATGAGTCAACTGATTGGTATCTAACTGAAGCTCTGCATTAATAGGAAAAGTACAACAAGTTTTTTCTATAAAAGATCATGTTAAGAATATGAAAATTGTAATTTTTTTGGGCTATAATTATTTGGTTATATTCTGGTTTAAGACCCTAATCTGCAGGCCATACTAATACAAGTAACCTCATGGATTCAACTACTTATGCAAGTGAAGGCTGCAGTATGAAATTATCTGTTCTAAGAAGAAATGAAAACTAAATAGAAATAGAGTCTTCATGATCCTAAAAGAGAAATTAATCAGAGCCAAACATGCATTTCAGCAGGAAACAACTTAGGATTCATCCTTGCCAGTACCAACCTCAGGTTGCTTTCACTTTCCAAAGGAAATTAAAAAAAAAACCATTATATTTGTACTTGCTGTTTTGGAATATATCCATTTTACTGTGTTCTTTTTCATACAGGGCAAAGAGTCCTCTGTTGAATGGCTTGATTTTTCTACTTCATTTCATAGATAAAATTCCAGTGGCACTGACCTTAAAAAAAAAGTAGCCATTTTATAGCATTCCCAGACACCTCAAAATTTTCAGTGACTAAGCTTTGGGGCTGTATTTAGGAACATATGTCAATAACTCATATAACATCAGGTACACCTGAGAGTATATTCATCAGTGCTTAAATCTAGCATCCTGATCCATTCACCATCCTGCATTATTGCATGGAGTGTGCCTGTAAAAATAAGGGCTTCCTCAGAGCAGTCTACACGCTTCATAGCAGGGTAATTTCTACAGAAAATCTTCATACAGATTGACAGAGAGGAGAGAGAAGAAAATCAGGGGAGGCAACTGCTCTACTGTGAGGTTCACTCAGAATCCATGTGAGAAAAGCAAAACCAACAAAACAGAAGGTCCTTCTGGATGTAGATAGTGACAAGCACAGGCTAAGGTTACAATAACTTCACCTACATTTCTTTGCACTCTTGCATTCCTTTAGAAAGCATTACAAGGACTGCTATGGTAAAAACTAGGAACGTTGTGAATCAGCTTCTGTGAGAGGAAGTCAGCCCCAGGACCTGTGTGGTATGGCAGCAGACATTCCACCTCTACAAAGCACACAACAGAAAGTGTGATACTAAGAAGTTTGCAAAGACCTTCACTTTCTCGTTCTAATCCCATGACAAAATTAGATTTGATTAGTAGGCTAAATATCCAATAGTAACAGACACTACTTTTACATCAAATCATCAATAAAAACCATGAAAGATAAAGGCCAAAGATGAGTCAAGCCCAGCTGACCCAAAAAAAAGATTACTCCAATTGTAACTGGTTGTCTGTAAATAGCAATTCTTGAACCTCCACATTTTCTAATAATGCACTTTTGTACACAAAGCATTTTCTTCCACTCTGGCATCAACAGAACACTCAGCATTGCTGAATATCAAACTGCTTCTATTTATATGCCTAAGCATCGATTTAGGAGCCTATTTTAAGCACCTCAGTCTGAAAAGTTTTCCATTTTCTCCATAATAAATGGCTGTATGCAGCATTAGTGTGCTGTCAAGATGTATGGCTTGAGTAGACAAGTGAGGCCCAGTAAAACTCTATCCAGATGCCCACTCACCTTCTTTCTATCTTCCCCTCTCCCTCAGAAGTTCCTTTGATTTCTAGATTCATGTGAAGCATTCAACATTTATTATGAGACAGTCCAGAACAGAAATGTCAAGAGCCTGCCAGTGGAGGAACTGCCTCCTTCTCACACACAGTGGTGAGCCAGGCTGAGTTTAGGGGTGCGACCTGGTGGTTTCACTCTCTCTCTAGCCAGATATGGGCTGCCCCTTCCAGAAAAGCTGAGGCTTCCCAGTTACATAGCAAGGAAGGAATCTAACTGCTCTGTTGAGGAGCTGGGCTATGCAGGAAAGGGTGTTTTTTTCAGGTACAAGGACTGGAGGTAGTTAAGGCAATAAGTAGATGCTATAAGAAACCTTGGCCAGAGTACATCTGGTGAAGAAATCGGGTGCAACATTTGGGGAAGAGTTATGGAAGTGGGAAGTCAAGCATACACATTATTAAAAGTAGGAAAGTTTGGAACACAAACAGCAACACATGAATGTAGGGAAGCACAAATAATGGAAAGGCCAGTACAGGTGTAAGTGGGATAGAGGTGGGGTAAGACAGCACAGCCAACTGGCTAATAGAGCAATGGACTATAATGGAGGAAGGTTCCTCAAACTAGAACAAATTTAATTTGAAGGTGACTTCGGCTTCACTGGGAGGTGGAGGGAAAATCTCTTTAAAAACAATGTGACTCAGGAGGGGAAGAGTCCCCTCAGTGAAAAAAAAGATGGTCTCCTGCCCTCAGAGAGAGGCAAGAGAGAAAACCTGCCCACAGGAAGGCCTTTGATTCACACAGCAAAGGAAAAGGCATCTCTGGGAATGCAGAACAAGCCCAGGGATGCAATGCCCTGTCATCACTCTCTAGTGGAAAGAATCACAGAATATTGTGAGTTGGAAGGGACCCACAAGGATCATTGAGTCCAACTCTTACATGAATGGTCCATGCAGGGATCAAAACCACAACCTTGGTTATTAGCACCATGCATCTAACCAGCTAAGCTAATCTCAGGGTTACCATACCCATCTGGCAGCAATGGTGATGGCAAACCCAAGCAGCAAATGTCAGAGTTCACTCATTACCAAATTTGCAGCATCACTCCCAGGCACCCGTGACTGCAACACAGGGCTAGTTCTTACCTACAGAGCAAGGGGCTAATAGAAACTTTAATCACACTTAACAATACCTTACTCATTAGGAGTCTTATATTATCACTAGGTAACACACACAAGCTAAAAGAGCCTTCTCCTGATGTGATTACACCGTGGAACAAGATTTTTAGTGACTTTCAGAACATAACTCCTTCTTAGGATTCTCCCATTCTTTCAAAGAGAGTTGGCAGTACCAAGGGACAAGAAAATTGATTTAAATGTCTTCCCAGGACACACCTAGGTGGACTGGGAAAATGGTTTTGCCTAATCAAGAAATTCAAATATCAAACCTGATAAAATTTTTGAAATTTCAAGCTTTAAAATTTGTTGCAAGGCTAATTCTAAAAGAAATAATAGAAGTCTGTCTGATTACTTCCCTCCTAGGCAAGATATCTGTACCTGAAACATGGACATACTAACTTTGAGTTAGAAAACATCTTTAAATAGATAAATGAAATACAGATTTCCTCCTCCATGCAATTGCTCTGGCAGAGATTCCAGCAACTTTTCTCAAATGCCTGCAGTAGGGAAGACATAAACTCTTCCCTCTATCCTGCTCTTTCTTCCATCTGAATTTCAGCAGTTCCTGCCCAGACCAGGTAACATAATGAACTGGACATCAGGCTGTCCTATTTGTCATTCGCTGTCCCAACTCATCACTGAATAAATCCTTCCTTTAGACCTGAATTTCTGGTAATCTTGTTAAGAAACTTTATCTTGCCCATGTCTCATTTTATTCAATCCTAATCTTCTTTCATTGCTTTCTCTCCCTCTGTTTTCCCTCTCTACTCCTTATTCCTGTGCTTCCAGAGGGTATCTACCCCTCCACTCATCTAGACTCTTCTGCCTCCTACTTATACAAACTTTCCCACAATGTCTTTCCCAGATCCATCAAATTATAGTAACTATCCCTGTCCTTTTTAACTCAGCTTTATGTCCTGGCTTACAGTTCCCCAGCTGCTCTGCCCCTCTAAACCTGCCTCATTCCCAAATACATAAACCAAATGTCTGCATTCTCCTCTTTTCCCTGAGTATTTTCTTGCTCTCAGAGTAGGTCTCCATCTCTTGACACTATGTGGAAGCTCTTTAGCAAGAGAGGGGTAAAGATCAAAACGAGGGTCAAAAAAATGTCTGTGACCTCTATCCTAAGTGCAAATGCTCAAAGGAAACCATGCTCAGCTTGATGCAGCACAGCCCAGCAAAATACTAAGAGGAAATAGTTGATGTCCTGAACAGAAAACATATTGACATTGCTCTTGATTATGTCTAACACAGAAAGAGGTTAACAACTAACAATATCTCATACCATGGGATTCATTATAATGTCAAAAGAGCTGGCATTTCTGGGACAATGGATGTATTAGTGTGACACATTTTGCTACACAAAAAAGGAGGTGGATTGCCAGTGCTTAAATGAAGGAGGTCCTCTGCATTTTTAGTATACTGAACAATACAGAGGCCATGGTTTTTTTTCTTTTTTACTGTGGGATTATCAACTTGAATCTCTAAGAATAAGAACATCTCACAGAAAGTACTAAGACCTTATCTGTCATCTTGGGAATTGACAAAAACTGCCATTGAATTCATCTGCATCTGCTAGAACATGCTCAGGACATCACAGGATCAGACCTATGTAAAAATAAACACATACAAACAAAGCATCTAGCTGAACCTCCTGATTTGCTTTATCAAAATCACAGCTGTAGGGTTCCAGATGAAGAAGTAGAGATACTAGTTTTCTTATTAATTTTTCTATTTCAGAAAGTGTGGAAGACTGAAGATTGTAACTTACCTGAAGACAAAGGACAGGAGGAGGAGAAAGTAGAAGGATAACATACCAATGAAATGTTGACAGTTTTCTATTTTTTGCCAACTGTTGCTAAAATGACAGACAGTGATTTTTATGAAATATATAATTCAAAGCAAATTTGCCTAGATAACCAAGTTAAAAATGCTTTATCTTTCCTAACAACATTAGGCAGCAATCAGTAAAACCCAAAGTACATAATACAAACTGAAAATTCAAGAAAACAAATCTTTTCTTTTCCCCTAAGTCAACAAATTTTCTGAGCCCAAATAAAGTTCTTGGCTTTCTTTCAAATCTTAACAGCTTCTAATCAATAGTTTAGTCATACGATGAAAAATGATGTATCCATATTCTTCACAACTGACATTTGCTAACTGTCTCCAAGGTCGCATTGATTGCCAGTTGTTCAGTTTACCCAACTTCTGTTTTGAGCCAAATAATATGATCTTTGTTTCATTAATATTTAATAGTAATTTAGATTGTGCCAGATGATCTTAAAGCTCATTTAAATCAGCTTGAAGATAACATTAAGCTTTCTTCTAGTATAATCTATTACCATAAATGATTGTGTCATCTGCATATAAATGGTGAGTTGAATATGATAATGAAGAACAAAGATTATCAATATAGAATGACAAATGCATCTGACTTAAAATAAATCCTTCAGGGACCCATTCATTCTGTTTTTAGTGGTAAAAGATGCATTGTTTCACTTCAAGTATTCTACAGAAAACATAAAGGATTTAGATCCTGAGATATAATATTTATTCTGTGTGAAAAAGAAAACAAAAGTTCCAAATTGAAGAACACTCTTTTTCAAGTGTGGCAATTACAGATCATATAGATCTGTGTAGTTTATGGTTTTTTTTGTACAAGAGACCTTGATTAATTATTAGGGTTTCTTTAAGAGCAGTTACATCAAAGAATGTGGTTTTATTTAGACCTGGTTTAGTTTGTATTTGTTTTTCACTAGCAGGTCATTTAAAATTAGTTTATTTCAATTATCGTTTAATGCCTTGCCTGTTGAAGAAAAGTACCTGAATGCAGTTCATGGTACAACACCCAAAACAGTTTTCTCCATATGAACAACAGCTGTGAGGGCTGCAGGGAAACCCTGTTTGGCAATAAAGCTGCATTTAAAAGAAATAAATTGTCAAATTCTCTAGACTCATGGGTTTAATTAAAATCAGTGGACAATTTTAGGGTTAAAAGAAGCTATTACAACAGTGAGAAATACTGTTGTAATTAGCAAGCACATTAGAAATTGTTAAAAACACTTGAGGAGAAAGTAAGTGCATTTGCTAGCAGATATCATCTAAGGACACCATATAAAGTAGCCATGACATAATGCTGTGGAAAAAACAGTGAGATGAAAGAGACTACTGAAACTCAGCACTTGCTGAGAGCTAGGAAAACAGGTACACCAGATCTATGAGCCCTCTCTTTTGCTTTGCATTCAAAATCTTCCCACTCAAAATTTCAAGTGTTTTGCTACTATAGCAACCTTAAATTTTGTAAAATTTTATGTATTCGAACTAATCATTAGGTTGGACACCAATACTTATGGAAAAAGGTCCAGGGTTATTTTGGTCTTCTAGGATATCAGCTCAAAAGTTCTTGGCATTTGTTCTGGCAGATTCATTTGTTGCAGTAAATTGGTCAAAAACAAATCTGGACTAGAAAGTGGAAGAGTTTTACTTATTCAAGAATAAAATTCTGCAAATGCCCTGTAAATGTGGTCATGGGAGCAAGAAATGTGGGAAGCAAGACCGACTTACGGAAAGCACTGTAAATTAAATTAAAAGAACTCCTAAACCCAGAAAATTAATTCTGCAGTGTGATTTCTAGGGAATAGGACTTGCTAGTCCTCAAGCATATGCAAAAAGTTTTGAGAGCCAACAGGATTGCTGGGTGTCTACACTACACTTGCAGATGTTTCACGACTCTAACTTGTGCGTACCAGAAAGGAATTTTCTTTTCCTTCCTTAATCTATCATTTGCTTCTGTAAATGGGATGACACAAAAACCAGGATGTAAACAGACTACAGCTGTGTTTCTAGTGATGTAAAATTCTCAGATGAATGGTGTCCTGCTCACACACAAAGGATTAAGCTATTCATCAGATTTAGGATCAGGAGGACATCTGTTCTCCAAGTCAGATTAGCAGGGATCAGAGGGGTTTTATTTGTCCTAACAGTAATTTAGAGCATGATCAGCTTCTTGGGATCACACAGAAGTTAATTTTATAAATATTTTGCTAATGCACAGACCTAGAAGACTAGAAATATCCTCCACTCTCTTGCTTTCTGCATGTGGCACTATACAGGTGCAGCTTTTAAACTTGTACTACAACCTTAAATTTCTCTCAAGTGCCAAGAATTATGATGTCTGGTGTTACAGGACGATTTATGTATCCTTCTGAACTAGTACCTACTATATGATTTTCTGCCAGAGCAAGAAAGGGAGGATTCAGTTGCCCAGATGCTGCCTGCTGATCCTGCATTCCTACTTGCTTATATGCACATTGAGGGCAGTGCGCTCATATACACTCTCTGCTATGCCAGGCACCAGAGTATGATAAGCTTCTAAAGCAGAAGTCTCAACTGTGATATGTGAGTCTGTATCACATGCTCTGCAGCTGATTTACAAAACTCTTAGAAAAATAACATTTACCAGATGGTCAGTTCTATGTGGTTACACTGGTGTCCTCAAGAATGAGGCTTGACGGTCGTCCATAGGCCAAGAAGGAAAGGATTCATTGTCAAGAAATAAATTACACTATTCGGTAGTTATTAAGGTCCTAAGTATATTAATCTGCTGACTGCAGAGATGTCCAAAGTACACGAAGTAATATCAAGCCACCTCTATAAATCAGACCCTGCAGGAAAACTTCCCACAAATACATCCCATGAATTATAAGGCTACGTACATGTCAACAGTAACACTGTTGTGTAGTGCATGAGCACAGACAGGTTTTTCTCTTTGCTGGGAGGAAAAAAGAAATGGTACACAATCCAATGTAGAGAAATGGGTTTTAAGTAATTTCACATTTTCTGTACCAACTATTTTTCATTAAAAATTTGAATGCAGCTCAACTTCATCTGGAGCGCACAGCACTGTGAAAATGATGAATGATTATGGAAGTATTCTTAAAAAGTAGAGCTATTTATTCTTTGACTTAGATTTGGCATCAGTGATTGATTTTTAGTCTTTTTAGCATTTAGAGTTGCAGCATTTTGCCTAATTCAGGTTGTTCCCTTAAGAATCAGCTAGGACACTGATGATAACTTTGAGGAAAAAAAGTTGCCCAAACCAACAATTAGAATTTGTTTAAGCTCACTGCGCAAAAGATTTTGCAGGTATAAACTGCAGAAAGGTCAAACCTTGAACTAGTAAATTTAGCTTTCAGATAAAAAAAAGCCTCTCACTACTGAAATTATATTAGCTCTCAAAAGGGAAAATAAAACCACATCAGGTTTTCTTTCGTGGGTTTTAAGTTCAAATCCAGACTGCCTGGGTAGATACTAAAATTGTTGTCACCTCATGGCTATCTGGTGTCTCCCTAAATTAAGCTGGTAAATCTCACTTCAAACTCACCACAACCCTTTGCACTTAGGGACAGGATGTACAAGAAACAAAAAACCATATGGGTCCTGAAAGGCCACACTACTTCTGCTAGTAAGAAGAATGACTGTTCCATTTTGGGAGTTGGTAAGCATGCATTCACCATACAGTTAATCCAGGCTCTCACTCAAGCACCTATAATCCACAAAGGTAACACACTGGCATGACTTATAACCAATTCCTAAGTCCAGACTGCCTTTTATAGGTTAGAACTTCGTGTTACAGCTGTAACTCAGACTCAAAGGTGGGTAACATACAATGAGAACAAAAGGGGAGCTGGAGAGTGTGAGAAGGGGAAAACTTTAGTGCCCTTGGTCTTCCTGCCCTGTCTCCTGCAACTTAAAGGATGAGCGGATAAACAATATATTTTCTTTCTGCATACAAGACAGATTTGAATCAGATAGGTAAGAAGAAAATAAAAACTTTTTCTAACTGCCATCACCATCACATTCAACTGTGAGGGAAGCAGTTGTGTTTTCTGTAGTTCACATAACTATGACAAAGAAATCAAGGAGGTCAGAGAAAATAGGATTTCACTAATCAAGGTGAGTAAAGAGAAGGGCTTGAACAAAAGTTGCAGTTCTCTGAGCAGCATGAAAAAGCCCAATTCTCATGGTAGTGGGCTGGAGACACATTAAGATTCAGAACCAATCTAGATGGCAAGGACAACACAATGGAAGAGCCGGAGGTGATTTTCAGGCTACAAAAGCTTCAGTGACAAAAGGTTAGGGGTACTAGGACAGTCTACCAATCTGCCCATCAATGTACAGCTTCTATTTGATGCTCTAAATATATTTCATATTTTGATACTCAGCAATCCAGTATGGATTAGAACTACTTTGTGGGAGAAAACTTGACCATGGCAGAGACGGCAAGGCTGGGCCACCAGCTGAAACGGCCTTATTCTAACAGGACAGAGCTTTATGCACTGAACACTAGTGACCAGCACTCTCAAGAGTCAGAAACCAGAAAAATTCTGAAAAAGTAAGAAAAATATGTAAATTGGTTTAAAAGAAAGTCTGTACCACAAAGGGTTGGACACATACAGGGGTAATTAACGGATTCTGCAAAGAGAAGTGAAGACATTTTGGACTCTGAAAACACTGGCCAGAACTCAGAAGTCCTTCAAGAACTGGAAGACTATCAAGGACAGAATTTTCTGTTTCAGGTGAGTGTTACTACTCACAGGTCAGCAATTCTCACATACTCTCTCTGTTTGACACAGATCTATTTGTCTTGCACCTATCTGAGCAGAGCTGAATAAAAAGAGAGTCATCAGTGCCCTTTTCCCTCCCATTCCCAGAAAAGAGTGCTTGTGGACATGAAACTAGGGATGGTAGTTGGATGCTCAAAGGTCATTTTCAGTTTAGAAACAAAGAGATTCATCTGGGGCTGGGCCTAATGCAACTGAGGAAGAAAAAGGGACAGGGAACTGCAGAAAGAGCACCTACAACTTTTCAATTTACTAACCGACTCTCACTGCTACAAAAACACAGGTTTATCTCACAAAACAGGGACATGAAGGAAAGACTGTTTAAGTGGCTGCTAAATGAAATGTAGTTAATATCACTGAAAGAAGGCAAAACATGTTCTTGCACCTCCATTAACTTACTCTATTCTAAATTGCCTACAACAGGTGGCAGAGCCTAGATGCAATGTATTTGGTACCTTGCAACAGCTGTGAAGAGGACACACACTGAAATGTTAAAGAGATACTACTTGTTGCAACTGTCTCACATGACCAAGAGCAGTTCCAGAATTCAAAATATTTCCTTGTTCTGAAGTTAAATTGGGCCACTGTGACATTCATTCTGCAATTTAATACTCAAAGGTTATGAAAGACAAACAGATAGAAATGGGAGTAGAAACCTGAAACATTTTTCACATTTTTATGATATCAGTGCAAGACCAGGTAAAGCGGCTTTTTAATAATTTTATTACAGAATTCGGAGGCCAGTTCTTCAGCTAGTACAAGTGGCATAGTTCTGTTGACTTTAGCTATAATGATTTACATTAGTTGACAGTCTCTATATACACACCCTATGTAGTTCTGTATTTACAGCTTTGTCCAAAACAAATTATAATGA
The DNA here is from genome assembly GCF_036250125.1 of Pseudopipra pipra. Taxonomy (NCBI): domain Eukaryota; kingdom Metazoa; phylum Chordata; class Aves; order Passeriformes; family Pipridae; genus Pseudopipra; species Pseudopipra pipra. The sequence goes on along the minus strand of NC_087552.1, from coordinate 31,098,886 downwards.
CCAAATTACAAATCTAGCTAAAACATCTGTTATCTGACTCCCAAAGTAGAAGCCAAATCAGCTGACTAACACCAGGATAGAGTACCAAAACTACATCTTTTTTCTAAATAATCAAGGAAAATCAAAGGGAGAAAATGGGTGAGTGAATGAATGATAGAACCAGTGAGCTTCATTGAGAGGCCTTCACAGAACCATCCCTTTTTATGCAACTTGAATGTAACATATACCTTTTCTCAGAGTAATACTGAAGGCCACCCACAGAAAAACACCAGTTCATTACAGTCATCAGGAAACAGTATATGGCATATTAGAGAAGACCATAAATACAAATAACAGTAACTCCCTTCTTTGTCTATATAAAGATCTTCCAAGTGCAAAGACATGGAACCATAAGAGCTAAGGGGTTTCTTCTGTTGTTGTTTTTTCGCTTGTTTGTTTTTGTGCTGGGTTTCTTTTTTTTTTTTAAATTAGCATTCTACATCTGTTTTTCATTATTGGCAATGAAATTTTAAGAATCAATACATACTTTCAAGACTATGAAGTTGATTTTAAATATGGAACTATGTGTATATATAACAATTTATCTGCCTGCTATATTACAAATAAGTCTAGGCAACAGTCCTAGTACCCATTAATGTTAAATATAACAACTGTTTTCAGAGATTAAACATCCTACAACTTGATGAATGTAATACATTTATTACATTGTGTATATATAAGATGTATAATATCATGTTCTGTGCATAAAAGATCAATGGATGCTTCTATTTTAAGCATTATTTTGAAGGCAATTATAATTCATAATTTAATTTAATCCTTCTTAAATTGGAAATATTTATTCACTGCTCAGAAACCAATCTTCAAAAAAAAAAATTTATGGATTAAAATTTTGCTTCTATCATCACTTATTTTCCTACTTCAGTCTATTATTAAAATAAATAGATTTTAAAAAGCCCTGCAGGCAAAAAGAAATTTACAGACACATCAAGATTTTTGTATACATAGCTCCCATCTGGATATACATTTATTATTTCTTCATTGATATAGCATTTTTACCCTTCAAAAAGATTCTTTTTAGCTTTTCCTCACCAAAAAAGGAGTAAAAGTAAAGGGCACCACTGAAATTTAGTTTTGTCAGCTGTAGCACAGTGACATCCAGAGAATCAGTGGTAAGGACACTGAATGAGGAAAGACCATGGGACAAATTGTGGCCACGTAGTCTTCATGAAACTCAACCCTCATAATTTTGAACCATACCCCCTGAAATCAGAAGAAAAGGAAAGAGTGCATTACAGAACTGCCAATAACATCTGTTGGTTATGTCTCCATTTTATTTAAATAAATGTGCTTGTTACCACAGTTTCCACAGCCTACTCTGTTCAGGCAGCTTTAGACTTCAGCATACCTTAGCCTACTATACTCTCCTAGAGCGTACGAGGCTCAGTCCTCTTAGGAAGGCAGACTCCAGACAGAGTTGTAGTTCCTTTAGTCGAGCTGTCAGTATGGAAAGCAGTCAAGTGTGGATTTCAGGACAGTCTGGAACTGTTGCAACCTCTTAGGTCTACCAAAATAGCGAGGGTGAATACTAGGCTTCAGCTCATAGCCTGCAGACCACACATGGTCCACAATGGGCATGTGCCTGGATCACTGCCAACAACATTTCAGTCTGACATGCAACTAGTGGCTGTCCTTGGGCAAGATCTGCTCTCTTCACCACAGAGAGATGCAAGCACAGCAGTTCTGACACCACTGTCTTGTTATGCTGTTATTCTGACTTGTGATCTACTCATAAGCACCTTGCTCAGGTACCACAATGTATGTTCACAAGGGGAAGACCCACAACACAACTGTGAAAGAAAAACACCATGGGCATTTTTAGCTAGCAATAAAAGTGGAAGCAGATAACAGGTTACAGATTATTTGTTTTGATCCCATGTAATTCTACTTTTCATCCAGTATGGTCCAGTTAACAAGCCACATAAAGAGTCTTGATGTGCAAATGGCCTTAAAGTGCTTAAACCAGTACTTGTCCTTTACCAGACAATCAAGCTCCCCACTGATTTGCTTCCATCACCTCTGCAGCAAAACAGGACCAATTTCACAGTCTGGAAAACAGCACTTTGAAGAGATCTTTAAAGTAGCCTTGTTGATATACTGGTTGGACTCAAATCTCAAAGTTTCTACATTTAGTAAGCTTCTCTTAAAAGTACTTCTGCTACATATATTGAATTATTTCATTTATATGTTTATGATAAACTATTAAAACATCAGAGAAAAAGTACAGAGGTTCCATTAAAACGACACAGCAGATTCAATCTTAATTCCTATGAATAGCCTTCAACATTTTAGCAATAGTGCACCATCAGCTTTGCACTACGTACTCTTCAGAAAATCTTAACAGTACCCAGACATTCACAAATCCCACATATCATATATGGGATCAGCCCAAACATCAGAACAGCTCTTACAGTTTTGTAGCTTCCCAGACACTCACCCTTTCCCTGTGGATGAGACTGCCCTCTCTATCATGCTGCTTGCAACAAGACCTTCACCACAGCAGGGTGCTCTGGGAGGTGCTCTGTGGAGTTGCTGTGGGTACCACAGTTGTGTCACCAGAATATTGGACCAAACTCGAGATCCTCATTAAGGGCCACATCCTGATGTAGGGTGCCATTCCTTTCACACATCCCCTGTGTATATTTTACTGAAAAATGAGTAAAACTCTTCTTGTACCAGCAGTAAAGAATTCTCAGGTGCAGTTCCTTGAGCCTACATGTTTTTTCCAGTATAATTTACTGAAGGCTGAAAGCTAGCTACCCTAGAAGGTAACTGTGCTTAGCATCTTGAACCTTCAGAACCTTCAGCCATAAAATGAGCATAAAAGTTATTTCTCTAACTCATGGGAATGTGAAAATCAAAACTGTAAGGCATCCAACTTACAAAGTAGCAGGGACAATAAACATTCTATAGAGTACTGCAAGAAAAAATAATCTTGGCAAATGAAAGGTTTTGGTTTAGCACTCCCTGGCTACTCACAAATTAAACATTCACTGAAAAAAAGTGTAAGAGGTATAAAGGTCAAGAAACCCAAAGTTTTAACAGGCTGATTATATTCACTTCAGGCTTCTACTATCCTAGTTTGGTAGCCCACTTAGGATGCTGGTTGATCTCACATACAGTAAAACATGCGCTGCAGGACAGCGAGTGGAGTTACGGATTAAAGTATCAGCTTCTGAATTCTCAATTGTTAAGTGGGTTTAAAGTGAACTTTATTGTTAGGTGGTTTTAAGGTGGGTTTTTCTGTGTCTAATTTCCGAACTATTACGCACATATGCATTCTTCTAAAACTGCCAGGTAACTTGGTTCACTTGTGAAACTGAAATATAACCTTTAATTTTACAGCCTATACTTTAGAAAATTATGTGTTTGAGCGGCTGAGACTTTTGGAAAGTGGGAGTGGTACGCTAACCACATAAGAAGTGGAAAGCCACAAGAGAATTCTTTGTGCTGTGAACAGGAATACAGTTATGAAAAGCACATAACCCACTCTTTCATCAATGTGCAGACTCTTTCCTGAAGGTATTCTCATCTTTGGCAGCCACTGGTAAAATGCATAGACATAAACTCAGATCCAGTATAAACAAATCAAATGTAAATGTCAGTGTGGTTGTAGCTACCTCCCCTAGAGATGATTTTGCTACAGGATTAAATGAATGTAAATAATAGGAAAAGTACAATCTTTTGAAAGAAATATGTCAATTTGAATAAATAGGACTACTTATTTTATTTTACAAATCATGATCCAAGTCAGATTATCTGGCTTTTTAGGCAACAAGCCCTGAAGACCAATGAGTATTTGCCTTTTGTGACACTTGAAAATCTTTGGACTAATTTGCAACCCAACTCAACAATAGCCCACTGCTGAGCTCTCGTTGCCTGTCCCTTTGGTGTCTAGTATACCTTGCTAAACAAAGCATCCCCAAAAGCAGATCTTCCTGGGAGCAAGGTCACACAGACAAGTAGATACAAGATGACTGCCAGCCTCCTACGCTCTAGGGATACTTTATCCGGTCTGTGTAAGCATGTACATAGACACTCTCCCCCTCCCCAAACACCACACCCTGAAACAGCTGAAAGAACAGGCCTTAACTCTGCTGTAACTTGTCCAGCATGTTCAGCTTTGTAGCCTCCACTTGACTTAAAGAAGGTTTAGGTCCGATTAAACCCGCTGCAGCTGGTTTGCTTCCCTAAACAAGACAAAAAATTTATTGAAGCACACTCATTGGTGCTTTCTAAAACTTCAAAGACAAATTTGAATAAGCAGGGCAAGTCTACGCAGCTATAAGTATTATTGCATGAATATAATCTTTCTATCTTCAGGAATAAAATATTTAAGAACTATTATTTATAGTATGTAGTGTTACTAGATTGTTTTAAGTCACAGAAAACATTGTTCTTAATAGCATGTCTTTCCTAAAATTAACCAAAGCACTCTTTTCCTTTAAAAATCAGGGCTAAGAGCCCATGCAAATCTCCTTCTAGATTTGGGTTTCAGCTCTTTAATAATTTTGATTTATGATTCCTGAAATACCTTTCAGCCTTATCCTTTTTCCCAAAAACTTTGCTGGGAAATATACACATAGAGAGTTTTCCAAAGGGACTGTTTTAATTTTCTTGCTAAATACTGAACAGAATACTGTGCACAAATATAGTTTTTGGGGGAGATGTGGTCACAGATGGACATTCTGGGCCACGGATTGGTCTAGCTTTCTTTGACCCACTGATTACAGCCCAAGAACACCTCATTCTCTTTTACAGGTTGACGGTGCAAAGATGGCCTTTGAACAGAGGCTTCTGCAGCATCAGATGAAATAAGAGTTAATTCTAAAGTAATTGTTTTATATGATATTATAAATAGTAATAATAGTTATATTTAAATAGCTAATGTTTCAGATTACGAGATAGCCATCTGATGGCTATATATTTGGAAACTTCACACAGCATTACAAGGAATGTTTTCTCAGCACATGTAAACCACAATTAGAGCTTTTACATTACAATATTCATATTGAAACCTATGACAGATATCACACAACACACTACAGACATGGACATCTCTGATACTGGTAATATTGAGTCATCAGCATCAACAGAACAATATCTTTCTTGTTTGCTACTGTTTTAAAGCAAGAGTTTGAAAATTATACAAGGAGAAATACACAGCAAAAGAAGGCTCTCTGGAAGCATCAGAGTGAAATGGTGGTTGGCAAGACCCATGAGGCTGAAGAAACTGTTGGCACTGGGGGTGAGCCTGCATTACCCATCTTCCTTCTCACAGTGTGGGGCAGCACTGGACACTACAACATGAATAAATGCAGACCCATCCAGCAGGCAATAATAAAATAGAGTGAGATAAAATCAAAGCAATAATGTAGACATTTTATCCCATTCCCCTAAGCACTTGATTGTTAAAGCTGCTGTGATTGCCTTAGGCAAAGTTTGACCCACTGTCTGTCCTGAAATGAAATATGGTGATACATTTTTGAAAAGTACAACCTCTACCACACGTCTCAGACACTTTTCAGGGACATTTAGTTCAAGCAAACTGCCATGGAATAAGCACAATTGCATTTCCTCCTACACTACCCTGCAACTCACATTCCGGTTTAAACTTTTGAATCATTTAATTTTTATGCTGATTGTTCATTTTACAATACAGTTGTTACATGTTTCATTTTCTTTACTTATTTCCTTTTGCAATCATCCTAGGATAGGGACTAATTATTTTAATAGCTCTCATTACAACATGCTGGTGCATTTGCTTTTCTTTTTTAAATGGAGTTACATTTATACAACCTCTTTTTTTTTTCTTCACACTGAACCATAAGAGAAATGACAAACTCTGTTATGGGTCATAGAAATAAACAGTGCTTTTAGCAAAATTTTCAACAAAAAATCAGGGAAATGAGAGTAAGTATGATGAAAGGGTTGGAAAGATTCAGGACCAAGAAATTAAAACGAATAAAAATACTGCAGCATCACTGCATCTAACTACGTTTTACTGAAAAGGCTTTAAAGCTAACAAATTCTTGAAAACAGAACTAATGATACTAAATATACAAGCCAGAGAAGGACACGTGGGCACCCCTTATGGTAACAGTAAATGCTAAAGGTAAAATAAAATAACCCCTGTGTGTATGCATACACATCTGCATGTGTAATCATCTAAACTTCTCCTCTCCAAGGTGAGAAATTTTGATGATCAAACAGGTTTTCCCTTACCCACGTCTTTGCTGCTTGCACAGCACTGATTATAATTAGTCCCTTATGCAAATGGCTTATGAAGCCTTGGGAAGAGGAGGGTCTTGGAAAGGGGAAGGAAGTTGCTGAGAGAAAATATCAGGAGATAAAGAGAGGTGTCTAGATACTTGGACATAACAGATATTTATGCTGCTGGCTGAACTTACAGACCTACTCTGTCATGTGTATCCCTTCATTTGTGCATATGCCTGCATCTGTCACAGACACACTCATTTCATTCAGACTACAGATGCTCAGAGCTTCCCCTGCCAAAAACCCCTCATATTTTCTCCCCTGTTAAAGACAAACAAACCAACCCAACACAGACTCAAAGACGAATGCAGATTGGTAGGGGTCTCTGAAAGTCTCTGCTGAACCCCCTGCTCAAAGCAGGGCTACCTTGAAAGCTCAATCAAGGGGCACAGGACCTCTTCCCATGAAGGCCTGAGGGTCTCCAGAGATGGATTTTCTGCAGCCTCTGTTGTGGCAGCCTGACTCAAGGCTTATCCACCCTCTTTGGGAATGTTTCCTAATACCCAGACAACTCTGCCCTTGCTCCAACTTGTTGGCTCCTGTCCTTTTCCTGGATGCACCTCTGAGAAGAGTCTGTCTTCTCTGTGGTTCCTGGGGGTATTTGAAGAGGAAAAATTCCACCCTCTTAGCCCTCTCCTTTTGATGCTCCACCACCCTTGTGGCCCTGCTCTGGCTTTTCTGCAGGCTGTCAATATTGCTCTTGTTCCAGGGGGTCCCCAGTCTGGATGTGTGGTGTTCCAGATGAAGCCTCAGGAGATACTGAGCAGAGGGCAACAGTCCCTTCCCTGTTCTTGGCAGCCACACTCTTGCTCAGGATGTGGTTGGCCTCTGGCACTGCAGGGATACACTTGTGACTCGTGTTCTCCTCCTCACTGGCTGGGACCCAGCCCCTTCCCTGCAGGGCTGCCCTGGCCTGCCAACCCCAGCCAGTGCCTTGAGCTTCCTGGGCTTCCCTCCAGCTGTCAGGGGCCTTCTGAATGACAGGGAGGAACCTGTGTCAGAAGTCCCTCTGAAGGGCTGGGACCTTCCATCATGCTATCAGCTCCCTCCAAGTTGGTGTCACCTGAGAACCTCCTTAGGGTAGGTTCTTTTGTGCTGTTGATCAGGTTGTTGCTGCAGATATTAAGCAATGCCAGCCCCAAAAGTGACTACTCATGAGGAGCGCCACGTATAGTGAGCCTGCAGCCAAAGTACATTAGTACCACTGGCATTCTAAGCCTGATAGCTCATCCATTTTTTTGCCCATTTTGTAATTCTATAGTCCATCTTTCCTCCAGTTGACTATGTGATACATCAGAAGACAGCGTTGAAAGCCTTGCTTAAATAAATCCACTACTCTTCTCTCATTAACAGAACTGATCTTTTCAACACAGAAGGCATTCATATTGATCACCTACAGTTTGCTCTTCCAAATCTGCATTGTTCTCAGCCCCCTTCTTATACTCCACATGCCTGGAAATAGTGTCTATAAGAATTTGCTCCATAATTTTCAGGGCTTAGGGGGCATAATACTGTCCTATCTGTAGTTTGCCCAATGTCTTTTTCTGAAAATGTATGCAGCATTTCATTCTTTCCAGTCAACAGAAACCTCCCCTGATTGCCACCTCTCAAGATAAGAACTCTGCTTTACAATGACATACGCCAGCTTCATCAGCATCCTTAGATGCAATCTATCTTATCTGATGGATTTTAAATGTCTGACTTACTTAACACAGTCCTTAACTTGGTCCTTCCTATCATAGAAAAAAAAAATCTCTTCCCCAAAATCTCTCTTGCTAGGCACAGAGATCTGGGAGGCCTATACATACTTAGCTGCTGTAAATACACACACAAACACAGACACTGCATGCAGAGTACTCAATCAAATGACAACTATATATATATACAAAAACCTGCTTACTTGTCAGCAGTAGTAAACCAGACAATTAAATACAGCAGGAGACATAATTAAAACTACTTACAGTACATGAGGGGACTTTGCCAGTATGAGGATACTGGCCTAACAGAGCACTGTTTACCTGAGAACAGAAAGACAAGCCTACAACCCATCTGACCCCAGGTGATTTTATACTTAGCTACTAACAAATGCAACGTGGTATTCACAGGGAGCTATGCAAATAACGAATGCCTGCAATGAACTCATTATACAGTCAGCGCATGTCACGCTCAGAAAACGACACCAGATTTGGGCATTCGCCAGTTCAAATTTCAGTTTGAATTCTGTGCCTTTTTCTTGTTTTCCAAACTCTGTTACCCTGCATGTGTGCTGTGTTTGAAGCATGTTGACACTCTCCGTCTTGATGCAGCTGGCACCCCAGATCAATTCCTCGATGCCCAACTTGAAAGCACTTGAAAGGAAAACCACAAGGCAGAGGAGATGGTTGGCTCCCAATCCTGCTGGATTTTGGCTGACCCAGCATAGCTTCATCCCAGTGGAGTTCCTTTATTTTCTATCTCTTCTTTGAAAACCATGGAGATTTACAAATATCCTGTGTACTAATTCGATTTGCCAGTGGCTATCACAACATCGACATCATAATTAAAAACATCATTTCCTAAGAAGCACTCTGAACCTTGAAAGCAGCCTTTTTTTTTTGACTCCTACAATTTAGTCTGATCTACCTCAAATATTCAACTTCCTTTTGATCTTCCTCTGCAGAGATGCCCAGAGTAGCACTACTGCAGGCTGGTGATTCTGACCAGCAATCAATAAGACTATCAGCACTCAGACTTTATTTGGCTCTTGTTATAGTTCCTCACAACCCAGTTTGGATTAAGGCACAGCCCACTACATATACAGACATATTAAAAGAGATCCCAGTTTTGTAAAGCTTAGGCAAAAAAGCAAACGACCATCACTCACTGCAGAGTGACTGCTTTATTGAGGATGAGGCTTCCAACACCGATTATGCAAACAAACTCTGTGGCAGCCAAACAACTCCTGCAGACAATGGTCAATGAACTTAGGTTGTTGCCATCACTTACATTCAGCAATTCTGAAGAGGGTTTGCAAAGTAAAGAAAGCCCTGTTTTCCACCACCGAGGGGGGCAATCTCCCAATGTCTAAGACAATAATATCCTGCCATATCGTGATACCAAGTACAGCAGTGGCAACAGCAGTTCTGAAGCAAGCTCTCCCTCCTTCTCTGCTCTCCAGAGAGCTCCTCTTTAGATGCCAAGGTACACTAAGGCTCTGTGCCTGAAGCTTCATGTCAGTTCACAATATTAATGAAGCCATTAAGGGTTTTAATTTTAGAGAGTACTTTATGGGTTTGGTATCTAGTCAGCTTCTAATCAGGTAAATCTAACGTGAGGAAAAACTAAGAAAGATCCTCTCTCTCACTGTTCGTTTTGTCTGCATGTGGTCATGTAGGGTAGTTTTATCTTTATTTAAATACTAATAAAAAGAGACAGTTCCACATTATGAATATCTCCTCATACTTCATGCATAGCCAACATTTTTACACACTCAGAGCCAACTTGAAGGCAAACAGAAGGACCTGGCTACTAACATTTTTCATTAAGAGCTGAGTGAGCATCCTTTTCCCCTCAGTATTAAGTTTTGCCATGATTTAAAGGACACTGAGTTAAGATGAACTGCTTGTCACTACTTTCCTGTAGTGTCACTACAGGAAAAAAACCTGCTTGTTACATTGAAATACTTAATGACATTTTCCATTAATATTCAGTCCTTTGTTCTCACTTCTCTCTGGATTCTGGCAGCAATTCCCCGTGACCACCGCGTAAGGTTTCATTAGGATACTTATCCTTGAGAAGCACTTTCATTTGCCATAGAAATGACTGGAAGGATAACTTAGTTGTTCAGTAGTGGGCTCTTCTCTCCCACCCCCTTCCTATTCCTTTTATTTAATTTAAGGAAAACAATAAGAGAGTCTTAACTCCACTTCTTCTCCTCTCTTTCAGATATGATGAAAATAAGATAAAAACACTGTCAGGTCTGTCACTGAAATTTCAGTTTATTTATTGTGAAATAACTTTATTTTCTCAAGGGAGCATGTTATTCAGCTTCTCCTGTCATCATCATATACTAAAATGGAGAGAGAATTACCTACTTTTGATCAATAAAATGTGAAAATTTCAAGTAAGATTTTTCTGGTATATTATTCAGGAGAACAATTCGTAAACAACCTACTAACTGTCTTATTTTTCCCCTATAGGAACCTCTGTATGCACTACTGCCAGTACTGCTCAGCGCATTTCTGGGAGAGATAATAAAGAATCCTGACAACTATTTGGACATCTCTTCTTTCCTCCCCCTATCCCACATCTCTTCTTTTTGTCTTTTCCCGTCTGGAAAAAAAAAAAATCCTCTTCCCCTTGGCAGTATTTCACATTTGCTTTTTGTTTTCTTATCTGCCCCCTATTCTTTGTCCCCTCCCCCACAAGAGCTTGTTGGCCTTCCTCCCTCCATCACTGTGAATACCATTACCCTAGGGACATCAGGCAAAATTTCAGATGTAAACAAAAACATAAATCCCTTTGCTTTTCTTTTCCTACTCTCTTCTCTTCTGTATTTCCCTTCCCCCCACTTCCTAAGTACTTTTGTATGTTTAGCCACCTGCAGAGACTGAGGGTGGAAGACATGAAATCAGAAGCTAACAAAACCTCTGCTTGCTTTAGCTTAGTCATTAATAGCACCATTAGCTTATTGAACTCCAGGATATATCATGTCACAGTTCGTGATTCAGGGTCTCTCAATTGCTCTTGCATTGTTTATATCCTGAGTCAGAGTCTTTCAGATAATTTAGGCTTAATCATTCTTCTCCAACAACAGTCTTATGAGTGCCATCTAAACAAACCTATCAGTCATACTCTGAGACATCTTGAGGTTTCAGAGGCATCACTGGACACTGACTTTGCATTTATTTACTCATGGGAATAAAATTGTTATTTGTGCTTCAGCTTGGTGAAAATGCTAAATGACAAGGAAGCTGAGCACACTGAGGTATCTGTGTCTGTTATGTCAGTTTGGGAACAGGGAACTCAACCAGGGAGCAGAAATATGGGAATGAGGAAAGAATCCTGATCTCAAACAGCAGCCGTGAACCAACCACTCTGAGCTAGTGTGCACACTTTGCCTTTATTCTGTGACTGGACCAATGCAGACAAAACCAAGTAAGTACTAGTCATTAAAAGCACAAACAAGTGAAAACCCCCACCTTATTCTAATGTGTTACTACAGCACCTATCAACTGAATGCTTTTGAGAAGTGTTTTACCACACGGATGTATTTATTCTTATGCTCCCCTTTCCTCTCTAATTAGGGTGAGAAGAGAAGAGGTCATCCACAAGCAGGAAGATGAGTGAACACCATCACATGATTTATATAATACAAAGAATAGAAACCTCAATAGCCTGATCTTGAGTTCATGCTTGATCTACAAGTCTACCTTTTGCCACTTCAGTCTTGCAAAGGAATCAAAGCAAACGTTGCAGTCTAAGACTGCATGCTACAGGGAAGAACAGTGCCCTTAATTTTGGATTTGTTTTTAAAGACTTAAGAATACTAAGGGCAGTTCCAATCACCCAGTACAAATGGGAGTTTTGAAGGTTTTGTTGGGGTTTTTATTAAACACACAGTCTTACTGTTGTTTTGTTGTAGGAAACACTACATTTAAGCACCGATTGGCAAAGAAACCAAGTTCTAATGTGTTGTCTGCCAATTCAGATACAGAGTCAATGCAGATATACATGTATCCTCTACAGCACAAAAGAATAAAACTAAAGAAAACTTAATCTTCCATGTTGTTATTTATGAAAATGGTACTTAAGCATTTTTTATCTGCTTTTGATTGGATAGAGGAGTATTATAGCTTTAATGCTCCTGGCAATACTAGGAAGTTTATTTAATTTAGATGAGAATTAGTAATTTCCCAAATCTAATTTATATCACTCAAACACTTTTTAAAAGATTGGTCAAATCCAATTCCTCCACTGTCTCACCTGACTGACAACTTTTAGAGAGTACTACTTAGCAAACAACATCCTTTTTCATACACTTTACATATTACAGCAGGATGAGAAGCTTGTTCCTGAGAAAGAAATTTTGCAGGCTTTGTAGAACAAAATGTTCTGCTTCTAGATCACATGCAACCTACAGATAGCTAAGCAGTTTAATTCACTAGTATCTGCAAATTTCTCTAAAGCAAAGAATACTATTAGTCTTTGGATTATGGATAGGGAAGCCAATAGAAAAATAATTGAATTTCACAAAGTACTTGCTGCAAAACAAGGAACAGAACTAATACCTCAAAAGTAACAGCTCTGTCTCTGGATCCTATAACCACCCTTCGCTAAGAGGTATCCATGCTCCTGATTCATGGTGTTAGTAAGCACATGAAATAGTTTATGTAACGTGTTACTCTCTAGGAGACAACTCCCTTTTCATTTTCCAGAGAATCCTGTGGGTGGCTGAGTGTTTCCTGCCCAACACTGCTGCCTGGTCCTGCCCTGAGACCTTCCCTTGCACCATTTGAATTACAGGTACAATATTCATCTGGTTTACTTTCAAACCTTGTATGATAGGCATACATATCTATATCATCCACTTCCTCTCCTACTCCTGCACTAAGCCTCAGGTCTGTTTGTCAATCATAGAGGGCTCAGCATCCTGAGGTACCAGACTGTATTTAATGTTCTCTTCCACAGTCCATCACAGATATGAATTGACAACTCCTCTCAAATATAAGGGTCTAGTAACATGCTGACAGCACAACTCTGGTTTCCAATATTTGGGTTTTTTTCACCTAAGGCATATTTTTCTGGAGTCTATTAGGTTGCAGCTGCTGTTCGAAAGCTGCTGCATTTTCTTCTGTTCTTACACAGTCCCACCTTGCCCATGGACCTGGTCAAGACCATTGTCCACAACAGCAGCCAGGAGAAATGCTACCTTTAAGTAGAATTTCTTTGAGCTGGATCTCTGATCCTTTAAGAAGTAGAGGAAATTGTTAGGGAGGGTGTCTGCTTTATGTACTCTCTAGATGCTTTTGTTCTGCTGCTGCGCTCTAGAAGTTGTTCTTGGTTTCGTGTTCTTTGTGTCCTGGAATGAATGAAAGCAAGCCTGCAGTGCTTCTTATCACCCCTAATCTAATAGGCCTTACCCTCAATTTCATTTGCAGGTAGCTGACTACCACACACTAAAATGTTTCTAAAATGCATATCTCAGCATTTTTCTGGCAAATTCCACTGCTTTTTTGAAAAATACCTATTTCTATCTTCAGTAACAGAACTAAGAGAGCAGCACTTCCCAAACAGTAATATGAGCACAAAAGGAGTTCACAGCTGTTTTCTAAAATAGGGTTTGCCTCATTTGCCTTGACCATGTTTTGCTGTTTAAAAAGAATGTGCTTACCATTATTTGAAGGGATGGAACAAAGTGGTTTTGAAGTAATTGGTCTGGGTGAGAAATAGAAAATGCCATTTAGGAAAAACAGACAGGGCACTACTTGGTTACACATCTGCTCAGAAACAAGCTTGCTTATTCACACCACCAACCTTGATCCATTGCTTAAAAGCACAGTTGAGCATAAGTAATTCAGCTACCTGACCAGCATGTTACTAACCATGAAAACATTTATGGCAGGACCTGTCACTTTTGTTGGCCAACAGGTAACAACAGCAAGTAATCAGCACTCTGAATTTCTACTTTAGCTGTGGTAGTGGGGTCTTAAATTTATACGTTAATTTCATAGGGTTTCAAGCAACACTGAAAGTCTCATAGCCATTAATTGCACATGTACCTATTTAGTGATCCTTTATGGCAAGTATGTATAAAAAAATACTCTTCAACTGTTCAGTGCTTTGAATTAATAAAATTTGTAATTTTTTTAAGTTTCTAGATATTCTTGGAAACCTGTAGCTTCAGAAACTGTAATAGTTTGAAAAATTAGGTTCATAGGCTCATTTGTCGCAATGTCAACAACTCACCCCTTTAAAATCATGCCCATACATGTCAAAGACAAGAATGACTTGATTGAGATGCTGAAACACTGCAAACAAAGTGAGAGTATGCTGTGCTCTGCCTACCGTTACAGAAATAAAATACTTCTTTTAGAAGGCAATGGCACTAATAGGAGAGAGGCTGTGGACAGGCATATCTGAGAAAACTTTATGAATACTAAGGATAGTAAAGTAAGGAATAGGTTGCTTAAACTGTTCTCAAATGCCTACACTACCATACTATTTCCATAAACAAATGCCTTTCAAGAATACTTAGATAAAGCTGAACCTGTTATAGAGCAGAGAAAAAAAATCCGACCATCTCCAGCTTTCATGGTGAAACATTGTGGTGAAACCAACATCAGCTCCTTGCCAGTCTGCTTTGCCTGCCTTACCACTCCTTATCCTCTGCTCCACCTGTCTCCATCATGTGTACCTTCTTTCTGTGTTCATGCACTTTCATCCTCCTGTCCAACCTGCAGACCCAGTCTCCCTGTGTCCTGCTGAAGGCCTGAGGGTACCTTCTCCTGGCAGGGTCTTAAAGCTGGGAGCAAAAAAAAAAAAAAAAAAGAAAGTAAGAGTTGATGCTGAGGCCTCCTACCTCTGAGGTATGAAGAGATACACTGCTGCTTCAACTTGGTTTTCTCTCAGATTGTGTCCCTTTGTTATCTCCTGGTAGTACTGCCTTCTTCTGAAAGTACAGTCATGGATATGCAGCCCAAGCTAACAAGGCAGGAACAGCCTTTTACTTTGTGCTCTGTTCCATATCTTGGCTTTAGTATCAGTGTTCCTCACCAGGAAGAACTGATAGGCTAGGCAATCTCTCAGTATCCCATCCAGCCATTATTCTCTTCTCCTGTTTTACTAACAATAAGCCAGATTCATGACAACTGAAAAAGAGACTGATGGGGAGGAAATATCCCTAAAATAAATGTGTAGAGAAATTAAAAAGACGAAAAGGAAGAAAATCTTTATTATAAAGAAACACGGTGGCCCAAACATTTAAACAGGCCTGTTGAAGATGTGCCTACAATCTTGAATTTTCTAAGTACTGAGTACTTTCATCTGCCAGTAATTGTTTTCTTGGTATTGCATGTCCCATCACTGAATTAACTGCTCTGAAAAGCAAGACCTTTTCTTTCCTTACGGTGCCTGCAGTGACTGATGTGGATGCAGGTGTTTAATTTTAGGCACACGGACTTGAAAAATACAAGTTTTTAGTTCCAGGGTTAGTTCCCAGATAGATTTACTATAGATAGACAGAAAAAAACACAATCCATCTCCTTTACATTTTACTAGAAAAATAGACAGGTAAGATAAAGCTGGTTTAGTGAACTACTGAAGAGCCTTCACTCTACAAAAACACCAGACCCTGGAACATCTCCCAGTTAATAGAAATCTTGGCCTTAACACAGATCCACTCTGATATTTCATAGTAATATGAAGCACTTTTTATCATTTACGTATCACATATCTACCCTCATGTGTATGAGAACCTCCACAAAATTAGGAAGAGCTGTGACCATTTGATCCCATTGAGCAAAACTGTGGCTCAACCCCCTGTCTTTGATTGCTTAATAGGAAAGGGAGTGGTTGCCCTCACTTTGAACTATACACCACATCTGTGCTACTAGAAAGCTCTCTCCTAAAAACCTTATCCTAGCCTTAGACTCAAGAGCTTCTTTTATCCTCTCTAGTTCAAAGTATCTGACACATGCAGATCTTCTCCCTTCTAGAAACAGGCTTCAAATACTTTGAGACACAGACTCACGTAGCAAAGCTAACAAGTGTGGTGCATCTTGCATACTGCTGTGCTATATTAATAACCAATAATAATTTACAGCCTTTCAATAGGGAAAACTCTGACAGAACAAGCAATACTGAAGCATTTGAGTGTGAAACCAATTGAACCTCTCCATAACAGCAAGATTCCCTAGGGACTTCTCTGATTTATGAAAAAGTTACCTGTTTGGAATAGAAAACAACCTTTTGATTCAAACATAACTTTATTCTGTACTGCAAGGCGTCTGGCTTGTGCACTCAGCAAATGAAAGGTGGAGCCTTGGTACATATGCCCATAGGAGAATGTTCTGTCTGAAGCTTGTGGAGCTTCTGTCACCGACTCTCTGATCCTGAAGTGCAAGGGGAGGCTCTGGATGGGGTTAAATGCCAACTAGGAAAGCTTATTAGTCTATTTTATAGTGGTATTTTTTCAGGAAAAAAACCAACAAGGGACACGATGAGAAAATAGCAATGACATGGGGAAGAAGCACGTTTAACTCTTAACTTTGAAGGGAACATTTTTTTTAACCCTCTTGAGGGAATGCTTACTTTTTCCATCCAGTTTAATAAAACCTATCACAGAGAACTAATTTCTGCTAGGTAAATAGCAACTGGTACATCAATTTCCTGCCAGCAGCTGCAGTTTCAACAGTTTCAGTCTTTCATTCAAATGTGTGAATGCTTTACTTAAATTGCACATTTCTCATTTAGTGTACCTTGAAAATACGTGCTGTCACTCATTCAATCTCTAAAAGGAGTTTGGCTGTGCTGTGGCTTGCATAAAGCAGCACTGGAGAGGATCATTCAAGTAGATAAGAGGAGACATTAGAAAACACACACTGGTAGAGTTTGAGAGAATTATAAAATTGAAGCATCCAAAAGCATAAATTCTAAATCAGCTTACCAAATTCATCTGATTTCTCTCAAGAGTTAAAGGCCAACTACTTGTGTTAAAAAATAAATTATTGCATAGACTAGAGGAACTTGAAAAGACAAAAGGTGTCTCTTAAAAAAAAGTCCAAGCTAGAAGTCTTAAACATAGCAATGAATTAATGTAAATCTTCAGAAAATTCTACCTTCCTATAAGTGACCTTTCTTTTTGTCCCTGACTGCTCCATTATATTGACAGGAAGAAACTAGGATGTCATTTATTTAAGCTAGCTAATATTTCTCACTTTTAATTCAAGGGATACCATTTCTCCTGTCCTCCAGCCTAGGAGCCACGTGATTTATGTGTGCCCTTACCACTGGCTGCTCTGGGGATTCCAGACCTCCTCATGTTGACATTTTGCAATCAGCCCTTAGTGGAGCCATAGAACAAGTTACAAGAGAGAATGTCTCTTGGATAAAACCAGGGCTTTTCAAAAATTCCCGGCTGAGGGTTTGTATGGTGTTGCTGGGTTTTTTCCCACTAGAAAATGCCTGTTTGTAGAAATTTCAACTTTAGACAGTAGTACTCAAATTTGGAAAAATATGCAGATTATGCTGCAAACAGTTCTGTTTTTAAAACAGTTACTCAAAGTAAAATCAAATTTAAAATTTAAATTACATTTGGTTTAATATTAACCTAGTTTCTCCATAATGACACTGTTTGAGGAAGGTATTTCACAGACTTTTTTTTCCCTCCCAGTCTTCATTCTTATTTTTGCTTTGAGACAAGACAGACTTTAAAGACATAAAATTTCTTACAAAACAGAAAATCCAGTTTTTGCTCTTTCAGAATAAAGCTAATTATTGAAAATATGTAATGTTTGCCTGCCCTTGTTCTTCTTTGATATGCACTGTCTATCCATAATGTGTATCCACATTATGGATGCATCACAATGCAAATCCTGGAAGTCAGGGACTTTCTTATCCTAGCAGTATTGATAGCTTATCTGAAGCCATGGTTCATTAAGCGTGGAGTTTGTGATCCTATAAAAGGGAGTAGCAGTTAAGAAGTGAACATATAATTAGACACATCACCATGACAAAACCCTCCAGTGCACATCTTATTCCTTCAAGTGTTTTTCTAACATGTACATTTATACTGTATCTGATTTCAAGTAGCACCCTAGCATTTACCTACCAGATAGCAGAGTTCCTAAGAAGAATAAAGACTGAAGATCTGAAGGTCTGACCTCCCAGAAGCAGCATCACTTCATGTTTCAGCAAGAGGACTGAATGCAATAGAAGTGTGAGTAGAGCTCACATAGCAGGTATGGGTGCACTCTTCAAGAATGTCATCAGTGATGTTTCAGTTCCAGCTGAATGAGCAGGATGCTCCTTCCCAGCTACCTCAAAATGTCTTTTCACACAATTGGTCATCTAGGGAGAAACACTTCATATTGGAACAGATGGTTCCTTAATCAGTCAGTGGCAAACTCAAAAACACAAGTCTTCCTAAAGCATCTTGTATTGTTAGTACGAACCAGACAAAGCAAATCCATGTTTCAAGCACGCAGAGCGGTCATAGATGGAGATGTGGAGCTCAGAAAAGAAATAAAAACACAGGTAAATCAGTGGTTTCACTTAACAGAAATTATATTTAGTAAGAAATCAGTATTCTTTCTGAGTCTGATTTTGTCCTTACAAAAGATTTAAGAGAATGTGCGATTAGTGACTTAATCAGGTTCACTTTCCCTGCTAATAGCTATCCAGAAAGATGTTTTCATGGACAAACAAAAAAGCAAAATGTTTCTACAGATCCAAATGTTCTCACTAAAAACATTAATACCAGGTTCAAGAGAATTGCAGAAGCATATGAGAGGAGGGAAAAGGGAAAGTGAAGTAAAGCATTCAAAATCCTGTCACTAGAGGTAGGAAAATGTATTTGGGGATGCTGGTCAGAAGTAGTTGCCAATTAGTTGCCAAACTAATACAGACACCTAATTTTTGCAAATTAAATTAGTAATTCAGAATTACCATGGCTTAACTGTACCATTCTGTAAAGCTCAATTGCTTAGCCACATTGCCTAGTCTTTCTAGTGGTTTGTTTACTGCTGCTAACAATAGAGACAATAAGCCTTAAAAGCACCTAACTTATTCTAATATGGGAGTCAGCAAACATCTACACACGATGTCTAAATGGACAAACTAAAAAGGAAAATATTTCCACAGATTCAGAGGTTCTTTCCACTAACAACATTAATGCCAAGTTCAATATCCTCGCTCAGACACACATTTTCTCAGTCCTCTTTATACAGAGAGTTTCATTTGTTTGTGCCAATAGGAAGGACGTTAGGAAAAGGTAAAGTGCTTTTTTCTTTCTTAATGAATCGCGTTTGCTACTTCTGCAATGGCAGACTGGTCACTCTTCGACAGTTCAGTGGCACTGAGCTCACTAGAAGGAAATCCTGGAAAGACTGCAACCACAGTGCTCATTAGAAGAGGAACAGCTTCCATCGCAAGAAACACAATATCGGTAGCCAACTGGAAAAGCAGAAAGAAGATACTAATGCTTATCAAACTCATATTGGCAGGCTGTTTTTCCAGTGAGGTTATGTATTACCAATATTGTGTTGCAGGACACAACAAAAAATTTGTCTTCAATAGAATTTGTTTTAGCAACAGTAATTTGGTGTACAGGTGGCCAAGCAGCCCCAAGAATCAACTGAAAAATCAGATTCATCTTTTTAATGACAAAAATCAAAATCCCTGAAATCTTAATTTTTTTTTTCATAATATTCCTCTTTGTATGGAACAAAGAACTGCTGAATGTATAGATGTGTGGAGTGGGAAAGGGTTAGTGCTTTTCATTTTCCAAAATTCCTAGCTTAGAAGTATTAATATGGTGTTACAGAAGTATGTAAAGATTTCTAAAAGACTGGACTGAACCACTCTTAAGAAAGATAAAAGATGGGTATGAGTCTGACAACAAATTTTGGCAGCTGTCACAAACCTATGTAAAGCTCTCACAACACCTTCATAGCTGACATCACTAAATACATCTTGCTGCACATAACATACCCAAACCATAAAGCAAAAAGCTACACTGTCAACAAAGCATTACTTTCCTCTAAAATGACATGCCATCATTAGCATCAGTGCTGCTAGCTCTGAATGATGTGTTACCCACTGTTCTAGCTATGGAGCAGAGAGAAAAATGGGAGAGACAAAAGGTTCCCTACAGTTCTGAATTGATCCTATAGTCTGCCCTGGCACACAGAAGGCAAACCTTTTCAGACATGAAAATTGATTCAGGTCTTTTAGTTTTCAGTTTCAACCTGAGCGTCTGGAACTCCCTTTGGCTGATTTAGAGGCTAAGGTGCTCGTGTCTTCTGGAGATGCTTGCATTAGTAAGTGTCTCTTCAGAATTAAGAACGACTCCTTCCAGTTCAAGCTGTGTCTTTCTGACTCTTCTGTTGTGTGCTGTTGGCAGGAAAAAAAGGACTGATTCAAAATCTTTGTGCCCTTAATAAAGTTGCAGAATAAAACTGGCTAGAATACACACCAGAAATCCAAGAGGAAAAACCTCACCTGCTCTGGGCATTTGAATAAGCAATTCTCTCATGATACAACACTTAGCTGGAGCGTCATACATAACTGATTGTTATAGACCTCTATTTCTCAAACACAGCACTACTCAGAATAACAGAAACAGAAAATCCAGACTACGCTAAAAGTAAAGCCCATTTACTTACAGTTCTAAGAATAATGGTATTTTGATTTATTTTCTCCACCTACCTTTCTACTAAATCACTTAGTGGAAAAATATAATTTTCTATTTCTTATTTTTTTCTTTGTGGTACGCCCAGTCATGGCTTGCAGTCACCAGTTAAAGAGTTCCAATGGCCAGTGATGCCCATCAGCAGCTCTGCCTGGTAGGGGAAATAACTACCTGTCTTCTGCAAAAGAGCCTTATTCTAACCTCAAGCCATTTTATGGCATGCCATTTCCGCACTCTTTCCTCCAAACATAACACTGCCTTTCATATCATCCAGTCACGTGGCTGCCAAGCACAGAAGTTCTTTTTGTTCTTTTGCCTTCTCCTACTATTCATGAAAAGCCAGCTATCTTTGCAATGAAAAATCTCATAGTTGACTGTAAAGGTATCCTGAGAGAGCTCTGTAATCTCTCACCAACATCCTGGATTCAGGATGTCAGCTCTCACTGAACCATGAAGGCAGCCTACTAGCAAACTAGATTCTGCAAAATACTGTTTGCATATAAAAACCCACCAAAAATTAATGGACTGTTTCTCCCCAATAATATATTTCTCACTCAGGATGCAATAAGCAATAAGTACTGTCCTGTTCCTTTATATCCATATAAAAATTTTCATGTATAGTTCAGGCACAATAATTAGAAAAAACTATGCAAACTAGTATCTTTCTCCAATTACCCAACCAAATTATCCTCTTTCTTGAGTAGTTACGGGGTAGAGAAAATCACTTCTGATTCTGAGGCCAAAGGACTACAGCCAAATTGTGCAATGCAAGGGGGACTATGTAAGAAAATCATCTATTCCCAAGAGACAATTTTCTAGCCCTACTTATAATACAATGAGGTTATAAACAAACTAGCAAGAGAGAAGATAGGAATTTAAATCATATCTGAATAAATATTTTGTTTCTCCTTTGGCAAAAGAAAGAAAGAAAGGCCCCATAGCAGTCAAACATTCATAGACACAAAGCAGTAACTTGTGCAGCAGGTCACATTTTGGGTTTCTTAGTTTTCGGGCCTCCCTGAAAGATTGCTTTCTCTTTGCCAGCCAGGCCTTTGATATGCTTATCATGCATTTAAAGCTATTTATGGATGGATATATAATCCTGTCTAAACCGATTAGAAAAAATTAAATCAATCCACCAGCATCTACTATATTAAATCACGTACTCATTAGAAAACATTTCTGGGACACCAAACCTACCCATTAACAATCTTATTTGCGGAAAAAAGGTTAGGGTAGAATCCCAGACAAGTTCTCTTTCTCTCTCTCTCATTTTTGTGAGTGAGAGAACTTAACAAGCAACTGTTTTCCAGCAGTTGACCATGAAAGGGATCATGTTTTATTTATTCTGCACAAATGGCAAATCACAGCAAAGTGTAGCCTTGGGATTAATCAGTGGGCTTTTATCACTGGGGCACCAGTTGGACTTTGGTTACTCTCAGAGTGCCTACAAATCACTCTGATTAGATGCCTACCTGAAACATACATCACTTGACTTTGCTGGCTTCAAGCATAATAACTGGAAGACTGTATAAAAGGAATGAGCTTCTACAGAGTGGGTCACTACGCCTTGCTATAAAGGGTGAAAATTAGTGTGTCTGACAGAAGGCTAGTGAATAACAGCCAGCTATGCTGTGAAAGTCTAATCTAGGAAAAAAAGAGTTACAGAACCTTGAAACACTGAAGTGCCCTGATTCCTGGATAAAGGCCTGGTACATTTGAGTGCTGGTGGTAGTGCTGGGGGTCATACAAGTTCCAGCTTTCCCATCTCCACTCAGTAGAAGAAAAGGAACTACTATGGATAAGAATCAAAACTCAACACGAACTTTATTGGAAAATTGATATTGGTTAAGATTATTTGTAACCGATGTAATGATATCAGCTCTCTTCTATATGGCAGGCAGGAGTTCCTGGACTAATGAATCTACCCTGGAATGTTCAAGCCTGAAGCATCAGTCACATGTCAGTGACTCGGTCTTTCTAGAAATATAGGCAAAAGAGAACCTTAACATTTAGCAATCCTGAAAATAATTTGTGTATTTTCTGGTCCCATTAAAATGTGCCCAAATTTGGCCCAATTCAAACTCACGAAACAGACAGTTTTAGATATGCTGAAGTTCTTATTAAGGAATTTAGGTTTTTCTACATTCCACCTAAACTGTACAGCTTCCCCTCCACTGATGCTAACATGGCAGGCTCAAAACTCAGTTGCTTGATTTTCTAGTTCCCAAATCCTATACGCTTCTCTACACTACCTGCAGAATAGGTGTCCCTGCTGTGGTGCTGTATGGCTCTCTGTTATGACTCTTCACACAGAATAACGATTTACTGCTGCTACTGCCAGGGAAAGCAATACTAGTTGCAATCTGATAGTAACTGCATCAACACAAAATAAAAAAGGTTGTAAATCTAGACCTGAAGCTTTGGATTCAAACCCTACATTAGCATGTCATGCATCATAATTATTCACTGAAATAGTAAGTATTTAATTATTTGAAACATGCTTCATTTGATCGCTACATGATACATAAATTTGCAGAGTCCATTTCTGGCATTTGGGTTTCCTATGTTCCTGACTTGGCTGTATATTGCTGTATATATTTTCCATATACACATCCTGTACTGTCTATGAATTAAAAAAATAACTAAAGCTCAATTTGGATATGAAATATACATTAATGTAAACCACTATTATTTGGAAAAGTATTACAGTAATATTACTTTTTGCCTACTGCATGAACATAATGGACATTTACACATTATCCATTTGATTCCTTTAGCCTCTTGTCAATACCCATATTCACAGCAGCTCCTTCTGTTCACTGAGCAGAAAGGAAAAGTATTTTTCTTTGAAGATGATGTGAACACTGTTCAATGAATCATTCAGCAAATACTACTGCAGCTCAGTCATCCTACAGGCCATATTAGTCTCAGGACCCTTGAATCTATAGCCAAAATAAGCCTTAGTATAGAGTGTCTTCTGTAGTTAAGATAAGCAGTAGCTTGCAGAGTATTAAGGGAAAATCCTATGCTCTGATCTGAGGTATATTATAATAGGATCTACTTAATATTCAATAGAGCACTTTCAACACACTTTCATTTTAAATACAATTAATGTATTGCAATCTCATACTTATCTCTCTGGAGAGACTCAGAATATTTTCTCCATTGTACTGCAAATGGAAAAGAATCCTCCGGTGTCCTGACACATTCCTTTGGAGATTTTCAGTGCTTTAAATCAAAGCACCAAAACAAGAGTTCATTGTAGCAACCCAGAGGGAAGCATCATCTCCAATATCCTGATTCTCTGCATCTGCTCCTTCAGCATGGATGCAACGTGGTTATTAACAGTAACAAACACGGACTTCCTTTGGAAGAAAGACCATCTATATGTTCACACTGCATATTCTTAACATGTCAGAGGTGTCCATAAAAATTTGTGGGAATTTATATCCAGATGCGTACATACTCCTATATTCTCATACTTTGTATGTACGAAGTTTTCATTACAGGAAATAAAATACATAAAGTGAAAAAGGTCATCAAGTTGAAGAGTCAAGAGTTCAGAACAGACAATAACAGAAGTCTTAATTCACCTCCACTGTATAGGGAGATTATAATACAGTTATTAATTACATGCATAGAATTTTTCAGTTGCACTCCTGTCTCATTCAGCACTCAGGATAGACAGAGTTCAGAGAGTGAGTTATAACTTCTTGGTTATGCTTACTCAAATTTTGGCCCTTGTTTTTTTTAATTACACAATAGTCTTCCCTATGCTGACTAGAGAGTTGCTAATTTTCTCCTGGTGTTTCTACAGTATTCTCCTCTAACCACCTCAGCTCCTCCAGTCAATTTTATTACTGTCCCTATTTTCTCAGACACAGGAACCAAGGTACAGCAGAAGTGAAAACCACAAGAATTCATAGCCTAAATTGAAATACAAACTTTGATTTATCAGACTATATAGCCTTTTAAAGCACTTTGTATTTCAAAGCATAGCTCCACTAGACATCAGTTGTGCTTGTGAGAGCTCAGCACTTTTACTGAACTGAGTTAGGTTTGTAGAAAATAAGACCTATAATAAGTGACAACTTATAAAAATTTAAGAAACTTCCCCAAGTTATTCACTAGCAGATGCAGGAAGAGACTATAAGGGATAAGAATGGCATTTATTTGCTTTATCTGTGACATCATTCTTCTAACAAACCCTTCATCCTTTCACCTCACACCTCATTTCTGCAACAATGAACTATACAACTTTCATTCTATGTGCTTAATGAGGCTGGAGCCTTTTGGAGGAAAAAAACATGTAATAAAATAGTGCATTATAGTGTTTAGGCACATGAATATCAATTTAAGATTGCAGAGAAAACCGACTGCAGTATTTCTTAACTTTTGACTTCCTATGTTCTGCAACATTAGCATTGTTTTAATGTATGAAATCAGAGTGAAAGTGCCTGGGCTCTAAATATAAATTTCTTTATGCAGAACAATACTTAATAGTGAGAGCTCTATGTATAGTTTAGTACCAGCTTTTGTTGCTTGAATTAATGATACCACAGAGACGGTACCACTATTTGTCAGGAGGACCAAGTAGTAAAGGTGTTTGGAAGACAGACCTCTAAAGTAGATTTCATAGCCATTTGCTAGTAGTAGAGGATGCTAAAATTAAGGACTCTAGCATTTTCCAAATGACTCAAGTTTTAGGGGGAATGTGCTCTCATTTATTACTTCCTTCTGTACTTTTTATCTCAGTATGATTCCTGATATATGCAAGGAGCAATTGCAGGAGAAGTTCTGATCCATCAATGTAATCCTGGCACTGCACATATTCAGGGACATTGGGGCAGACTGAATTTATGCTAATTGCAGCTTGAGTGGTGCACATTTCACAAAATTAAAAATGCTAGAATACAGATCTTCCTACAGAAAACATAAGCACAGATTTTGCCAGCAGTACTACCTATAACAGATCAAATATAGTACCTAATCTACAAAAATTAAGAAATCCAATGTAGGAAAACAGAGGGATGTGTTTTGGTGTACCCCAGACTTAGTTATTTTGGAATATCATGAGAGATGATATGAGTAACCCTTACTTTTCATCCAAGTGATTTAATTCTGTTTCTGAAATAGCATCTAAGATCTTGGAAGAAAATCTAGGCAGTAATAATGAAGTACCTTGCAAAAGAATTTTTTTCTTTTTCTTTTTTTTTTTTTTTTAAGAGAGAGAGAGAGAAAAAGCAAAAGGGAGCAAGGCTTGTCCATATTTCTGATAAAACATTCCTATTAGAATTAATCCAAAATTTTTGCAGTTTATTCACTGCTATTCAGGATAGATTTATCAAGGATATAGGCATTCTTAACTCTTGTAAACAAATGACATTTCAGGTACATATCTATGCTGCACAAAAATACGGATCATGCCATATTTTAACTCTGGTACTCAGAAAAACATCCTATTAGATTATCACAACTTAACTGAAATCAGAACAAACAGGATATATGATGGGTTGTTGGAACATAATTCAAATGCTTCCATTCAGAAATGCATCGAACTTCACATAACAATGAGTATGCATTTTCTAATAAAACCATACATCTCACAGAGAAAACAATCTACCTCTACTTCCATGTACATAAAACATCCATCTTAGCAGCTGGAGAATGCTGCCAGGCAGTGATGTGGGCCATAAGGAGCTTAGCAGTTGCATTCCTTTCCTGCCTCTCCCCTGCAAATACTCTTGGATCCAGCTAAGCAAAGGAAAACAGAGGCAGATTGTAAGACAAGCCATGGGGTAGTAAGTTATTTCTGATGTAGAAGTATGCCTTTAACAAATGGAAAACAGTGGTATGATACTAGATACAACTTTATTTTCCCCTCAAAGTTATGGAAGCATGCAAAGTAGGATTAAAAGAAATCACAAGAATGTGATACTGGCCCTCATCTCCAATTAACAGCAGTGGGGAAATTAACCATTCCACTCAAAGGCACTAAGATACTCTGACATGCATTATTATATTCCCTGAAACCTGTAGTCTACAGATATGTATATTTTAGGTGGGAACACAATCCCAAACTTGGCAGGGGCATTGTCTCTTGGGGGGGTAGAATGTAGCCCAGCAGACCTTCTACTTAGGCAAAAGCTCCTTGCTGGCTTATGGTATCTTGCTTGTCTGTGCAGGGGCTGTTCCTACTCCACACCGGTTTGCTCCACAGCACCCTCAGGAACTGGCTGAAGCAAGAAGGGCTGCCCTGCCTGGAGTGCCTGATCAGTACAAGCTGCTTCTGCCCCAGTAGCAGCAGCTCCCACAGATCCTGTAGGTACTTGTAGAGCCACCGCCTGCCAGGGAACAGCAGTAGAATGAAGCTTTTCAGGATAAAAGAATGGTGTCCTGGTGTACAGCCTCCCATGCCCCACTTCAAATGCTACTTACAGCCAAGTTCAGCTGGCCCTGAATCTAATCCTCTCTCCAGATGGTGATTAGTGCCCACACATTGGTCTTCAGCCATAAGGCAGCATGATCACAGGAAGGCCTGTAGCGAGATGTTCACAGTTGAAAAGAAGCAGAGCCAATCATTGCAGGAGGAGCAGACAGCTGAGAGAACAGCATGAAGTGTGCTTCATGGTCTGAGCAGTGCTGCCTGTACAATTAAACAGCTTCCAAAAAATCTGACCTCTGTTCAACCGACTGCAGAAAGCAGACAAAAAGTATCCTCCCCAGGAATAACTGCTCTGTTCTGCTACAACAATGCAGAAATTGGCTCTACCTTAGGGGTTGTTCTACCACTGAAACCTGTTCACCTTTATAAAGCACAGCAGAAGACTTCACAGTAGTTTTTACTCAAAATCTAACCCAACTGGCAATGTGCTTATTAATAGAATGACCCTCAATGGATAACTATAATGTGTAAAAAGAACTGATCATGGTCAGAACACTGGACTGGCATGAATAAGGTTAAGGAGTAAGTGAAGTATTAACACTGCTGTTAATGTCCGTGTCTGTATCACAGGAAAGGCAGACAGAGATGCGGGTTTAAACACAACAGTTTCTATGTACTCTAACACTATTTCCACGTCAACACTTACCAGTTCCATTCTTCAGGTGGAATACAGTTGACATCATGATACTGTTCATGACTTTCCTTACAAATCCACTTAATTTTAAATTAAGTGCAAGGCCAAAAACTTGAATTAAACCTATAACTAAATAAAAGGGGCATTAGGAAACAAACTAAAACAGTATGGGATTTTTTAAACGAAAAAAGTGCACAGCATTTTGGACTTAGCATATCTTCGGCCAAGTGCTGATCTCAAGTACTATGGATGACTTGCACTACCTGCTGTTTGTTCTGGATACAGAAGCAAGTTATCTTTTGTCCATCGTTGCCATTTCAGTTCACATTACGTCAAAACTGTTGTTCATAGTGCGGCAAAGAATCATGAGAGAAAAGAGATGGATAATGGTGGTTGTCAAGGCAGACAAGTGAAAACTGAGAGAAAAGAACACAACTATGTAAGCCTAACAAGACATTAAAAAGCCACAAGGCATGAAGGTCCACCCAAAGAAAAAAAAACCAAAAAAAACAAAGCATGAAAACTTGATATAAGACAGAGCAAAAAGTAAAGTGTGACTAATCAAAAAGGCACTAAGAATGACCCAAAATAAATTCTAGCAAAACAAGTGTGGTTTAATTTCATATTTAAATTCCTAAATCAGAAGCAATTTTGAGTACTGATGAAGTAAGTAAATGAATACTGTATGCACTCCATGCCTTTGATTATCAGGACATTTTTAACTACACATAAAATTTTAGACTATCATTTGCCTCTGTTTATGCAATTGGGACTGGATTCCCCATCTGTGTTCAAAGTTTGTTCAGGTCTGACAATTACACAGGTAACAAATGAAACTTCCTAATATCTATACTTCCTATACTACTTATGCCCTTTCCCCAGAGAACAAGACTGAGCTGCTGAGAAGCCCTGCCTTCCAATGTCAGGTATATATGAAGTTGTCTGGTGTTCTGTTTAAGGCCTCCATCACCTAACAGCCCCATACCACCTGCCATCAATCACTGGAAAGCAGTTTACAGAGCAAGAATGGCTTAGACATTTTAAAAAGTACTAGAATATTTTCCAACCTTTAATGTATTTTATGCCATAATTTAATCCAATATTCTTGCTGTAATTTGTATCTAAAAAAGACAAGCTTCCTAAATAAAGTTCTCATACTGTAGGAAGCCCCGGATGGGGCTATAAGCTGACTGGTGACCACTGAATACACACCTCCTTATACAACACATTATGTTCAGTACATGATACAGCATGATTCAACAGAAGCTTTGCTCACTCCAATACGCAGTATCTGTTTCTATGGATTCAGATGCCAGTTCGTGCAGACTTCATTTCAAAATACAGTTGTGCTTTTCTGAATAAACAGGTTTGAATTAGGTCCGTAACTCAGCCTTTATAAATTCAACTATAGCACATAATAGGATTACTTACCACTTTTATAAAGTGACAAGTGTCTGCTACACAATATTGGGGGAATTATACAGTTTGAATGCCTTTGGTTAAAAGCCAGCCTCCAGCCTCCATATTTTTATAAGATCAAAGCTAGTATTTCTCTGTTTAGCCTTCATTCAGAAAGATGATGTCAAATCTCAGCCAGAGTTTTTTTTGCATTCAGACTTTAACAGCCACTTATTATCCCCTATCACAGTTAAAATTGCTGGAAGGTGTTTGGGAAAATTATCATGTAGCTTCCTTTCCCTGTGCCTTCCTCAAAGTGCTGTGAAGGATGTCAAGGTAACACCCAACCCAGAAGGGAGCTCAGGCCAAGGCTTGCCCACAACCTCCGATTCTTATGGCTGTGATGGAGACCCGCTCAACAATTAAACCAGCATGATTTTATACTCATTTCTGCAAGAATTCTCTGCACATACAAATCAAAGATGTGAAGCAGGTAAAGTGTGATCCTATATTTGCCTCTAAATTACTACCCTTTTTCCCCTCATAGATTCAGAAAAACAGTACTCCTGTTGGAGGGACTTACAAAGGGTGGGGAAGAAGGCAGGTGATGGAAGGAAATACCTTTTTATCTCCATACTCCATGCAGAAGAGGCTCATCTTTTTTTCCTGTACAAGTGTAAGGAGAGGTGGTAGAGTCCAATGTCTACAGCAGGTAAATTTTAGCCAGAAAAATCTCCTGTTAGGCCACTGAGACT
This sequence comes from Pseudopipra pipra, assembly GCF_036250125.1. NCBI lineage: Eukaryota > Metazoa > Chordata > Aves > Passeriformes > Pipridae > Pseudopipra > Pseudopipra pipra. The sequence goes on along the minus strand of NC_087552.1, from coordinate 31,068,929 downwards.
AGCTTGCCACAATCACGAACAAGAGTACTACAGATATCTTATTCAGAACATCTTTTCTACACAGCATCATAAATCATGTGTTTCACACACGCACATACACATGCAAAAACCTCACAGAAATTTAATGTGCCAAAGGAAGACAGTAGAAAAGATTTAGGTCCATGAAATGGCACTGGATTATTTAGATAATACTTTGAGTAGACATGAAAAGGTTCATGGCTTATATTACAGAGCACTGCAAACCCCAAACCAATCAGCTAAAAAACTCAACCCAAACAAAAAAAAAATCCACAAAAATCAAACAATAAACAGCCATACCACTCTCAGAGCAAATTTCCTGCTGAGCCTAAATAAGACAATGATAGTCCAAACAAAACCACACCAACCAGGTACTTAACAATTCAGTGTCACAAAGAGCACCCATATACTCTGATTTCAGTTCCTCCCTAGTTGCACCCATTCTAGCTGACTGAGGGACAACAGAAGGCAAACAAGCCTTGAGACAGCCACCAACTGCAACAGCACTGTACCTCACTGGCAAGAAGAGAAAGGGACAGGAAAAATCCCTCCTGATCCACAGAAAAACATCAGGAAGCCCTGGTGCATAAGAGTAATACCATATAAATCCTCAAAGAAACCAGTTATTCAGACTCCTTTCAAGGAAGATAACCTTGCTGTCCAGGAAGATAACCTCTCTCTTAGATAGATCCAAGGGAAAACAAAGTCAGATAACCAGGGACCTACAACAAAAATTTCTTGTGTCAGAAACATTCTCTTCTGGTTATACACTTAAATTTCCATAAGATAATCAAGACTCGTTTAAAACAATTGCCTTCACTGTACTGGGTGGAAGTGTTGATCTGTTGGAGGATAGGAGGGCTCTTCAGAGGGATCTGGACAGGCTGGATCTATGGGTAAGGCCAATGGTATGAGGTTCAACAAGGCCAAGTGCCAGGTCCTGCACTTGGGTCACAACAACCCCATGCAGTGCTGCAGGCTTGGGGAAGAGTGGCTGGAAAATGAGCCCAATGGAAAAGGACCTGGGGGTGCTGGTCAACAGCCAGCTGAACATGATCCAGCAGTGTGTCCAGTTGGCCAAGAAGGCCAGTGGCATCCTAGCCTCTATTAAAAATAGTGTGGCCAGCAGGACCAGTGCAGTGATTCTGCCCCTGTACTCGGCACTAGTTAGGCCACACCTGGAGTACTGTGTCCAGTTCTGGGCCCCTCAGTTCAGGAAGGATATTGAGGTGCTGGAGACTGTCCAAAGAAGGGCAACGAGGCTGGCGAAGGGACTGGAGCACAGGCCCTATGAGGAGAGGCTGAGGGAACTGGGGTTGTTCAGCCTGGAGAAGAGGAGGCTCAGGGGAGACCTCATCACTCTCTACAACTACCTGACAGGAGGTTGTAGCCAGGTGGGGGTTGGTCTCTTCTCCCAGGCAACCAGCAGTAGGACAAGAGGGCACAGTCTTAAGCTGTGCCAGGGGAGGTTTAGGTTAGACATTAGAAAGAAATTCTTTACAGAGGGAGTGATCAGGCATCAGTATGGGCTGCCAAGGGAGGTGGTGGAGTCACCATCCCTGGAGGTGTTTAAGAAGAGACTGGATGTGGCACTGAGTGCCATGGTCTAGTTGACAGGGTTGTGTTGGGTCATGGGTTGAACTCGATGATCTCAGAGGTCTTTTCCAACCTGGTTGATTCTGTGAATTGTCTCCAAGTCTTGCTTTTTCAATAGTTTGGAGGATTTTGTCCAGAATAATTATAATAATTCTAATCATGTACTAGTAAATATTTTATCAAATGTCTTGGAAGTTGAAATCTGTCTAAAATCCATTTACAGAGGAGAACCATATTTACTGCAGGGAAACAATAAAAGAGACTACTGAAAGTTAGACAAAATTAATTTCTTCCTAGGGCTTTGGTGGCAAAGTAAACCCAAGATTACAAAATCTTCTGATGAAACTGTCATTACAGCTCCCTACACACTATATTTTATTCTCTGTAAAAAAACCCCAAGTTTCTAAAAATTCACTACCTACTCACAGACAGAACAAAAAGTACTGATGTCACTTCAGATAGTCATTCTAGTACAGAATATGGTGTATTATTTTAATGTCTTGAAATACATAAAGTAAATGGATTTTTTCTAATCATACATCATGGATGTACAATATATGTAATAGCTGTACAAATTAATGAAATGTCAGCTAAGGTCTGGTCCATATGCAGTAAAGTTTATGACAGATATCAATATAATGGTACTCCTGCCTCCATACGTTGCATTAGGCAGAAATGTAAAATATCTGTTTTGGCATATTTTAATGTACAGCATCAAAATTGGTTAAAAATGAACTACAGTAATGCTGCTGCTGAAAAGATGAGCCTTTACTTTCCCTGACTGCATGATCCCACTGCTTCCCTATCACTGGCAACAGTATGGTAACTTGGGCATGCTACCATCTGGATTCAAAAACTGAACTGATTTGACTGAAGACCAGCTCTGAAGGGGGGGGAATAAAATACATCCAACCCCTACCTATTAAAAACTCCATTAGCTTCTGATTAAATGAGCTCCTTGACCCTAGATGTTATTACCAGCACAGGTAGAGAAGCCGAAGATTGCCATCATCTCTCATGGCCATGTGAACTTAGACTAGCTTAAACAGATAGAAATCACTCTGCTACTCTTGTGTGTGGAAAGAAAACGTTTATCAGAGTAAGTCAGACAATTCATAACACTGTTACAGAACTCAAGTCCTCCACCAATTTATCCAGCACAAGAATATGTAACCTATTTGATGAAACTTATACTAGGACAAAAAAGTTGTATTAAAGTCAAGGTTTAGTAATAATGACCTCTTCTACTCTTAGCAGAAAGGACAAACTATTATTCAGTATTTGATTTGCAAAACAGCTACTGCTTTGCATCAAGAAAAGAGATCTGGGCATCTCACAACTGCAGTAAGGACAAGATATAAACATTCGGGGGATTGATCTTTCCACCCTGACCTTCCACCCCACAATCCTTTCTCATTTCATCATTAAAAACTGTTCTCATTTTTAAATGGCATGACTTTTATGTCATATTACAGCCATATACTTACGATGGTTGCTCTGTTTTTGCTGAAAAAGTGAGCTAGCTTGCTTGCTCACTTTGAAGGTAATTCTGGGGATGATGGTAGCTGTGGAATCCACAAACAAATTGAAAAAATTTAAGAATATTATGTCCAAATAAGCTCTTCTTAACAGTCTATCTTTACATATTACTGGTAAACATTTCTCTAATTTTGATTATTGTTCATCTAACGAGTATTTCTTTTCAACAGCATATTTAAAATGGACAGCATTCTCTTCTGAGCTAAACTGGACAGACTAAATGAATGTATACATCCTTGCTCTCCCAGTCCTGGCCTCTTTTAACCAATCATACCCCATACAACATACAGCTTTTCCCTTACCTTTGTATTCCATGGACACCTGTGTTATTCATTCTCTAACAGTTGCCCAAGTTTCAACATAAAATATGTCCTAACACACTTACTGGACCTTTCACTTCCATCAACCCCAGTACCCACCAAAGGTTCTTCGAGGAAGTAAGGTAGGAAACTTGGGTAAGAAGGTCATTTCAGTGGTGGGAACTCGTCAGCAATACAGGATTGTGCTGGTATGTTGCCAGTTTATTTCATCCATGGTCTGCTTCTCTCTCTTTCTTATTTTTTGTGCCCATGTCCACTAGATTCTCTCAGGACTGAAGAAAAGCATCTGGCCAACAGGTGAAACTATCAGGCAGTAAGAAGTTCCTTGCACATTCTTGGAAGCAGATGAATTCAGTTACTCTCAGGGTCAAAGACCTGAAGTAGCATGTCAGCTTCTACATCTCATAGGATGAGTATCCTTCATTTACCACCAGACTGTCAGTTACTGCAAGTCAGCTCATGAAAACATAGGGAAATCTTTTTTGCCTTATTTAAGTTCCTTTCTTCACTAGTACCAGGGTTGGCATCTTAAGAAAATAAAACTCTACATTTAATCACTCGAAGTAGTAGAAGCCGCACTTATAAAGTATTATTTAAGAAAACAAAAAAAAAGTCCTCAATGGAATCACGTCCATTAACCCAAGCTCTTGTAAAATGTTTTATATGTTTTGTACTTAGATATCTTGTTCTTGCTAAAAGCATAGTAGCTGAGAATACACACTAGTCAGCATTAAACTAGGTATTTTTAAATGTTAACTACCTGGTAGCGTAAAATTACGGATGGTCAAAGACCCTGTGTTTTGGCCAGAAGAAAGGAAAATTATAAAGATGTTCATAGGAATCAGATTTTTGAAGGCCATACTTGTAAAATAATCCCAGTGCAAAGAATAGGTGCGGAGTTAATATTCTTACCTAACAGCCCATTCCTTCATCTCCCCGCTCCCTTAGTTGTGTAGATCTTTTTTTGAACATAACTATTGTGAAGCTCTTTGTGGCCTCTTTTCTCTCCTCATATTGATTTTTATAGGAAGCAAAATGTACCTAAATTAACTTCTGTTGCAACTCCAAGACAGTGAGATTACACCAGGGATTAATTTGCCTGTGTCTAACCATGTTCTGAACAGAGTTCTCTGGTGTGGTCAGATAAACTTTTGCAGGGTTGCTTTGTGTTTGGGGTTTTTAGGTAAAACAGCATGTTTTTAGGTAAAACAGGTGTCATGATCCAGAGGCTGCTGGAACCATCTAAACATAAGGTAGAGCTAATTGGGTTGGGAATAGGACACTCAAAGTCTTCAACTGCAGAACTTCCTTGGCTACAGAAATCAGAGCTCATTCACCAAGGGAAACACAAGGCCTTCCCTTTGCAAAAGCTTTCCTGCAGTGACATTATAAAATGGGTTGGCATCAAGTCCCCTAAGATAAACAATCAGAAATATTTCAGAACCTCAAATAATTAAGCAAATAAGAAGCAAGCAATGATCCAAGTATGCCAACTGTGAAAACACAAGAGACAGATGGAGAACAGAGCTTTTCAGGTGGAGATCTGTCTGTGGAGGCATCAGGAAGACCTGCAATTCATAAACATGAAACCAGAATCCAGAAAGGAAGGATAAAGTATTAAAGAGGTGGATATAATATGCACAAGATTTAATTTTGTTTGTTTGAAATACAGATTTAACTTGTAAATTGTATTGACATGCAAGAAACAGCATTCCTTTAAAAACCACCCAGGTGGATTATGTTAGGATTGCTGGCATCTAGCACAGTGACAAAACGAGCAGTGATTCCCACAATTGCTGTCATATAGAAGAATTCCTAGCCTCAGGGCTGATATGTTAAGTCCTTTCAATGCTAAGTGACAGTAATGTACATGAGTTGCATACTTTCATCCATTAGGATACAAATACAAATACCAGAAATGAACTAAACAATCTAGAAACATTTTTTGATGGTAGGAAACCAGCACAGATGGATCCAGGAACCAAAGTCTGAAATTGCACAAAGCAAGCTGAATGGTGATGTCTAAGAAGGATTCATAATACAAGATGTTTAAAAGGAAAAAAAAAAAAAAGGGAAATCCACTGCCTCAACAGTTAGAAGGCAACTTATGTGTATCACAGTACTTTGCCTAGTCCCATATAAAGTTTCTTTTGCATTCTCACTACAAGTTCTGCCATTACATGGCCTTTCAAAACCCATTTCTTTAAAAAGACTTACGCATGAACTGTTCTTGTTAAACTGTTTAACACTCCAATTAAAAGAGTATGAATAAAAGAACATTTTGTAACTCAAGGTGACTGAAATCCCAAATGACTGTGTGATCTTAACTTCTACTTTTTGCCTTTCTTTTTTTTTCTAATAGTTCTTCTTTCTTTTCTGCAATCTCTTCTTGTTCTCCTCTTAATTTAAAACACAGTCTGTCAACCTTCTGTATGATATCAATTGTCAGTAAGGTATTACTGGGTACAAATCAGAGTCAGATGAAACCCTTAAAGAAAAAAATGCCTGTTTTGAGAAGAGCTCTACATGCATAGAGCTAGGTAAGTGATAAGCATACAGTACTAAAAGGAGACACCTAGGAGAATTTTGTTGGAGTTTATCTGATTATCAACTTTAATTTAAGAAATTCTTCCTTTCTGACAGTATGTTGTAACAAATTCTATTCAGCACTCTCAATTCCATAATCCAGTGGACTGCATCACTTGCAGAATAGCTTTAATAGAAAGGATATAAAATTCAATCATTAGATGAATAAATTAGGACCTTTCACAATAGAGTGTATGTAAAATAAGTCCACTGTGGATGTGTTGGGGCCCAAACTGCTCTCTTATTCTTTAAAAAGAAAGACATAATCCATTAATTCAGGTAAACATTTATGATCTACTCAGTCCCTCAAGTCTTCCAAAGCATCTCATGATAGAAGACACCTTTGAAGACTGCAGGGACTTTCATATGTAAGAAGTATGACACCAGAATGCCCTTCCTAGAATATTGGTGAGATTAAACAAAAACAAAATGAACCCAGATCCATACATACACTGCTACAACTACAAGAACATTTTCATGCTTATAGCAGGAATTAATTGTAATATGCTTTCTCTAATAAATTAAAAATTGGAACTCAGATTGGGCATTTAACCTATTCCCACAGTTCAACATGACATGTGACCTATATCTGAGACTGTTTTCTCTGTTTTCCTCCTTATTGTGCAAACTATTTCTTCTTCTCTTTTCTGACTAATACTGCCATCCTATGACCACCCCCTTGCTCTCCATAAATGTGTCCTTTCCCCTGCCTTTAAAACTCCATGCTTCCTATATGGTCTCTAATCCCTGATTCCCATGCAGCATCTCTCTGCATCTCCACTTATAGAAAGCACAACCTCTTCTTGTTCATAGATTTCATCTTCCCTCTTCCTCTCCTTTTCACTGCCAGACTCCACTCCATCATCAGTAGTTCTAGTTAGGCCATAACTCCTGGTCAGCTGTCATAATTCAGAGACCAGTTAAGCAGCTCAGCCTTCCAGAAAACGACCCAGACCTGTGTCAGTAGTGCTTAAAAAATACTGATAATGTCTGTGAAGGCTTCTCTTTGAATCACTAGGCTTGCCAGGCCCCAAGCTAATCCAGGAAAGGCAATGATTCATCTTCGACCTTTGGCGCAGGTGCGGGGGAAGAAATCTCAGCAATTACAGTCCCAGTGCTCCATTTACAAGGCTGAATTTGGAAACAAAATGAAAAGCAGAGAAATGCATGTGGCTTTACAAAAGCTAGATTAATTCTTACTTTAATAGTTTGCAAAATGGCCTTCTTGGACTCCGAAGCCTGGCTCTGCACCAAACAATAGAGTAACAAATACCAGAGGCTTAGAGTAAAAAAGTAAAACTGAGAAAGACAAAAGGATTCAAGCTCTGTGTAAGAATATTAACAGGTTTGAAAGTTAGCATGTATATAAACACCAAAGAAAATCTAAAAACAGAGTAAGAAATGACTTGCTAACCTTTGCTTTGTCTGGGACTTATTTTTGTTCCTACCTTTCTGAAAGGTAGAGTCCAAGCTATTGGTCAAAGTTTTTTGTGGGAAGGGAGAGAGAAGTTATTATCATCAACAAGAAATGCCATTGCCTTGCCAGAACAGGTACAGTTGAGTATTCATCATGCTAAAATATACAGCTCCTTGCATCTAGACAGACCATCACTGAAAACAATGACTTAATCTTAGAATGACAAGAAAATATTTTGAATGCATGGGCTCCATACTGGTAAGTTAAACTATCTTTGCTACCAAAAAGTGTGAGCAATGCAAGTGAAACATGCCTGCATATGAGGTTTGTCCTACCAGTGGCTCACCTGAGCCATGGTGTACCTACCCTGGGACTATATACCTTGGACATACAATGGAAACAAGTCAGGTGTTGCATCAGTCATACAATGTGACTATAAATATAGTAGAAACTATGAGCTCATATAAACAGTAGGTACCTTGAGGCGAACTATTTAATATGAGAAAGCTGCATTCCTGTCATCTCACTGTTTCATTTACTGCTCCTCCATTAACAGAGAAGTCAGTTGTCATTTAAGGCTCCTTAAAGAAACACGAATAAATGCTGAAATGCTATTGTTTTGTGCCCACTGCTGGGATTAACGGCAAAAGATAGCAGCCACCAGCTCCCTAGTTCAGGAAGAATTGCTGAAGGGTCAGAAAGGTAGCAGGGTTTTCAATCAAAGGTTAAACAAACTTGTCTCCTATCCCCAAACTCCTTCAAAAGTAAAGACACTACTGCACTTACAATTTTCCTTCTGGGAAGACAATCAGAAAGACAACAAACTGCATGTGTCAGATGTTATGCACATCACTTTGCATCCTCTGGAAAGCATTCAGAGAAACTATGGTGATGGGTAAGGTATAAAAGCTTATATTTTTTAAAAATTGCTAAGAAAGTAGTAGTAGCAAAACCTTGCTTGGAGGGAGCTGTCTTGTGGTTTATTTCTAAAAAATTTTAAATCAGAACAAAACCAAAAAAGTGATAAAACCAAATCAGATTAAAATGAAATTAACACTTCCTATGAAGGAGAGCTGGTTTTTCTGAATCTCCTGGACTTAGCCAGGTCACTCTTTATTAATTCTGACAGAATCGCCTGTATTAATACCTGAACTCCAAAAAGAGATACATTACTTTCTACTCTTTATAGATCAGTAGAGGAATGATGAGACAGTGATTGTTTGCAGAAAATTAAGTTCATACACAGCAATAAACTGGTACTAAGAAAGCTTTCTGCAATATGAATGTGTATCTGGCTATGTTAGCTTGAGACACAACATCAACCTAAACTAACCTAGGACACAAAAAAAGCCCTGGTTTTGGCTGAGTTTCTTTGAAAGCATCTTTAGACTTCCCTAGAGAAAAGCGTTGCCTACAAGTGGTGACCATGCATGATATGCAACTACTGGAATTCATGGTGTGTAATTAAGTAATTTCATAGGCTATTTAATAAAGATATAAATGAGAAAAAAACAGAGAGAACACCACATTATTAGCAAAGTCACACCAGCATGAAAGGTTCTACTCCCAATAAAACATCAGATCTATCAGAAATAAGCAACTTTATTCATGATTCTAAGAAGCGTGCAAGGGAAATTGTTACTTTGGCCTCAAAAGACCTTAAATCATATCCTACTGAAGTTACAGTAGGTTATTTCGTCTCTGCAGTTAACTGTGAGAGTAAATTTCATGTAAGATCTGAAGCTAACTTTTCAAAACACAAGTAGAACTAGGAGTAACTGTCAATACATTCACCTCAACTCAAAAAAAGCCCCCAAACACCAGGACATTCAGTAGAAGTTAGGTTTACAGCTGTTTTGTGGGGATTTGAAGATAAATGGTAATTAAGAGAGAGTGGGGTTTCTAGAAGATCCTAGTAGATGAAGCTTTGAAATTTTAACCATGAGGGAATTAACTGATGAAAGAAAATGAAAAGATTATTAGCAAACAAATAATTAGTCATCAAGCAAGGTTCTCCCTGTAGATTTTCCTTTTAAAACAGGTCAAACAAACAACAACAAAGTAGAACTCTGCAACAGTTCCAGAGATGAAAAAATTTTCCTCAGCTGAAATGCTTTGTACAAAATTATGTATACACACAATGGACTGTACTGAGAGCTGTCACTGGGCAAACTCATCATTCAAAGCCTCTCAAACTGCAAAGTACCAACAGGAGTACTGTGGCAGGGGACACCTCAGAATCTATACAGGAAAAGTAAAGTTTCCACTAAAGGTTCATTGACACTTGCCCAGCCACCTTCTCTCACACAGAAGACAGCAGGGTCAGAATGGAGTGAGGCATTACACAAAGGTCAGGTACACAGTGGCAGCTGCTCCTCAGAAACAACTGGATCCTGCTCAACCAGGTTCTCATAAAATGAATCTGCACTCAGAGACCTTGAATTCATGACTGGACCTGTGGTCAGGGAAACAGCGCAAGGTATTATACTTCATGCATTATACCTCACTCCTGCATGAGGGTTTAGCCTTGAGCTAGTATAACAGTAAACTGATCCTGTTTACCTGTAGACAGGTAGTTGTATCTGGCTAGGACAAAAGGATATACGGATTTCCAAAACTAGGGAACATAACCTAGCAGAATGGTAAAAACTGATCTTAGATTATGATTAAGAAATAAATAAGTTCAAATGGATTTAATAAACAGCTCTGTGCTGTAAAAGGAAATTGGGGTGCTAATGTGAGTCAAATAGAGGCATAATTTTCATCTCTTTTCTGTTTAGTCATCTTTTCAAGCTTTACAATTGTGCTATTTTGAGTTCCCTAAATAAACATTTTTATTTGCTTTGACCTACCATCAGAATTGCAAGAGTGGATTCAGAGAAAAGGAGAACAATTTATCATAATCATCTTATTAGCAAGAGGATCCCATAATCAGGCTTCTGATCTAAGTAGAATCCAGTGTAACAGAAAGTTCTTCCCAGAAATCCTATGTTAATATAGTACTAAATCTAAACACTACAGAGAAAAAGGTGATACCCTCTAAAGATATTAGAAGAAACACTGCTGGAAATTCCATGGGCTAATGACAGCCAGGGAAGTGCCCAAGGTTGCAGAAAAGCTGTCCGGACCATTGGGCTCAAAGGTTATTGGCCAACAGCGCAAAGTCCTACTGACTGGCAAATAGAAGTGGTGCTCTTCATGAGTAGTCACTTTTGGGGCTGGCATTGCTTAATATCTGCAGCAACAACCTGATCAACAGCACAAAAGAACCTACCCTAAGGAGGTTCTCAGGTGACATCAACTTGGAGGGAGCTGATAGCATGATGGAAGGTCCCAGCCCTTCAGAGGGACTTCTGACACAGGTTCCTCCCTGTCATTCAGAAGGTCCCTGGCAGCTGGAGGGGTGACTTACCAAAGGTCCAGGAAGCTCAAGGCACTGGCTGGGGTTGGCAGGCCAGGGCAGCCCTGCAGGGAAGGGGCTGGGTCCCAGCCAGTGAGAAGGAGAACACGAGTCACAAGTGTATCCCTGCAGTGCCAGAGGCCAACCACATCCTGAGCAAGAGTGTGGCTGCCAAGAACGGGGAAGGGACTGTTGCCCTCTGCTCAGTATCTCCTGAGGCTTCATCTGGAACACCACACATCCAGATTGGGGACCCCCTGGAACAAGAGCAATATTGACAGCCTGCAGAAAAGCCAGAGCAGGGCCACAAGGCTGGTGGAGCATCAAAAGGAGCAGGCTAAGAGGGTGGAATTTTTCCTCTTCAAATACCCCCAGGAACCACAGAGAAGACAGACTCTTCTCAGAGGTGCATCCAGGAAAAGGACAGGAGCCAACAAGTTGGAGCAAGGGCAGAGTTGTCTGGGTACTAGGAAACATTCCCAAAGAGGGTGGATAAGCCTTGAGTCAGGCTGCCACAACAGAGGCTGCAGAAAATCCATCTCTGGAGACCCTCAGGCCTTCATGGGAAGAGGTCCTGTGCCCCTTGATTGAGCTTTCAAGGTAGCCCTGCTTTGAGCAGGGGGTTCAGCAGAGACTTGCAGAGACCCCTACCAATCTGCATTCGTCTTTGAGTCTGTGTTGGGTTGGTTTGTTTGTCTTTAACAGGGGAGAAAATATGGGGGGGTTTTGGCAGGGGAAGCTCTGAGCATCTGTAGTCTGAATGAAATGAGTGTGTCTGTGACAGATGCAGGCATATGCACAAAAGTGACAGAGTAGGTCTGTAAGTTCAGCCAGCAGCATAAATATCTGTTATGTCCAAGTATCTAGACACCTCTCTTTATCTCCTGATATTTTCTCTCAGCAACTTCCTTCCCCTTTCCAAGACCCTCCTCTTCCCAAGGCTTCATAAGCCATTTGCATAAGGGACTAATTATAATCAGTGCTGTGCAAGCAGCAAAGACGTGGGTAAGGGAAAACCTGTTTGATCATCAAAATCTCTCACCTTGGAGAGGAGAAGTTTAGATGATTACACATGCAGATGTGTATGCATACACACAGGGGTTATTTTATTTTACCTTTAGCATTTACTGTTACCATTAAGGCGTGCCCACATGGCCTTCTCTGGGTTGTATATTTAATATCATTATTTGCAGAGTGGTTTCATGACTAGAAACTTTCAGAGGTCCCTCCCAATGCAATATTTTCCTCTGATCCCATGTGACATGAATCCTGTGGAATAATGAATTCTGTGGATAAATACAAGAGGAAAAACCTCCCCAGTCCTAACAGGTTGAGAAGCCAGTGACAAGATTTTAAACCTGTTGATAGTAGAGATAAGGTCTCAGGTAGAATGAAGAAAAGGAAGTCCTATCACAGAGTATCAATCTGCTAGGACCTTCCAGGAGAAATTTCAGAACAGTAAAGATGAATGGGCAAGTCCTTAGCTTTGGCTTCTTGCTGACAGTCAAAAAAGGATCCAAAAGACAGTTCTTCTCAAATCCCAGAAGTCACAAGAACATGTGAAATAGTACAACATTTACATTGCCAAGGCCAGGAGATTAAACAAGCCCCTGTTATTTCAACAGTATAGCATTTTACAAGAATATATAGAGTTTTTCCCTGTACAGCATCAGTTGACAACGGTTGGCTTAGTAAATTTCCCTGAATCCTTCTAATCCCACATATCATCCCATTCCCTTTGAGAAAATGAACACAGATACAACTAATCTGCTCAAGAAGAACTTAGCAGAATATCAGACACTGTACAATAATAAACAGCATCTCCCATTACACTGAGGCCCTATCCGTACATCTCATAAATGCCAAATCATCGCTGACAGAAACAATTTTTCCAGTTAGTAACATCCAAGAAGAAAGCCAGACAATAAAGGGGCAAGTTTCACAACAAAACCCAGGCATGAACTTTATCGTTTACATGGATCAAGTTGCTGAAAGCTCCAGTTTACCATTTCAAACACATGATATGGTCCAATGATTAAGTCAGACTCGATAGCAGATGCTGAAAAAACGCATCAGCCATGACACAAAACCCTAGACCAGCAGCTGCTGTCTGCCTTATTTAACTATGGGGATTGCTACCAAACTCCACATGCTTCTGCCTGGTCACATTTCTCTGTAACCACCAAGACAGACACATCTTAAACCTGACAAAGCCCAACTATAATGAGCTGTCCTCGACACCACACTATGTCCTAGATTTAATATAAAAGATAAAAGACACAGTGAGGTTGGCCCAAGAGAGCCTGCCAGGAACCAGCATGATTAGCAGAAACATTACAACATAGTGGCCTAATTGAGGGTTGAAGCATTGCTGCTATTTCATTCAGCAAAACTGTTTTCAAATATAATAGTTGAATAGCTGGGTTAAGTGCATTGCCTATGTTATGAACCTGACAAGAGGAACCAGCTGGAAGCTGAGCTGGAGCTGAAGCTCTTTATCATCACAAGTGAAAAAATCTGGATACCATAGGAGACGAACTGTCACAACAACAGAGGGACTAAGCAGATTAGACAGTAAAATCTTTGCAGGTGTCTTTTGGCTACAGTCCAGGAAGATTCAATCTAATTCAGCATGGAAACTAAAGTAAATCCACAAACATACCTGTGAGTCTATGCGGTGCGTACATTAGAAACTAGGGACTATCATTAAAAAAGAGGGGAAAAACAATGTTAGTATGAAAATACAATCAGAAAATGTTAAAGCTCCCTCACCCTGAACTGAGATTATGCATTCATTTGACGTATACACACACCAGGTGACAGTTCAGCTCCTTTCCTATGACACATGTTGGAAAGGGCTCAGGGAAGGCTCAATGCATGAGTAAACCAGTTTCTATCATGACAGACTGGTTGAAATGATTCCTAAACTCCAGGAATTTGTAAGACTTTACCATTCTCAAGGTCCAAGCAAGTTAAATAGGAAGTCATCTGAGCTTCAACCACTTTTAAGAGGATTAATACACCTTTATCATCAGAGTCTATATGTTGCTCTATACGTCAGACAATGTCAAAATTTACAGTGATACCTAAAAGGCTCACCTAGAAATGCTGTCCACCATCCCACAGTCACTCACAGCTCATGGTAAAACAACTAATGACACACAAAACTTAACTTACATTTTGGGGAAAAGACACATCAGTGAGGTTCTTTGCTTCTTTTGTCAGCTCCCATGCCCCATACAGTTTTCAGAAGGCATTAATGTTAAGGATACTTTTAAAAGCACAGTTTTGAAAGTATTATTCAAGGTGACGAATCAGAAAAACCATTGCATAGTCTACTTGAACATGGTTTCCTAAGAGGAAAATCTGTTTCATTGTTAAGGTCCCTCTGTTACAGACACACTCCAGCCCTGTGCAGTGACCACTAAAATGGATTATAAATCATGTTAATATTTTCATTAAGACACTGAACAGAGACCACCTCCTGCTGACATGGCTACTTAGGATGTAAAAATCTATGTGGGTTTGAAGAAATGGAGGTGAGGACACTTTGAGTGTGTTTGTGTGTTGTGCCATGGCTTCAGGCTCCATATCCATGATGGAAAAGCACCTCAAAACCCACTGTCATAGCAGCCTGCTGTTCCTGTGTTTGTTCTCACCTTAAGGTGGTATCAGAAGGGCCAATAAAGGCAAAACAGCAGTCCACAAACCACAGCTGGGGTCAGAGCTCCAGAGCGGGAAAAGCTGCTCTTCCAAATTTCTCTGGATGCTCTCCATAGTGTTGTCTCAGACTTGGTGCTTGAATATGGAGCAAAATAACAACAAGGAAAAAGATGTAGGGGGAAAAGAGGCTTCCAGCTCACTGAGCTTAAACAAACACTTGGACTTGAAGCAGATTTCTGCAGCTACTCAGTAGATATACATCACACTCAAGTTTTGAGTTCTGTGATATGAATATAAACACATCAAATACTAACAAACCATAATAAACTTATGTTTAAGTTTAGGACTCCTCTCAGATGGAAAACAAAGTCATACCTGAGAACAAAATACAGCAGAAGTAATGAAGATACACTCTTGCTATTTCAAACAAAGCTGCTTTAATGGATCTTATAACTTTACAGAGAGTTACACTGATTTGTTTTTAATAGTGCCTGGAAAGGAAGAAAGATGTTTTATTTATTTTTCTTATGGGAAACTGTGTGCGGTCTGTATTACAGTTACAGTTTCAAGTCAGCATTACAAAACAGACTGCTATATCTCCATATGTAGCCAGTCACTGCTGCGAGAAGCTAAAATCTGAGAAACAACATCAAAACTGAAGAGAGGCTCCAACATTCTTAGTGCATGCTGGCAAAGTACACAGTAGTTGCCCAGCTGTGTTCTTTACAGATTGCATACATAAAGACAAAACCAAAATTATATACAAAGGCCTACCTTAAGCTGATCAGCTCACTCCATGAGAAGCACATTCAGTAGACAGCACAAATTACTTCCAGGAATAAGTTCAAGTCCCCAGAATTGAGACAAGGAATGTAACAGGCATACCTACAAAAGGACAAAAAGTGATTTGTACTTTGAAGGAAGCCCCTAAGATACAGTGAAGATTTTAATTTTTGTCTAATCCTTTGCAGAACTCCTTGCAACTAGAGTATTCTCACAGTTGTGCTGAAATATATGAAAAGAGAAACTGTTAAAAATCACACTGAAGAACATATAATCAGAACTAGAACTTAAGTCTGGAGCTATTTTCCAAGCACCCCTCTTTCATGCCACTGTTCTACAAACGTTCTTGTTGCTATGATGATCAGCAGCTGAAGGCTCCATAATTCTATCAGCCCAAGAGACTAAGCAGGCCTAGACTGGGTGAAGCAAAACACTGTTATGTTGCTTGGTGCAGCACTTACATTACACAAACTCTTCTCTGTCTGATCTTTCACAAGTTTTCTGTCTATAACTGAAACATGACTGGCGTGTGTGCATTGGTGTAATCTAATTTCAGGTTTCTCTGCTCAAGAAAAACTCTGGCAGAGAAGCATTATGTGGAAAGGTGAACAGAGAAAAGTCCACTTGTATCAAATGTTTATGAAGCTGATCTCCTTAGTATCTGTAGGAAAGACCAATCCGCTGAAGCACAAAATACCAAATCCGTCTCCTTTAAAAACCATTTCTTGAAATTACACCATTCCATGACAGGAGAGTATGATCTGCTATTCTTGGAATTACCAGGCTTACATAGTCCACTGTTCCTCAGTCATTAAAATCATGCAACTTTTTTCTTTCATAGAGTTCATGCCATCCACTTGTTCACTTCAATTCAATGCCATAAGCAGAAGCTGTAAGAATACTAAACTACAAACCTATTTAGCAACTACCTTGGTACATTTGCCAGACATCTTGCAATATTACAGGAGAATAACCTGTTAATACACTGCAGACTGGATGCATGGGGAAAAAAGGCAAAGAAAAATCCACAAGTGACATCTATCATCTAGGTATGCTTTCTCTCTGCATAAAGCTAACAGAATCATAAGCTACTATTGACACTGAGCCAGTTGAAAATGTGAACTGCAGCATGGGACATAATGCAGATAAATGTCCCCTTTTTGTTCTTTAAAGAGCTCCATAGGCTCTTTCTCCTAAATCCTTTCATTAATTACACTGTCTAGTAGAATCCAGCGTTTTTGCAGAGGTTAAATCTTATGGCATATTAAGCCTGCTTTCCCCTTCCCCAGCCCCATGAGCTTTAAGAGACAGTGGTTATTGTGTGGCACAATATGGAATCTACATCCAGACACATGCTCTGGGTGATAAAAAAAAACACAACTATGGGCTACAAGTTGTACCTACACTTACACACACAGGAATCAGTTCAAAGTCCTCATAACTCAAATATGCATTTTTATATAGCAGTACACTGATTACAGTTACTGTTATCATCTCCTTCTAGAACTAGATTTGATGCTATTTTAAGGTCTAGGTGTACCATTACATCTACTGACACAATGAAATCATCATCACTCATTCTTCTTTTAGGCATACACATTACAGGAAAGTACAGTATTTGCTAGGCTTCATTTGTATAATTATTGAGGATTTTGGCTTGGTAGTTTAGATACAGTTTCTAAGAGAGCAAAAATACCATTGGGAGGAAATATTCCTCCCCCATCAAACTCATTTTTAAATGGAGACAAGTGCAATATCGTGTACATATGCACATTCATATGCAGAGCCTTGCTCTGTGTTGTTCTCTGTTGTAGAAAAAAATGATGACAACTTTTACAAGCAGAGTTGGCTAGTTGTGATTTGATACTATAATACTCTCAGTTATAAATAGACTTTGCTGAGGTGAATGTTGCTATTGCAATGGCACAGGACTGACTTAGTGCACACTGGAGCAGCAACCCTCAGTGAAGGGAACAGCGAATTCTGGGGATCCAGTTTGTTAAGCACTGCTGAAGGAATACAGCAGAGATGTGGGTGTTCAGTGCTCTGTTTTAACAGTCATTTGAAATGAGAATGAACAGACAGCATTACAAATCAGCAGGCTGTGCCTCAACTGACGAATTATTCAGTGTGTTGTGATTTCTGGAAAGTAGCACTTATTTCAGTGGACAGAGAACTGTCCCAAAACCAAAGAAGGACATAAGAAGAAGGGAAGGGAGAACCTCTGTAGTCTAACGTCTGTCTTGTCAATCATGGGGAAAAAATAATGTTATTTTTATTCTTTTCGAAGTATTTCAAGCAATTAAATACTGTTTACTTTGGTGACAACCAGTGCGTGCTAGAGTCAATTCTTCTCTACTGCAGGCTGTATTCTTTAGCCTGCAAGTTTCAAGGTCATCCAGTACTAAACTTACAAATGCATTGGCACAAAGAAGGTAATAGATGTTGTCAACAATAGTGACATATCTTCCTGAAATAATCCATCTTTTAATATTCATATTCATTAGAAAATTCAAATGATTTTTCAATGTGTCATGACACAAAACAGAGCCTATAAACCTACACATTTCTCAGTTAGGGAAAAATTATTCTTATCTCTGAACTGCTTAGAAATCTGATAATGACTAAAATAAGTACTGTCGTTTGACAGAAAAAGGAATCCAAGACATACAAACGAAAAAATCTTCAACCTTATATAGATAATACATGCTTGTACTGTACAGTGTTCTAGGATTTGGAGGGTATGCACACACCCCTCTGTCTTGGAGGATCTAGTGCACAAAGTTCAGCATGGTGCATCTGAACACCAGCCCTTTACAACATAGTCTGTTTCTTGACTAGTCATGGTTAAATTCAGATTTATGTAAATTTTTAATGTAAATATTTTAATATACATTCAATACTCCCTTATTCTGTTCTTTACATGCCTCTGGTGGCAGAAGTAAATCTAACCAAATCCATCTTTAGTCTTTTGACATTGTGAGGTCAGAGACTGTATGAATTCAAATCAATGATAAGCAATTTTTCTTGATGTGAAGTGAAGCAAATCAATTTCAATAATTACAGCTCACAGAATCCAGTAAATTTGCCCTGTCCCTTCTGAGTGCACTTGATAAAGTTTTACTTCTGTTTTCACTTTAAAATAAATTGTTTTGATTATATACATTTGCTTTTTCCCCTTTATTAAATGAATTGTAGCTATCTAGAAATCACTGCATCTTGAAACTAGAAAAACAGAAGACAGTGGATCCCTACCTCAGTATCCCATTGTTCCTCAGAACAACTAAACATTATTTCGGTTTTGATTTGGATGTTCAATATATAAAATTAGCACTTTTTTCCACAGAAGCAGAGGCCACTGTACAAAGGGAGACCTTTTTGCTTATGCAACTCTTTTGGTACCTAAAGCATTTAAAAAAATTTCCTTACCCAGGAAGTCTGGGATGAAAAGCAACTGGGCTACACAATTCAGGTATTTGGGTTCATATATCACTTGTCCTTCAAATAAATCCTTAAGTAATTTTACCTGCCATTAAATTTCCAGCTCCCATTTCTCAACCTTTGAGAAATATCATTGCTATTTTTTTCTATATAAAATTATTAAAGTCCATAATAACAGAACAAAACTTAGCAGACTCATTCTTTCTGATTGCATCTTAGGTCATTATTTGATGGCTGTTTTGTATAAATATCTTTAACTCACGTACACAGCAGGTCTCCTGATTTTAACTCAGTTACTGAACTTTAAATGAGGAATGTGATCTGAGATGGTTTAGCTTTTAACTGAAAAGTCATCACTTCTTCTTGAACACAGACACTGCTCTTGATACCTGTTGCAAACTGAATCCAGTAAAAATCCCATGACTGAATACTGCACTGAACTAACTATTAGAAACAGTTAAGTTCCAGCCTAAAAATGGTATCACAGTTTTCACTAATGCTTTTTCAGAATGTATCTTCTTCAGAAGAAGAGAAGATTAATTATAAATAGAATGTACTATAAACATGATGGCAAGCCATAAAATTCTTGCTTAATTTCTTTTCAGGAAAAATTTCAACTTCAGTAAGATTTGTGAACATGTATAGACACAGCAAAACCCAAGCGAAACTTCCAAATTGAACTATGCACTGATTTTCATTTTGATGAGTACTGAAAATATCAAACTTGCCTCTCACCAAGATGTCATTCACTGTGTTGTCAACAGCATAGATGCTCTGCAGAACCTAGAGTGCAGTTAGTGGTATTAAACCAAGCCCACAATTTTTTCAGAAAGATACCAGTTTAAGCAGAGAAACTGAGAACTGCAGAATGCAGCAAGAAGATTCCTATTCGTGAATATTCCTGTAAAAGTTTTGATACCTTTCAAAAAATGGGGAAAAATCTGCTTTATATCTGAATCAGGTCAGTTATTAGGTTAGTAATTTTGTACAGGAATCTTGAATGGTCTCTCTGTGAGTGTAGGGATTACTTTCATGTTGTACATACAGTGCCTTTGAGGAATGCTTCATTCACTTGAAAAACTAGTTCTAGAAACAATGTCTTGTCTAGTACTCTGCCCCTTGTCATGTTGCTTTAGAAGTAGAGGAGGAGACATAAAGCAGATAGGGATAGCTTCCTAGTACATTTACTTTTTATTAAAGACAATGTTATTCTGTTCTACGAGGTAGGCAAAAAATTCTGCTTTATTAACAGTCTATAGCACCCTAATGAAATCTGGCAGAACACAGAAGGAAAACCAGGTCCCTACTGAGTTCTCTGAAGGAGCAAGAGTCAACCAAAGGAAAAACACAGGCAAGATGTTAAGCAGGAGAGCTCAGGCTAAAACCAGACTACAAAGAAAAATGAAAAGCTTATTCTATGAGGAAGAAGTTTTCTATTATAGATAACAACAGGACACTTTCAGTATAGGCTTTTTAAATGTGTTTTTTCTGCAACATTTGTGAGTCAGATAGTATTGTCTATTAGTATAAACATAGTGTCACCAGTTAGTTTTGCCAAAGTAGCCCCCACCGGCTTGTTTAAGCTGGAGCATTCCCTTTTAAAGACTCATTTCTTTTTTAGTTACTTTGCATGCAGTGCGAAACAGTGCACGCTCTGCTAAAACATAGAACTGCACAGGAGGAGGCCAACTGCATAATAATTCTTGAAGAGACTTGACAATAGCTGGAATTGAATTATGCTTTCATTTTTCTTGTGTGTTTCAATTTGATTTGTCTTAATTGCATGTTTGCAACATGCTAATTATCAGAGCTTGACACTGTACAGTTGGTATTTAATAGAAGAGTGATTTGACTAGGAAAGTATGATCCAAATAATTTATATGCACACAAATGTTTAGCAACAAATTAGATTTGCAATTAAGTAAACTTTACTGCATTACCCACAGATGCAGAATTTCTAGAAATGACCATCATAAACCACTATGCCTCAGATATCCTTTTGTTTATCTAGTGGTCCTACAAAATCACTAAAGAAAATCTAAACTGCACAAAAATCTACCCATTACATAAAAGCCAAATGAATAGTTTAACACAAAAAATCCACACAGAAACCTTTGAGCTGAGCTGAGACCTGCTGTTACTCTGCTGTGTGAAAGTCCTATCATTGGCCTATAATGGGAGTGAGACCGCACACCAAAAGCAGCACCAGCATTTCACTGAAGTCAGTGAAGATGCACCTCTTTCAGCAGCTCTGAGTTTGGCTCACTCAGATACAGAATGCCCCAAGGAGGACATGGAAGCAAATCTCAAGTGCTGAAAGTAACATACTCATATATTCCTCAAGTAACTAGAAATTAGACTAAAATGTTATTAAAAAAAAAAAGAAAAAAAAGAAGTGAGAAAGAACTTGCTGACACCAATTTGCTTTTGAAATATCTTTAGGTAATAAAAAAGGCTTCCTGTGATACTTCTATTAATTGTCTCTCACACCCAGGTCTTGGGTGTTGACTAGCCTCATTTTCAAATACACTCCAGAGGAAACACTTTGCACATCCTCTCTGGATGCATTCTTTTTGAGGTGGGTGTGCTAGGCAGTTTGGCAGTAAGCATTTGCTGTAATTAGACAAACACTTCAGGAGAGGCAGCTGAACAGGTTTTCACTGAACCGCTGTACCTAGTTAGATCTGTGCTTCTGCTAATAACAACCCTTACAAGCTTCAGCCCTAAAGATCTGAGATGCAAAAGACAGCATGAATAATTCAGTAAGCACTGGGTCCTGAATCCACCTTTCCTTTCATAAAGAGAGAAGTAATGCACCTCAGGTATAAAGTTTTACTGTAACGGCTTAATCTTTCTTTCCTCTTTCAGTGCTTTGTTACTAAGTGCCGTGTAGGTGTGAAAAGCCTTATTACCATGTAATTTTGTTGGGATCAGACTTCCAACTACCTGCTTTGCTTCATATTCATTTACACAGAATGATCAAAATCTGTTTTATTTCCTAACAATAGCAAATTTTGCTATAATTATTTTAAAATGGCAAATTTAAGGAATAGTGCTCTAGTTAATTCACACATGGCACCTATCCACACATGAATAAAATACCATATTATTTATTACCTTTCTCATAATGAACTTTGTGATAAACAACTGAAAAACTAATTTGTTTTTTGACAATGCCGAACCTTTGAATAGAGAAAATCACAGAGTCGAACACAGAGTGCAGTCCTGTGTGGTAAGTGGTCTCCATAGCAACCAATAGATTTTATGCTAAGTCTGGCCTTTAAAAACATTTCACGTTTACCACTGAGAAAAAGATGGCCTTGATTTAAAAATGATACAACAACTATCTCGAATGTGCATGCTTTCTCTTCCTTCTTGCAAATAAAATTAACAGACGTCCCTTTAACACTAAATCCTCTCAGCACTGTGTCATCATTGACGTATGTGTGGGCCTGCTTTAGGCTTGGAAATTTTTTTTCCTTGCATATCATTGCAAGACTTGAAGCCCTTTCCCCCCCCATTTTCCCCTCCTTGTTTTTCTCTATCCTGAACAAAAATAGAACATCAAGTTCTTATCTCAGTCAGTGATCATGGTGACAGTGAAAATATTATTGCATGCTTATCTATGGCAGTTTCAATCATACAAGCTTATAATAACTTGCAATAATGGAAGAAGTAGTAACTATAGCTGCAATGTCTGCTACAGCCTAATTTACTTTCACTCCACATTCAAGTGACTGAAGTCCCTAAAAGGGAATGTATTTTTAATAAAGATTCCAACTTAAGAATATGTGTATGTAATTATTGACAACAATATGCTATAAAGAGTTGCATGATTATAATCATTAGCACTTAATGAGAATTTTGTTTGTAGCACTGGAATTTGAGTAACAGGACATTAGAGTAGATGTAGAGAATTAGAACTGAATTTATCATTATCTTTTCAATTCTAATAACCTGACAATATAGGGTACGTGACTTTAACATTTAACTCAAAGCAGAGCTTGTATGCTCAGGTTATTCCTCTTGGCATGGGTGTGGGATGTCTGCTTTTTGTTGATTAGGAATGCAGCCTTGAGAGCTTTGGATGAGTAGGAGGGAAAGATACAGAGATCATTTGTTGCTATTCCTGTAAAGGTAATTTCAACATGCATTCAGTCAGCATCGTGACAGTAATAGCACTTCATGCATAGCCTTTCACATCACCATCAAATGTTTGGTCTCTGTGTTCCATTCCATTCCATCACAAATGCAGTATAAGCATCACTCTTTAGCCACACTGATTGCTTTCTCCACAATTTCCTTTGTCCAAGGTACACTTTCACTGTAACTTAAGAAAGGTCTTATGTTGAGCCTCAGTGAAGAAGGCATCAAAGAGAGTCAAGTTCTGTTTGCCGTGAAATAAGACAATGTAACAGGATTTATTTATTACCATTTTTGTTTCTTTCTACTATGTGCTATTGGACTTCAGTTTCTCCAAAGGCGATCATCAATGCAGCAACAGAAATTAGAGACTCCACTGTGAAGGAAAACAGGCAAAAAACCAGAAGCTAAAAGCTTCTGTATGAAGAAGCATGATTCCCAGTGCATCTCTACGGAAGACAGAGGTTTACCCTGTGTAAAAAATAAATGTGCTACAAATCTAGCAAAGATAGAGACAGCAGAGCCATAACAAGACCGGAGAATTCTCAGGTACCACGGTAGGGAGAGGCAGGATAAACACTTGTCATGCATTTTATTTCTTGCATCAGGATACACTAAGCACACTGTACCACTGAGGGGACTAATTAATCACAACAACGTGTTATGGTATGTCAACGAAATCTTGCTTATGGTGAATGTTGTAGCACTAGTGTATCATCACCACCACCACCACCCCCTCCTCCCATGCTCTTTCTTCCACACAGATGGAGAAACACTGTGCCAGAGTTATGATTAGCATAGGGTTGGAGTTATCAGAAACAACTGAGCAGTTCCTGACAGACCAATTTTCTTATTTAGAAATCAGAATAGACATGTACTGCAACTTCATGCAAAAGGATGAAAGATGCAAGCAGAATGCTCCAAGGAGGGTCCATCTATCAAATGCTTCCCTTGATTCCTGATCTGCAGACATCTCCACAGCACTAGTCACAACCACGGTGAGACCTAAGACCCCTCTTCCGGCCCAAGCACAAGCAGCATCACAATGTCCCTGGGAATTGTGTTCTCACAGCCTGCCTTCATGCCCTGCTTCAAAGGGAAAGAGCATGAATTAATAGAATGGGATGCAGCAGCATTCCCAACAAGTTAACAGACAAACCTTGGGATACCACTGCAAAAAGACATCTTATGCAAAACGAAGAATCAAGATGACAGTACTGTATTAATCTACCTCCTACACAGAATCTCTTTCCTTCACATACTCCTGGAAACTCATCTGTTTAATTTCTTTTTCTTTTTTGAAGTGCTTACCCTCTTATCATCATACGTACTTTTAGTAACTCTGTTTGAATGGTACAGACCTTTTATTTTCCCTAGTTCTCCAAGAGGAAAAGTTTCACATGGCCAATTTTAAAATGGAAGAGAATTGGTATGTTCTGAATTAAATACCTACTCTTGTTCTGTACTATTTAGAGAGACATGCGTACCAATCAGAAGTCTTTCTCTAAAGTTGGAGTTTCTAATACTGGCTCACAGCTAGTCTAGAGAATAAGTCTGAAAGTATGTGTTTGGGGAAAGTAAAATGGTTAAAACTCTTGAAACTTGTGCAAGGCAGAATAAACAGCCTTTACTTTCTTGTTCCTAAATGGAGATGCAGTGATATTTTTTCTCAGGCATGGCAGCATACTGATCATATTTAAAAGTGGCAACTTGTCATTAAATACCTGTCAAATATCTCAGCTTCCTCAGTTAATTACAATATAATATTCACTGCCTTCAGTGAAAAAAAGTCAACATAAATTTGAATTGGGGGGTGAGAGGGAGCAAAACAGCAGGCAGAGCCACTAAACATCAAAGCCTACACACTATGTAGGCAGACCAAAGGTCCACCAGCTGTTGTCCAGGAAAAAAATAGTCACTCAGAACTATTTTGATCAATGTTAAAAAAGCTTATAAATTGAGCCAACTTAGAAGTTCTATTTTTTTATGCCACTGCCTCTTCTGCACAGAGAAAATGTAGTTGTTCTAACAAAAACAGCTGATTGTTTTACGTAATGAAATATTCTTCCCTTCTAGACCCTATTAACTTTTACATATAAACTGTTTTAATGTAGATGTGTCAGGAATCTGAAAATAATGCCTGGTGACAGCTCTAGGATTAAGCTCTTCACATTTAGCTAGAATTGCTAACTTTGATTGTAGATTGCTTTTAAAGAGCAAAGCATATACTGTAAGTCCTCCCATGCCTCCTACAAACTGACATCAACAAGGCATCTGGGACAAGTGTATGCTAGTAATTCATCTTAATAATTTGTCAGCAAAGCTGTCCTAATAGGATGTGTCTTTCATTTTGATTAAAATGACCCTCTGAAATGTGGTCCTCATAGAAAGTTGACAAGCAGAGGCAAATTTTGAGCAGTCTGGCACTTCTAATTTTGTCTCTGGAAACTGAAAGTGCTGCTAAATACTCTTACATAACTACTCCCTCCGTTTGCCTCTCTCTGCTTAGTTTCCATATCATGAAGAACCTGTTCATACCTCTTTGGTGATCAACAACAATAAATAATCCTCTTTGGTCCCTGTGACATTCTTCTTATCTTTTATTTTCTGTCTCCATGGTATGATTTCTAGTATTATTTGAGTGTATCAGTAATTCAATACTGTAGTTAAATGAACTACATTTTCTTCTTAAATGTATAGCCATGGCTATGAAAACATTTCTCACGCCATCTGGAAGGTTTTAATCTTAGGATTTTTTTAATGTATGAGCTGATGGGGTACATCATATTGTCCCAATATTTGGATACATTAAACTCTTTAATACTAGATTTTGATTGTCCTGCCATGGCATGGTATTTCTTTAGGAATCTCATTTTTCCTATGTCCTAAGACCTATCATCCTGAATTTGTAACATAAACAGATCTAACATTTACTGTAAGGATGTAAGACCACAGATTTTATATTAAAGTTGTCAATACAGGCTTTCAGAAGTCTTTTAACTGAATTTTCTCAATAGACCATAATATGTTTCATTTTATGATTCCTGTCACACAAAAAAATGCAATTTCAGTATTACTATTCTAGAAGAAGTTTTGGGCATAATTAGAAAATACTGATAGTACTTTTAGGGGCTAGTGTTAGGTATCAAATAGACCAAAAGTTGCATTGAGGAAAGGGCCCTGGCTTGGACAGGCAGTTGGGGAAAGAAAATGTTGCCAGCAACCTGACAGTAGAAAGACAATCACTGAGTAAATAGCAACACCTGAAAAATCCATTAAAAAAATCCACCAATTTTTTTGCTTTTCAATTACCTCACAAATTGTTAGAGAGAAAAAATAGGTTGTAACACTTCAGGTAGATCAAATGAAAAGGAACAAGATTCACAAGTATTTTTGAGGGAGTTACGCAAACTTCTTCCTCCACTCCAATTTTGGATGGTGTAGTTGGTAATTTCACTCGTGATCTACTTAAAACCATGGGAGAGTTTGGGCATGTTCTAAGACAATGTTATAAAGACTAAACATATGTTTAGTTTTGAACATACACATGCTTCACTTTTCTAATCCCATACCTATATCTTGTCAGCATCAGCCTTAAAAATAAAAATGATGAGACAAAACATTATCCCACAGATCCTGATTTACTGTCTTGGCACATGAAGACTAATGATTAATAAGGTTTTGAATACTAATTTAATACTGGGAGCATGGAAATATGGGAGAGAAAAAGAGAAGAAATAAGAAAGCTCAGGTACCGGCTATAGTAAGATTTGCCTTTCTAGATAGATTGGCTAAAGCCAGTTTAAAACATCCTGCTTCTGCACTAAAACTTAAGTTGTTCTCTCTAATGTGCAAGACAGTTCCTTAACTATCATTTCATCTTTTAGTCAAGTGGGGAGAAATAGCCCATGTGTATCAAACACATGGAGACCCAGATTCCCCAACTCTATATTAGATAGTGCATGTTATTCCCAGAATCAGTCAATGTACATCTCACTCTTATACTATGATAGTAATATGTTACCACTCTTCCATGATGTAGCTTCCCCTGGTAAAGAACTAGGAT
Source organism: Pseudopipra pipra (assembly GCF_036250125.1). NCBI lineage: Eukaryota > Metazoa > Chordata > Aves > Passeriformes > Pipridae > Pseudopipra > Pseudopipra pipra. Next base: position 31,041,957 of record NC_087552.1, on the reverse strand, counting down.
CTTGGGCTGTAGTTCTACATAACTATGCAGCATAAAATGGGATTTCTGCCAGAAAGCAAAGGAAAAAATATTTCCTTCTATCTCCACCAGCATCAGCCTCTTGTTCTAGCCTCCACTCTGCCTTTCAGGATCTGAGCTGAAAGGGAAGGGTTGGGGTGGGGGGTGGGGGGAGTGGGATAGTTCTAAGTACAAACTAGGGTGTTCAGCACCTTTTAGCCAGAGATGTGCCAATGAAGGGAAGAAAGCTGGGAATGCACAGCCAAGGTGAAAGCAAAAGCAGGGACTACAACCTGGCATAGGAACACACAAAAAAACTGCATCAAGGGCAGAGGGGACACAAGAAGAAAATGCAGAAAAAGGCATAAAACTTCCTTTTCTGTGTTTGTTTTTGGTTTTTTGGTTTTTAGGTTTTGGTTGTTTTGTTTTTTTTTTTAATAAAGGCAGCAGTCTGATATTATGCTGGATTTTCATATCTGTTTCCAGTCTTCTAGTTCTGAATGAGTGCTAGGATCAGATTTTGGATGAGTACTTAGAGTATTCAGTGGAATGTTCTACCGCTGCATGGGTTCCATTTATTTTGTCTGGCCTAGGATATCAAAACCCACCTTGAACACTGTGGGGTATGTTTCTTGTCATAAATCACACCCAGATAGTTGGAGCAGTAAATCAATACTGTTGCTATCCTCTGCAAGAGGAACAGGACGCTTACATAACCTGCAGAGCAGAAGGGGAAACCTGCCAGCCTGCTCTGAACAGGACTCCCAAGCATCAGACACACAATCCCTGCAAGTTTCTTCACTCGGCGGAGAAAAATAAAAATTTAAAAATGCTACTGCTACTGACACTTCCGCTCTCCACAGAAATTGATTGTGTTTGTTGTGTATAACTATCATAGACTGGCACCAGTGTTCTTGTTCTTCAGAGAAAAAGACCAATTGTAGAAAGAATTATACCACTGAAGGGGTAAGGCAGAAGCCAAGCGTGTCCTGCTACAAAAGGCAAAAAAGGAAAATTTAAAAAAAGAGTCACTGATTCTGTCCACCTTCACAGATAAAGTGCTTGTTTTCACAACCACTCTTCAGAAGTCAAAAATTTACAGCAAGAGAATAGGCAAAGAAGAAGAACTCATGTTCTCTGAAGTACTCAGTCCTCCAAGTATCTTTCCAGCAAGTTAAATAGAATTGTGTGAATTTGTTTTTCATAAGCTTAAAATAAAAAAGAAAATAAGACCCCCACTGCAGGTGATATTTAGCAACACTGTGGCATTTTTCAATTTAATTTCATCAAATGGCTTAGGGGGAAAAGCACCTTAAACAAATCATAAAAGCCCAACTGTTTCGACAACCATTTCTAAATGCATTTTTAATTATTATTCTGATGGACTTATTTTGAATTTTTCTTCCATTTATATTAAAGAAGACCTTCAAATATTAAAAACTGGTCAAAGGATAAATAAAATAATTTAATAAAGGCTCATTTAACCCCCTAAGTAAGTGAGATAGATTTCAAAATTGCAAAGAGGTTACATATTCATCATTATCCCAGCTCCAGCACACTACTTTTTTCTACCTCTCTACTACAGAAAAGCTAGGACCATTAATCCCTGAATTGTGTTAGCAAGAAGGTGCTTGGTCCCCAACACTGAAAGTACAGAAACAAAATTCTCCTTTACAGTTGAGAGGCTGAATACTAGGAGAAATATTAGCTCTGAGAGCAAAGGATGTGAGGGCAGAGGCAATTCATGTTTACTTCAGAACAAAGCATGTAAAGAAGAAAGGAAAACCTTTTCATCAAATAGAATGAGCCACATTGAAGTTCAGAAATCAGTTTTCTGGTTTGGGCTCTACAATTCATGTACCCTGGGAATATGGGCAAGATCTTTGAATTTCTGCCTGCTCCCATTTACCCCCATTTTTTAAAAAAAATATCATCTTTCCTTGACAAAACAATTCAAGATGTACAGATGAAAAACTCTGTAACAGGTATTAGAAGATTTTCTGCATTTTGCCTAAGATCCAGAGTCTAAAAACCTTCTGTAATTCACAGTTCAGTGAATTATCCTGAAACATAAAAGTCTTTGGATAAAAACATTTGCATTTAGATACATTTAACCTTACATTAAAACCAAAAGATGAATAACATTTTAATGCTTCTGTCATATTTATTAGCTCTGCTCAAGGTGAGCGAAAGTTCTTGGGAATAGCTGTGCCAGACATTCTTCCCCTTCCCCCATTTACTATTTTTTTTTCCTTCTTGAACTGCAGGAGTTCAGTTCTAGCACTAATTTTTCATACCAGGTTTTTTTCCCTCCTGGCACAAAAATCAGAATGCAGCAAAGACATAAGGGATGAAGGATAAAAGAAATGACTGACTACTAAATTAACTGTATACAGAGTGAAAGAGACACTAAATAGGTTGTTCAGAGATATATTCTGACCTATTCTATAATGAATCTCAACATCATTTTAACCCAAAAATTCTCTCCCAGAGCTCAGCCTAATTATCTCTTCTGTTTGTGTTCACAGAATCATTTAGGTTGGAAGGTACCACTTGAGAGCATCTAGTCCAACCCACTGCTCAAGCAGGGGCAGCTAGAGCAGGTTGGTCAGGGATGTGTCCAGCTGAGTTTTGAATATCAACAAGGCCAGAGACTCCACAATCCCTCCAGGCAACTTATTCCAGTGTTTGACCACACATACAGTGGAAAGGTGTTTCCTTGCACCCATTTATCACTGGGCACCACTGAGAAGAGTCTGGTTCCCTCACGTATTCCCTCCCATCAGGTATTCATATACCTTTTGGAGATCCCCCCAAGCTTCTGTTCCCCAGGCTAAACAGTCCTGGCTCTCTCAGGCTCTCCTCATAGCAGAGACACTCAGTCCCTCAATCATCTTCTAATTCTTGCTAGACTTGCTCCAGTCTAATAAGACACGCCTGTATCTTTCTTGTATTGGCAAGCCTAGAACTGGACACAGCACTCCAGATGTGCCCTCACAAGGCTGAGTAGAGGGGAAGGATCACCACCCTTGAGTTGCTGGCAGGGCTCTTCTTAACACAGCCCAGGCTGCTGTTGGCCTTCTTTGCCCCAGGAGTGCATTGCTGGCTGTCAGCCTGCCATCTATCAGGACACCAAGGTCTACTCCATTGCAGAGCTTCCTTTCAGCCAGTCAGCCCCCTGCATGTACTGGTGCCTAGGCTTGTTCCTTCTCAGATGTAGGACTTAAATAAAAAAAGTGTTACATTTCCACAGTTACAAGTGGTCTCCTCTCTTGAGCAGAAAATGTTTTTTTCGTGGTATGCTCCTACCCCACAAGCTTTATGTTTTACAGTTTTTAAAAAGAAGGATGTCTCCCTGTCTTCCTCACACATATACAAAATAATCTATTCCTTTTCTGTGTTCCCTGAAGGGTGTGAATAAAAAAAAGGCCTAGTGATAGGAGAGTACTGAATTTATCGAAAGACCTAATGTGAATGAAGAGTTGAAACCAGAAGTTTGCAGTTGTTGAGCACAAACTCCATTGCACACTTACCGCTGGTAGGTCTCGTATCCCAGTACTCATGAAATTACTACAGTATCATACATGAGGCCTGGACTCTGCTGCCTTTCTCATAAAATTACCTTTGCTGGTACCCCATTCTGACTATACCTTCAGGTGCATTATATCTCAAAATATACTAAATGTCTTTGCTTACTGCCAGACCTACACATTCAGCTTAGAATTTGAAAGTAAAGGAATGTTAATTATAATAATAAGGTGCTTTAAGTAGGGGCAAGTTGTCCCCTGGAAACCTGGATGCATTCAGGTGAGCAACCCTGGTGAGCCTCATAAATATTCAGCTGATCATCGGAAGACAGGATACTGCAAATACCCCAGGAAAGTACTAGCAAACAGCCATGCACGTTTTATAGCTACTTTACTTCTACATACTCTCTAAATACTGCTGAGGCTCAGTTACCCTATCATTTAATGAACTCTGCACCTGAAGAATTTACTGTGCTATAGAGAATGGTATCGACACAAACACATGATCACGTCAATCAGCACCCAACATGTGCCACACCACAACATTCCAGCATTGTAATAATTACATCGTTTGACCATATCAACTAACAGTTTCTAAAGCTGTTAATAACTTTAATTAACAAAAAAACTGGAGACCTATTTCAGGTGACATGTCTGAAAGGGGAAGTAGATTGATTTCCATCCTTTTTCTAGTTTAAATCCAAGGAAGAAAATTGTTTCCCTTTTTTTTTTTTTCAAATAGTAACTGTTGAGATAGTGGCATTTTCTAGGGACTACTAACACTTTCATGGTGACAGATAAACACATACAAGATTAATTTACTAAGCTATTTGGTAACATACAGAAACTGAATTAATCTGTTATAATTGGTCTTTACCACATATTTAACTGTCCTATCTATTTGTAACCTGATGAAATATTATCCAAACATTGAATGCTGCTTTGGTGGATGTTTTGGCTAAATAGCTAAGGATACTATAGCACAGAATTGTATCATATATCCTGTTTACTACAGCCCAAAGACAAAATTACTGATCCTGGTATTTCAGTTATCCAGTATTCCTGTGCTCAGGAATTTTCCCATGGCTGTTTCTATTACAGAGAGGTTTAAAAGACAGTCTTTATCAAGTTGGCCATACATTACTCTGGACTTTACCACCCCAAGTCTACAACTTTGGCACAAAAGGTTGAAGTATTTCCACGCAATCACTGCGAAGACAAAACTTGAAGGGAAAACCCCCACATTAATTTCATTAGTTTGAGAAAATATAAGATCTATGCTTATTTGCTGGGTATTTAGCTGGTGGTCTACATCTCCAATCACGTTATTTATGAACAGTTGTTAATGGCCCTCCACACAGGGATGCAGCAGCCTAATGCAGAATTTGCACTATGTGTGAAGGTGGAGTTTGCAGAAAACTACTAAGAATTAACTAAAGTATCCTCTTTTAAAATTACTTTAAAATACTGTGCAGAGTCTCTTATTCAGAAATAAAATTGCTTCTTAATTCATGTCCACATTTTGGACAAATTCTGAGGAAAGTGATCACATTAATTCATTAGAAGTCTGATACAACAACTGCACCCTCATACTTGAGTAATTGCTCAGTAATCCTGAGCAAATTCATGTGGTTGAGACCAATGACTTGTGTTCTTCTTTCACTTGCCAGATATGTTATTCTTCAAATTCTCACAAACTCATACACAAATACTTTAAGTGTTGTGCTGAAAGCTACACATTATAGGCAAAGAAAAAAACCATTCTGAGACACTTTGGACAGATTAGTACCTATTCTCTTTAATGTCAGTGAAACAAAGAATTAGACTTAGGAATGGAAGAAGATAGGACTTCTATTATATTTTTCTCTTTCATGTGTTTTTATTATGGATCAGCTGTGGTCTGTGACCTTTCAGAAGTATTTCACACATGCAATGTACCTCACTTTTTCAAGGAGCTGGAGGCCAACAATAGAGAATTGCAGACTGGGTGCATACTCCATCCTGTGTGTCAAGCCAATCTATGATATGCAATGTCAGCAAAAGAGCAGTTTCATTAGATTTAAATTGTCTATATTCATTAATTTCTCACATAGTTACCTAATTCTAAAATACAGCCTTACATAGAAGGAAACAAGTCTTAGCTGCAAATATACTTTATACATTTATTTTGAAAACTCACAACGACATATTTTGAATCATAATTTCTAAAGGCAGGGTTGAACTCATCAATACACATCAGAATTGATCAATATAAAGAATTTGCAACATACACATTCAAATCAGAAATGGCAAGAAAAGCAGGTATAGTCAGACTTTTAAAGACACAGCAGCCACACTGTAGCCCACAAAGCAAACATGAATTCAACATCTATTCAATTCAAGCCTTAGTTATATCAAATGATAGAATAAATCACTTTAGTAGCATCAGACTAAAATATCTATGGTGAACTAAGTCCCTTCCCTAACTAACTAGCTATATGGCTTGTCACTTTCCACAGGAGGAGTTTGGAATCATGACACATCAAAGCTCCAAAGGACTTGTGTATTTGGCATACAAGCCAAAGCAAAGAACACCATAGAAACCTGGATTATATTTAGGTGGTTATACTCTCATACTGCTATAAAATCCTGTTAACAGACAAAGAACCAAATAGGCTAGACATTGCACAAAGCTTTCATGTTTATGAATTGCAGTCTATAAGACAAGAAGCAGAGGATCAGGAAGTTAAAAGATCAGTAGGACAACCAGTGTAATAAAATATTCTTGATTCTGTGAGAAAATGTTACTTTTTTTTTTTTTTTTTTTAGGCATCCTGACAGAGAACTTAAGACAGGATTTGAAATGTGATGATAAGGTATCTTTGTAGATAATTATATGAAGTACCTTTCAACCATAAAGACACTCTGGAAGAAAACAGAAAGGTGCTTATGTAGAAATGAACAAATAACAAAACAGACCAGCAGCACCAGCAAACAGCTGCCTCAAAAAACAAACTAAATATGGTAGATAGGGAACTGGATAGCCCTGAAGTCTTGAAACAAACAACTTTCAGGAACAATCAGGAAAAGGATGCTCTAAGTTGGTTCTACTAAAAATATACAGTGTTCCTTTTCAAGGAATTACTGTTTCAGCAGTACAAAATTCTATAACAGTAGCACATAGTTTTTTTCCTTTTGCACATCTCTCTTCTTTAAGAGGCTTAGGAAAGGGAGATAGCCATGAGTCACTCACTTTCTTTATTGGACTCAGATCTTTATGATTTGAAAGAGAGATAAATGGAGGAAGGCAGAAAGTAAAGAATTCTCTCCTGCCTCTAATGACAGTAGTTAGGGCCTTTGAACAGTTCAAGTTGCTACAGCCTCCAAAATGCACTTTCACAATCACCTGCTCTGAAAAGATATGGGATTTTTTTTAAAAAAGGGAGAAAATCTAGCAAGGCAATCCTCTAAAGTTCTGTTGTGTCTTAAAGCATAGACAACAGCAACAACCATCACTTTCACAACATGGCAAAGACCTCATTACAAAATAATTGCTATAAGATGAGAACTTAGCCATTAATATCTTAACCAAATTCCAACCAAGTTACAGTCTAAGCCTACAATGGGACAGTATCTAGCACACCAAACCTTCCAATGCACCAAATAATGACACTTCAGGAATCAATTAGCTTAGTTAAGTCTTGGGGAAAGTTTGGGATTTTTTTGTTTTAGAGATTTTGGGGGATTTGGTCATTGTTTTTGTTGTGTTTTGTTTTTTTTGGTTGGTTTTTGTTGGAGTTTTTTCATAATTTTAAACTAATTGAAACGGCTATTTTAATTATGGCCACTGCTGGGTTTATATTTTGTTTTCCTCAAGATCAGTGAAAATGCTGCAAGAAATACTTGAGTTACCAACAGCAGACACAATCCTTATCCAAATGAACGGGCAGCAGGCATGAAATATATCCACAAACACACCATAGGGCATGGCAGTATATGCCCATTTCCCAGGAAATGAATGTCTGAAGAAGAACATTTAAAAGCTAAAAAATTGCCAGTACACTCTGCATCCTACAGCTGCAAAGAGATGCATTGCTGAGATTACCCCTTGGGTTTCCTCACAAGAATTATACCAACTACTTAAGAACTTTCAAAGGACTGGCAGAGATCATCTAGGTCTTGCTTTTCTTTAAGAACTGTATTTTACTACCCTTAGAAAATGGTCTAGCAGCCATGCCGCCTCCAGATGGGAATCACAGTAATTCACAGAGTTTTTTGTTTATCAGTAGAACATTCTTATAGTAATGCCAAAAGATTTCAGGACAAACTACATTTACAAGGAATTAATTATCCCACAAGTAGAGAGATGACATTAGGAGGTACCAAAAGTTTCAGTACTGCCAACCTGGTGAAAATCAATGGTCACAGTATTCTCTCTTGCTGATCTCTCAAGGAAGCACCCACAGCAGTACCCTTGCTCTCATATATTAATAGTTTCTGGCTTCTACCGTTTCTTAGTTTGATCAATGTGAAAGTACCTATGCTGGAGTTTTAATTGCTTTGCTTCAAAGCTGACAACAGATCTGGAAGCTTATTGTTCTTAAAATTTTGCCAGAATTTCTTTGGCACAAATGGGCAGGACAAGACATGACTGATCGATCATCATTATTGCTAAACAAGAAAGGGCTAATTTAATTTTAAAATTGATTCTAAACTTCATTTCTCTCTACTGCAGTTCCAAACTCTTGAGTCTCTTTATGGTTGGAGGTATGTGTCTATTTTACTTTCAAGTCTCTTTGTTTTACTCCAGACTTCCCAAAAGGATTAAAAAAAACCCCAAACCAAAACCAACCAAACAAAACCACTTCACCAAAATAGTTTGATATTTTGGAAAACAGAGGTTTAAATAAATGTGCAATTATTAACCCACAAAACAAACATGTATTTAGAGTTTCACTGTGCTTATCACTAGGCATTTTCTAAGTCTAACTAGGGCACTTGGAAGTAAAAAGGCCAAAAAAGGAGAAATTAGTCTTTTGGGGGTTACTTAGCCCCCAGGGTCCATAGCTAGTTAAAATGCTCCTTAAAAGTTTAGGGAATAATCCCAAACACATGAGACAGCACTAAACCACCCTCTGGAAAAGTCTTCTTCACTTAACACTGATTGCAGATGCTTATAAAGTGGTATAGGCGAGTAATCCCAACTGTGGCTATTCTTACCTAAGTAATTCCTAAGCTATAGGCATTTTGAAACTGACATTGACATTTCTCTATTTCTATATTGAAGATATGCTTCTACGAATAAAATAGTTCTAATTTAATGAGAGAGTCTAAATTCACCTTCTATCTATGCTGGAACCGATTATCTTCAAACACACATAATAAGCCAGAACTAAACACAGAGAGATTGACTTATGCTTTGTTGACACTTTTTCTTCTGTCACTCGAGATGAAGGTAAATACATGTTCATCCTTGGGTGTTTCTTTTTAAGTTTTTTTGACACTTCTGCACTGTTCTGAAATGCACACTGTAAGATTCAAATCTCTGCTGTCGCCATTTTCAACAGCTAGGTATATATGAATTACCAAATAGTACAAAACCACCAAATACTTTGGGTCCAGATTCTTGAACATATTCCAGCTGCTTTGCATTTTTTGTAACTTGTAACTCCTTGTATCTGGCCCTCTGGAATTTCCTCTTTTGTAGGGAGAATCTTTCAGTAGCAGAAGATTACTGTTGGCAAGAGACACCTAAGATTGTGCTTGTGACGGATGTTCCTTTTCACAGCCAGTGTGGAAAAATACATCAAGTAGATATCTACATATTTCATTCTTCTAGATTCCATCTGGATCCCACTGAGCACTTGTTTCTGAGAAGCAAAACAATGTGGGTGACTCCACTTACTCCAAATACCTTACTACATTGGGATAGGACATTTTCCACAGCAGTAAGAGATATAAATACAAACTCCCTCAAGATAGATTAAAAACCCAAGCTTGTTATCTTACTGCATGTTTTATCCACTGAATTCACAAAAGGCAGCATTGCAATTGGGCATTTTCCCAAAGACTGTCCACTGAAACTGTTGAAGGATGCAGATAAATTTTCCACCCTGAATGTACAGCTGCACTTACAAGTTAAGAACAGGAGACACCACCGTAATAGCATCCTCATATCCAAGAGAAAGTAATATGCATGCGAAGGTAACCCTAAGGATACATTAATATGATAATATCGTGAGAAAAGGCAGAAGTAAACACAATATAACAACTGAACAGGGGTACCATCTTAATGGAATGGTTAACCAGGCAGAAATTACTTGGGCAATGATATGTGAAATACGAAACAAAGGTGTGAAAACCAGTAATATTGGGATCAATGAGGAAAGTGTAAATGTTTCCTTTGGAGGAGATGAAAATGGTAAAGAATTTGCAAGTGGAAGAGGAAGAAAATGACTATGAAAAACAGCAAAATCATCCACTCAGAACAGACCACAGTACCTGTCAAGTCCTGTGCTTGATCATCACAGTTTGCACAGGTCAATAAAACTACTGCTTTTCTCATACCTAGTTCTGACTTACTGTTTTCTTGACTCGCAAGCAAACAGTGGTATTTTCCCCAGCACCAGTGAGGGAATTCTTGGGGCACTCTAGCTAACATAAGCAGAGAAACATTTCACCTTTTCCTCTCTTAGGGAAAATATTTACAAAAATCATCAAATACAGGTCAAATTCACCATATTACAACAATTTTAGCAAACCTAGTGCTTAGTAAAAATAAAAAATTAACTACTCTACATACACTAGTCATCTTTTAATTCTCAGTGCATGAAGCCTTCTACGGAAAATGTGTGAGCTTTGTTACACAGGAAGTTTTGGAAAGCTTTTTTTATAAGCTAAGGATATTGTTTATTACATTCCATAAAATGAGAATTATTTATGATGAGGGAGAGGAAATGGATTGCCAATTATATGCTTAGCAGCAGACCTGTCACAGACAAGAGCACCACTCTCAAAATATTGACACCAAATCCACCTCAAAAGGAAACGAGGATAAAAACTGAAAAAAATCCAGGGACCAATCTAAACTTGACTACAACATTCTAAACATCTCAGATTCACAAAAAGCAGGCTTTTAAATCTCAACTTGTTCTTTCATATGACCTTTTCAGCTTTCTTGGCTGGAGAAAACCTTTAGACTGAGTGATTTGATCTTCAGAGATTCTAGACCCTTCTGATTTTAGACAACTATAATTCATCCACTTTCTTCCAGGAAGGTAATTTCCAGTTCAGTGCACACTTCAGGCACTTTAAAGCTAACATGAACCTAAGTCAACACTATCAGCAAAAGGACCATGCACAGCCTTTTGCGTCCCCTCCCTGTACAGCTGCCTCTCTTTTGGTACACACATTCAGTGAGCAGAATATGGGAGTTGCCCTAAAGTAATGCAAATAACAGGATATTTGTCAAGTTAGTTTTTAAATTCAGGTCAGCTCCCAGATGTCACCCACTGCATAGCCCCACAAATATTTGTTTATGTACAGAGAAGGGGCTCCTGTTCTTCCAGATCAGTGACAGTTTATGTCAACTTTTAAGGCCCGAGAAGTCAAGAATCAAGAATTGCCCTAAACGCAAAACACTTAAACAAACCCCACAAAAAGAAATCCCAGTCCAACAAAAACACTAAAAAACCCACAAACAGACAAAAAACCCCAAACCAAACAAAAACCCCCAAAATCTGACAAACAACAAAACAAACAAAAAAACCCCAAACCCAAACCAAAAACCAAAGACACAGAAACGTCCCCCCCTCAAAAAAATCAAAAACAAACCAAGCCAAACCCATATGAAAACTAGAGTTATTCTCAAGAGAATTAAAACCTACTTCTACAGATTAAAGAGGTTTGCACTAGTGTTGCTTGGACAAAATTCTAAACTGCTTAGGCTCAGTTGATATTGATATTGAACTGCTTAGTTGAATTTACTCCACTGTGAGGCAGAAATAATTGTAACTAGAATAGATGCTTTTTTTGCCTACCTTCAAGGTTTGCAGTATTTTAGCTATTACCAATGGTTTTGTATTAGTACAGTTATACCAAATACCAAAGCCCAAGTTAAAAGATGTACAAGATATACACCTAAACCTCAACCGAAATCTTTTTTCTCTGTTAATCAAAGGCTTTTCAGGCATTCCTATATCACATCTAAGCATCTTTAAGACCTGATTTTCAAAGGTTCAACACTTAAAGTTTTACAGGGAAACAGTGAAGAGACATCAGAGGAAAAAAGCAATTCTTGGAAACTTAAAGTATTTTCCTAGAGAGTTATGTTTCACCTCAAGCATAACACGCTCATTTAGGAACACTTTTTAATACCACTACAGTCAAAATTTTTTTAAAAATCCAGATTTGGTTGCAAATCAGAACAGAGGCTAAGCTTCTCAGCAAAGACAAAGAAATTTTTATATATAACCAAGTCCTATATTTAATATAACTTAACCATACAGTGTACAAAACTGAACACTCATAAAAAAATAACTGGCACAGCAGAATAAAACCCTGAAGAATTCTCAAGCGCCTTTATATTTTCTGCCATATCGTGGAGAGTATCAGGTGGAGAGGCCATAAATTACAGATTTCAGTTTATATAAACCTGTTCCAAAAGCCACAGATGAACTTTGTTCTAACTTACCACAGAGATATTGAAGGCCTGGCCATTGAGTTTGTATCAGGAAATACTGAGAGCACACACAAGAATCTCCCATAACACTTCTCTCTGGAAGAAGTCTTTCCATATCTGATCAATGTGTCATAATAGTAGGCAAAAAAAATAATAAAGTTTAATTCAGTTTGCACAAGCAATTCCAGAAATCTCTTTCCAAATATGCAGGAAAAAGTTCCCAGACCCATTCAGACTTTTTGCAGCTCAGCTCTTGCCATGAATCACAGCAGATTTGCAACCACTCTCACCTATATACAGTTGCTACTTATAGGTTGAACACACTACACAGATCCTTGGCTTTTTCCTCTTTCAGTTGCTAGATACCATCTACAAGAACACTTAATGTAAAAAGAAAATCCTTGGTCTTCAGATCCAGAGGTTTCATGGCTTCTTTCTCAGAGAAAAAGAGATGTGTCTTTTCTGAACAGAAATAATGGTAACATTGCACAGAGAAAGGAAATACCAACGGAGTAAAGACTTAAAATGAAAAGGACAGTCACTCAACAGTGTAAAATGAGGCAAGTGAAATGTTTCAATCAAGTCCTGAGGGAGGAGATGGGATAGTCTGAATCTTATGCATCTCAGTTCTCCTGATCTGTGTCTGACTCCAGCACATTCAGAAGAGTAGTGTCTCTTACCACTGTGCAAAATACACAAACCCAGGCATTTTAATACTCTACCTACATCATTACAGCAGCAGAAGTTCATATTATATGACTCCTTAAGGTAACATTAAAAATACACAAATCCCTAAAATACAATATCCCTTCTGTACTGCTATGCCACAATTAAAACAAAGCTTATTCAACCTAATTTTTGCAATAAACTAACTTTACAGAAACAGATGCTGCTTCATACACAGCAAAAAGGCTTCTTAATAGTACCCTTAAGTAAGGCATCATCTCTTCTAAATCAACAATGGCATTGTGCATTAGAATAGTGCAATATCTAATTTTTGGGAGAAAATGTTTATTAAATCTCTATTTTCAACCAAATACAATTTTTATCTGGTCTTTAGAATTTATTTCTAGGTACTAACATCAAGGAATAAAACTCTCTCCCACTCAAAGCAAATACTGCAGCCTTTTACCAGGGCTAATAGATGCTTTACTGAAAAATGCCAGCCATTACTCAGATTCACTTCCTCCAAATAGAAGATCTTAAGTTTTGGCATTTTTGAAGCCCTGCAGTAATAAAGCTATATGTTTTCTACGTATACACACACACACACCCCTTCCTTTTTTCCCCTGTGTTTTGAAGTGGAAAAATAATAATCACTCAGCAGCAGCAGCTTTCAGATGGAGCTGGGCCTTAAATAAAAAGATCAACTAAGAACACAATAAGAAAAAAGCAAAAAAAAAAATTAAAAGAAACAGGAGTTGGCAGAAAACCAACCACAAGTTAGACAGCATTATTTCTGTGACTAATATTTAAACACTGTTACAGTTTACAAAGAGGAGTAACAAGGAACCTGCAAGAATTACAGAACCAGTAAACTCACAGAAGTCATTGTTCATTGTGGGAGCCTCACAGCCAGCTCCAGCCTTCACAGCAAGACACTGCCAGATCCCTCATGCTGAGCTGAAAGGAATTGCCATATTTTAAAAGACCTAAGCATAGAAATCAAACTACAATAATTATTTGCCCTTTAAACAGCAAACACACACACATAAGAATGGGTTATAGCTACACAGAAACGAGCAAGTGTCAGAATGTGTGCCAAATACACCTTTCCTGTCAGAACCTTAAACAGAGAAAGGCACTTTAAGAACCTTCCTAGAAAAGAAAAAGAGCCCATCTTCGATCCCAGCATCCAATCAGTAATTTTAACTACTTGCTTGACATAAATCACATAAAAAGTCAGCTGATTAAATCTAGCCAAATTTCAGTCATCCCGCAGATGCAGAAATAAATAGAGAAGAGCCATTTTCCACAGGTTCAGAGTGCTGCCTCTGCAGGGAGGCTGAGCTCAGCCCAGCTGACAGCATTACTCAGTGCCATTACAGAGACCTTTTTTATTGGAAAAATTTAGGACAACGCTTAGAGTCATGTCAGCTCTCTTTATTAATGTCCTTGCAGAGATTTGTTTGACACTATGTATTTTCACCAGATCAAAGTATTCTATAGGCATGTTAGGCAAAATACAGAGCATGCTGTACTTTCCTCTCTTCTCTCAAAGTTTGAAACAAAGCATTAAGAACCAAGGTATGATACGTTTATCTGTCAAATAAAGATCAAGGATGATTAAGAGCCTCTGGCAAATAAAGATCAAGGATCGTTAAGGGCCTGTGACAAAGCTCATGGTGCAATCTGTCCCCATCCAGCTTTAAAAAGGATTCATACAGAGGCCCTCACTGCTGTCACAAGCTAGAATGTTTTTGAAGTTTAAAGTCATTCCCTTTAAGATCCATGAAGTTCAGTACCTGTTCTTCCTGCCTGTGGTAACTTCTGCTTTTTTTTTCTTTGATCTTCTGTAATATTGTATTTAAAATGTCTGTAATGGCTAATCAGTAGTAGGCTGACATTAATAACAATACTGCTAATCTGAAATGTTGTGTTCTTGCTATTAAAACAAAACAAACAAACAAAGCCACAAACAACTGAATGAAATAATTTACACTTTTGCCTGCCTCCTTATGTTTGCAGCCTGATTGAAACTCAGATTCATAGTTTGAAGGTGTTTAAGAAATGATGTATGAATCCAGCTCTATGGATACGAATGAGTAAAAACTGATCATAAAGAGAAGAATTGATCACAGGAAAAAAAAACAAACAAAAAAGTCCATCAACTTTAATTTTTACTGAACATTTGGATTATACTAGAAAAGAAACACTAATGTCTCTAGAGACTGCAGTTTGGGAACCCTCCATTACAGCCTGGGATACTTCAACAGATGTCAAGGCCAGATTGATTAGAAGTTATCCAGCTGAACACTTTGCTATCAAGTAAATTTGATCAGTGAAAAGTTAAATAAGTTGTAACTGACACTTACTTTTATCTAAGAAAAAAAAAATCAAAATATACAGGGAACAGGGTTTTATTTCAGACTTTTTTTAAAGATAGATCTCTTGGGGGATGCTTGTGGGAATTCTAGGATTCATTGCCTTTTAAGAGATGTAGCTGTGATCCGCTGAGGAAACACAAGAACTTTCAATCCTGACAAACCCCAAGGAAGGGACCTCATATTTAAGATTCCAATACTTCAATGCACACCTTTAAGGGGAAAAAAATAACAATCCATCAGTATCCAGACCAGTTTTTGAAATATTTTACTTCACCATTTTTACTCTACTGAATGATAAGGAGTGCAGTTTCAGCCAGATCTAATTCCTTTATACAGAGACATGTACTAAACCTAGGGCATTTCCATATAACTACATATAGAGGATTCTTCATTTCTATAGAGGAAAGTCTCCTTCATTTGAAAGCATTATAGTCACTGCTGCTCAAAAAAAGGATTAGGAACCACTCACTTAACTAGTCTGTATGACAGAATCACAGAATATGCCAACTTGGAAGGGATCCACGAGGATCATTGAGTTCAACACTTGACCCTGCCCAGGTCCACCCCCAAGAGTCACACCATGTGCCTGAGAGTATCATCCAAACACTTCTTGAACTCTGTCAGGCTTGGTGCTGTAACCACTTCCCTGTGGAGTCCAGGGAGATCCAGCACCCAATCACCCTCCATGTGAAGAACCTTTTTCTAAAATCCAACCTAAACCTCCCCTGACAAAACTTCAGGCCATTCCCTTGGGTCCTGTCACTGGTCACCACAGAGGAGAGATCAGTGCCTGCCCCTCCTTTCCCCTCATGGCTTAGTTGTAGCCTGCAATGACGTCTCCCCTCAGGCTCTTCTCCAGGTTGAACAGACCAAGTGCCCTCAGCCGCTCCTCATACGGCTTCCCCTCAAGGTCCTTCACCATCTTCATTGCCCTCTTTTGGATGCTCTCTAACAGCTCAATATCATTGTTATATTGTGGTGCCCAAAACAGCCACAGTATTCAAGGTGAGGTCATACCAGTGCAGAGCAGAGTGGGACAATCCCCTCCCTCAACTGGCTGGTGATGCTTTGCCTGATGCCCCCCAGGACATGGTTGGCCCTCCTGGCTGCCAGGGCACTGCTGACTCATACTCAACCTGCCATTGACCAGGACCCCCAGGTCCCTTTCTGCAGCACTGCTTTCCAGTATCTCATTCCCCAGTCTATACAAACAAGTAGGGTTGCCCCATTCCAGGTGCAGAATCCAGCACTTCCTCTTGTTGAACTTCATACGGTTGGTGATTGCCCAGTCCTCTGATTTGTGGAGGTCTCTCTGCAGGGCCTCCCTGCCTTCAAAGGGCTGCTGACCAGCAGTGCTCTTCAGCACAGCAAAGTAGTGCATAAACCTGGTTATTCCATGCTAGGGGAGGAGAAAATTTAATTCCATTTATTACTTCCATTAAAGCTAATGATAATGTTTACTACTATTATTACCAAAAACATCTACCCTTGCCTCTCACTTCAGACATTTCCTCTGGTTTAGCACCTCTAGTAGGAACTGTATCTCAAAGCATACCAAATGCTTCTCATTCATCAAGGTTTCTTTTCTGGAAGTCTATCATAGGCATGACTATATATTGCAAGGAAGTTTGGCACCTGAACAGCTATTGTCTCTGCATTTGACTCAATGAAGCTCATTCAAAATTTCCTAAAAGCCATTGAATGACAGTTTCAGGCTGAATATACTGAGAACTGTGGATGAGGTACCCACATCTGAGTAGGAGTTTGCATACAAATAAAGAGCAGAACTGTGCCAAAATGAAGTAGTAAGTAGAAACCACACAGCAATGTTACACTTTACAGAGATGCAATCTTCGCTGGTTCAGCTAGTGATGATCTGAATTTTAACTGCATATATATTTCTTACAGAGAGGCTTTGTATTTCTTTGAATTTCTTTCTCCTCTGTTTTTGTTATTTGGAGGTTGGGTGTTTTTTTTCCTCTGTCCCATTCTTTGTTTTCTTTCTACATCTAGTCTAGAGCAGTATTCACAACAAGAATCACAGAATGTGTATGGGAACCTACCTTTAAAAAAAATTGCTCTGCAAAATCTGCAATGGAGCCAGACAGTGTCTTTATGGACAAAGCCTTGGAAATCAAATTTTGGAATGTACTAAAGTACATCAGAGTAGACTATGTGCATCATAATTTAAATTATTCATATTCTAATGCACTGTACACGCATATGAAAATTAATTTACAGAACACATAAAGGTAATGCAACTTTGGAAGGAAATAGAAGCAAATGGACATGTCATTCATCCTCAAAGAGAATAAAACTCTTTTCCCAATGGGGATCGTTCCTCAGAGATTTAAGGTAAATTAAATGTTTTTTATCAAACAAGTAAATACAGCAAAAAATGAAAATCAAACCCACTGTCTTATAAGCTTTAAATGGATTTTTGTTAATATCTACCTTTCAGACCTTATGAACCCTTATTTACCTTAGTTAAGCAAATAGCATATTGCCTTTTTTTTATTTTTAATTTGGTACTCAGTGCCAGTACTACAAAGCTTTTTAGGTATCTAAAAATACAATTGGGCACCTATGTGCAGTTTTTTTCAATTCCTGTCTTAAAACAAAAAAAAAGTCATTTTTTCTCAATTCTTTGAAATAAAGCAAAAGTAACTAGCAGGAACCTGCTCACAAAAGATTACTCTAGTTTGTAGATAACACACAGCCAAGCATCTTTCTTGGAGCTGCTGGCAGGCAGCTATGCTCTAGAGGAGAGCGGATATTAAGATAAAGTGGAAATAAAGACAGAAGCTACTACAGTGGTTTCTATTTGCTCTAGGTAGCTCCTTACACTGCATGCAAGTTTTTTTGCATTGCCCTTCAGAGAGGCTTTCTTCCTCTCTGTTCCCCACACCCTTTTTACATGACTTAAGCACATTCTTCTAAATTCTGAATTCTGTTTTGCATGCCTGTTGTCTAGAAATTAGGCCCTGAAGATCTTAATCCAGAAACTTTTATTGAAACAATTAATATTTTGTAAAAACACCCTTTTAAATGGCAGCAGAGGAGCTACATTTAGAAAGATGGAGAAGAAAAGAACTATTCAGTAACGAAGCAGACACAACATGGCAACATTTAGTACATTAGAAGTGACACTACTTCTTTCTTCATCTACAAGAAGAACAGAGTCAATGATTTGCTTCTTTATCCAGGGGCAAAAATTATTTAAAAAAATGGAACCGGACACTTCTTAAGTAAAGTGATACAACAGTTCATGCAGAGAGCATATATATTTATAATTACTCGGTCAAGTTTCACAAAGGGCATGAAGAACCATATACACAGATACTACTGTCAAGCAATGAAGAACTTCTATGATCCTTTGGTAATTAAAACAAAAAAAACCAAACAACAAAACCACCTTGAGACAGCTAAAATACTCTCACAATAAATATTGAGGGTTCAGTTTACACCTCTGAGATGTCATTTGTTCAATCAAGTAAATCCTAAGTCTCAGAGGTGAACTAAAATTTTAGAACAAGTGCACATGCCTGGGACAATCTTAGATTCAAAAGGTTTTAAAGTGATTTAGAAAATCACAAATGCTTGTATGTAATAATGTTGCAGTGTCCAAACTGAGCTTGAGAGGAAGGGAATCGCAGTCTTTTTGTAGCATATTCGGAGGCCTCTCCTAACACCAGCAGTACATAAAATTCAAATGACGTTAACTCCTCTGAGAAAACGGGGCTATACAACAATAAAATCCATCTCCTAATCAAGTAATCTAGTTATTGCCACAACGACTCCATTCATCCCAAGATATGAAATCATATCAAACAGAAAGTCTTGCTTCTTTTATTTGTTTCCTGCCTGCAGGTTGAAGTCTTGCACACACAGTCCCAGTGACCTGTCTTGAGCCAAGGCTTGTGGACTGCTTTCTGGTGACAGGTTATAAGACAGCACTTTTGTAGCATTCAAGTTACTATGTTCAATGTAACAGTAAAAGTGAATGTTCCTGGTTAGTTCATATTTAAAAAACTAATAATATTCTGCTTCTGTAAAATTTAGACACATATAAATAACAAACCATTACAGTGACAACTACCAAATTTCTATGTTTGTAGAAAACTGGCAGTTCATAAATATTAAAGCATGCTGTTAGCAACAAAGTACAACATATAGCTGTTATTTTTCCTAAAGATAAGGAAACAGTAACCATCGCTGAAATAATTTATTATTTATAGACCTTTGAATTTTAAAGCCACATGACTGCACTACAATTTTTTCATTAAAATTCAAAAAAGCATGTTTGTTATCCCTTTGATGAATGTGCTAAAGGCATGGAAACAATAACTATTGCTGACAGATTTCCCAATGATATAGTGGTATTTGCCACTTAATCATCAATACAGTTTTTTAAATGAGCCCTAATGTTGCCAAATAACTATCATTTAGCTTCATTAAGGTTAAAACATAGGAATGCTGTCACAATTGGAGATTACAATCATGCATCTATAATTTGCATCAGAGAAGTGTTATGGGGGGAGAAATGCACTCCAAGGCAAACCTCCCTTAGGGCTTATTACAGGAATTTCTAATGCTTCCAGAGCTAGAAAGTAACACAATCAAATTTGCTATCTAGTCAAACTATGCCTTGAAAGTATTGTGACAGCTCCCAGAGTCCTTCAGCTAGTTTGTATGACTTGTAGTCAGAATCCTTTCCCTTTAAATCTCAGTTGGTACTACTCACCTAAGCCCTCCTCAAAATAATTTCCTTCTTGTAATGCTATCAGTCAGAAAGATCCTGACAGTAAAACATGAATGGACTAATAAAAAAATTACCAAAAGCAGTCAAAAAGCTATACAGAAGAACCAAACTGGAAAACTAAGAATATTTTCTGTAGTCAGTCTCCCCTTGTTAAAAACTTAGATGTTATAACAATGTGGCCACCCTAGAGACTGTTTTCTATACAAACTGTTGGGGATTCTCATATGAATGTCTTAAAATAGGAAGTTGGAAGGAAAAAGGTCTTTTATCAAGGTTTGTTCAAAGAAGAACTTTCCATCTTATCTCAAAAATGACCTCTCTGTCAAACCCCAAGTAGAGTTTTCTTGAAAGATTTAATGAAGCTAGAGAGATCAGAGACTGGGAAAGACACACTTCAAAAATTTTATTGGCAGAAAAATTACACTAAGACTACTCTACGAGGCTTAAGCTGACTTCTCAAAAGCTTTCAGATTCAAATTTCTCTCCTGTTACGTATTCTTTCTTCCCTCTCCCTGCTGCACACACAGAGGATTTGAACAAGTTGTGTTGTCTATAGTGTCATGTTACACTGCCCAGGTTCGTCTTTCAAAGCCCACATCTGCTGATTGCTCATGATGTGCTGGTCTTGGAACCTCACTCAGGGTATCATAAAAGTTGCTTTGTTGGAAATTGCAGAGGAGAAAAAAAACTCAGGATCCCTCAGGATACACCCTCAATCAGCCTGGATTCCTTAACATGTACTTCCTATTATCCTTGCACTTCGCTGTACCCCGTTATCATATATGGCACCCCTCTTCAAATACACACCTCTAGTTGACCTGACGTTGTCACGCCAGGAACAAAGTGACAGGGAAGTCCACTACATCACATAAGAAACCTGCCCTGGATGCAGTGCCAGTGGGTTACACGTGCACTCCTTACTGGAGCTAGAGACTGCCTCATTTCTACAATGATGAAGGTGAGCCACTTAAGTAATCTGGTCACAATGCTCAGTTCCACATCCTCCTACTCACCAGCTTTCACAAACAGCTACCCTCAAAGCTGAAGCTCTTGATCCAGCACTGTTAACCGAGGGCTAAGGTTACTGCCACCACTGCCAAGCAATCCAAGCCTGCCCAACAAGCAACAGAACTCCATAAATGGCTTGCTAAGTGAGGGTTTGCAACTACAACACTCTTGAATAAACTGATAAAGTAACTCTTAAAATCTTCTCTGATGCTTGAGTCTCAGAATGGAAGTTGCTCATAGTCTCTCCTGTGTGAAAAGCAGCTGCTTGGAACAGGACAAACTGAAGAGGCTGCTTAATTTTTGGTCATATGTGGCATCCAGAAATCACCTCCACTACACAGAACGTGTACTTGTTCTATGGCTTCCACTGTTTTACAACACTTATTTCCCTATAGATACCAGGAGAAGACTACAGAGAAAGGGAGCTCTTCCATGCTAAATAACCAGGAAACTTCCTTCCATATGCAATTAGGATGAAGACAGACAGATAGCATCACCATACTGTTTCCAATAGTTACTCTTCTGTATTTTCATCTAGTGGGTTTTTTGTTTGTTTCATTTTAGTAAGAGTATCAGTAATGTTCAGCTAGTAAGGAAAATCAATTTGCTTCTAGCAAACAAATATGCCAGCAACAAAGGTGAAAATTCTCATTAATCTCTCAACACAGAGTTGTGACTTGGAAAATACAGCTTATACAGTCCCTTATGTCAAATATATGAAGTGTGGGCATCTTCAGGAGTGCATAGAAGGTTCTTTTCAAACCATCAAACCTTGTGAAAAGTTGCACAGTTTCAGATTTTACAATCACCTTGAACCCAGTCTGGGTCGCCAAAATTTTTTTTACCCAATTGTGAGAAAATCTATGTTTTTTTAAAACCTAAGCTGGTTTTTGGTGGGGTTTTTTTAAGTTAGAGTTGAACTCCAAATTCTACATATGTGATTCTAAAGAAAGCTACAAATTATTTTAAAATCCCAGAGAATCCATAACAGAAATCTAGAAGCAAAATCAGCAACTTGTGGTATGTCCAAAGGCTCCATTTTGGGGAATTTTCTCTAGTGAAATCTCTGAAATACTGGAGTATTTGAACCTATTACAGAAATATTGCTATGTATGTTGTCTGTGTCCAGATGTACTGTCCAGACAACTAGAGAGAAGGGCAGAAGAGGAGATATAGACAATGTAGTATTTCTTCCACACCATCCTCTTTCACGTAATTTCCTCAGATTCATATAGACCCCAGGAGATCACTTTCTCTAAAGAAAGGGGCATAAGGCATCTGTGTGTAAGTATTTGTATGCAATGCTGCTAAAGACAATTGGTGAAGTTATTTTACTTCTGCATGTGAGATAATTATATCCTTCAATAGCAAGCATGGAAAATTCTGTTACAATCTGGATTTGTGTTGAACTGCAGCCAATATAAGGAAGATTTACTGGTACAAAATGCAATTAATCATTAGTTACTAAAAGAAAGTATGGTGGCAGTTGGTAGTACACAAAGCTACAAAAAAGAACAGGTCGGAGCGCATTATCATTTAAATATCTCAAAGTAATTTCTGTAATCAAAAGCAAGAATAACCTGCAGAGTGTGCTCAGGAGACAGTGGTCAGTTAATGAAGTCAAGAAGAGCCTCTGAATTACACTGCAAAGCCAACCTTGCAGCCTCAACATCTCTGGGAAAATAAATGGTGCAACACAAGCAGTTCTCCACTTTTCTCGGTGAGAAATATTCAAGATATTGAGTTATATCCATAGCATGTAAAATGCATTATAACAGGTAAACACTATTTTAGCAACAGTGGTTGTTACTTTTGTATGGATTTATCCTTTCCCACTGTTCAGATCAGCAGCTGACTAAATCATAGGTCTGTTTCCTCTAAATCAGATGCAAAGACAAAAACCTGAGGACTGAAGTTATTTTTTTCTCTTAGCTCTGTGTCACCTGCCTATAAGATCTCATCATACATTGCAGTACACAATATAGTACACAACATATACGCAGCACAAAACTGTTGAACCACCCACAAGCTGAAATACAAGAGCATAGCCAGGTACTCTAGAATTGACAGCTTGCAACAAACCACAACATACAAATAATTTTTTTTTGCAGTTTTGGAGAATCTACAGGATAACCTATAGCAACATCTAATAATGATCATATGGGCATTACTAATATGTTACCACTGCAGTCAGAATAATTTAGAATGCTTATTGTCAACCCTGATTTCATAGAAGGACCTTCACTGCCTACAGGAAAATCTGCATTTATGTATCCATTCAAAATTAGCATTCAGAAGACACATGAGCTCCTAGCTATTTACCAGCTAGCTACCTTTTCCTGATTCATCATGTTGTTGCAGCAGAGCTTCCTGACTGAAAAAATCTGGTCTGGGCAAGCTGCAGATTCTTTGATTTTTTCAGGGCCAAGCCTGAATTCTGCACCATAATCTCAAGATACTATGTAGAATAAAAGAAACATGGTTTGAAAATCTTCCCCAAAGAGGGAAGAAATCAATAACTTTAGATTCAGATTTTTACAGAACTTGTGTAAATTCATGTCAGTTAATGAGGCTGAGCTGGTCTAAATCAGATGAGGAGAATCTGGTCCCGAGTCTTGTTTTCAAAATGTAATGTATCATATATCTATCAGATCAGGACTCCATTTTGCTAATGTTCGTTTATTCTGTTACCACAGAATTTAGCAAACTGTTTTCATGTACAAGACATTTGGTTTTATTGCTTGTTAGGGTGTACATGGAGCTGTAAAAGAGCTCAGAGTTTCCTTCATAGAACTAGTTAGGCATGTTCTGTAATTTTATCATGGATCTCTCATGCAGCAGTCACTTTGCAGGTTGTATGCTGGAGTCAAATAAGGAATAGCTGTATAACATGAAAATTTTGTAAAATGTCAGACGGGTGCTGGGAAACTACAGCTCCATACAGTGTTTTGGCCTTAGGAAAACACCCTTAATGGCTACTGGTAGATTTAATCACATCGTCTCTGATTACCTCTTTTACCTCTAAAGATCTACCACAATTGATTTTTCTCTGAATTTCTTAAGTCTGGGTCTTTCTCAAGAGGTCCTTTCAAAGGTCAGCCCTTTATGTTACAACCTTCCCAAGTCCTCTAATTGCAAAATCTGATAAAAAAAAGATCTGTCAGCATGGAGGCTCTTTCGTTCCACACCACCTCAGGTGTCCAACTCCCAATGTCATACATACCTACTTTATTTGTTTTCCTAGGGACCTCATTAATTTGTGACTATCTTTGGAGGCATACTCCCCCTCAGCTCTGGGGAAAGATGCTAGAGAATATTTTGCTTTTTCTAAGCCCTTACCTGCATGCCATGAATGGTATCTGTATCCCCTATTTTGTGTGAGGTGCCCATAGAGAATCCCAGTCTCAGAAGACAGATAACTACTTGATTATTAAGTGAGGGAAGAGGGCTTGAAAGGCACTAGATCCTCGTTCTTCCCAAACATATGGGAAGATCAATGAGGTATTCACTGTCTACTCGAATTTAGAATACTCTTAAAAAAAACCCAGATACCTATGTACCCATAGCCCGTTATGTCAGCTTCTTATATCATCTATTTGTGCCTTTCCTCCTTGCATAATTCTTCCATCCCTATTAATATTTTTTAAGTCTACTGAGATTATTATATTGAAAAAAGGAGAATCATCTCATAATTTAAGACATATAAATTGCTATGTTTTTGGAAACTGAATAGAATTCATTAGAGACATACATTTGCCACTAGTTTCTGATCTTCCTGCTGTTACCTATTCTTCAGAATACCATAATGAGGGCTTTAATAAAAACTGGTTCTTATATGCTGAAGCACTAATTCCTGTGAAACGGAAATCACCTTATCTAAAAAAAGATGAATAGAGTGTAGGACATCATGATTTACCTTTGGCAGAAAAAGCCTCTTGCAAAAATATCAGGCAACTAAGATGCTTGCTATAGCATCTGCTATAATTTTTTATTAATGGACTTATTCTATTGGTTTCATTTTCTTTTCCCCAGTTTCTTTTATAGCATAGACCCAATCCAATAGCAAAATGACATATGTTGTGCAGGATTCTGAATGTCCTTCAGCTTTCCTTCAGCTTAAAATAAACAAGGATTAAGGGTCCAGCACATCTTAGTGCTCATTTGCATTCTTCTAAGATGAATCCTATATATATTGCCAGCATTATGCTGCTGATTGTATGGAACATCAGGAAGTTAAAAAAACTAGAGAGAAGTCTGAATGTAAAACCTAATGTCAGATTTCTTTCAAGTCTGGATACACGTCCAAGATTTTAAAATTGCCATACCTTTCCAATTAATAAAAACAAATCCTACAGTAAATTCATGGTATTTCAAAATTGTTACAGATGGTCAATGATTGAGGGGAAAACCTCATATATGTATAACACACTTTTTGTTTTAGAACACAGTCAGGACTTTCTGATGTCAAATAGGTCATGCAGAACTTGAGGCACAAAAAAAATAGTCATCAGTATTCAGTGGGGTTTTTTTTTGGAGCTCAGAAAGGAACTTCAAAAATACAGAAAGTCAGTTGTGCAATTCTATATCATTACTAAAAACCTGTGAAGAAAGCAAAACTGAACACATGCATGCAGCAAACTTAAAAGTAAATGCAAGAAATGTTTCACACAGAAAACCGTATGCTCCCTCAGCCCTTGTGAATGAAGGCAGTTTACAGTCTGCTTTGGAGCACAAATATCTAGTGAGTACATTGTCTCTCTAGAGTTCAAAGTTATGGGTGTTCACAAACATAATTTTCAAAGTCACATTGCTTTATGACTGTTCATATGTCGAAAGACTAATTAACTGTGACAAGCTGACCATTAGGGAAAAGCATTCATACACAAGATGACAGATGTTTTAACACAAATATAATGCCATCTTAATAATATATTTTTTAAAAAAAAGATATGACAGGTTTCGGTTTCAATTCATTAGAGTTGTTTAAGACTACAGTAATTATTTTTAAATCACTGAACTCTGTTAAGCTAGGAATACAGTATTCCTTATTTTAAACAATGATTCTACTCTCGAAATCAAGTGATTTAATAAGAAGATATTACTTCTGTGCACTGCAACCTGTTCCCTTTCTCTATTCAACCTTAACTGACTAAAGGTTTTACGACTTTTACTTTCCATTACCTAGAAAAATCAGAGAAAACAGGAAAGCAAGAACATAAGATTTCATTTTAAATATTTTTTTTGCAACCTGCCACATACAATAAACCTCAACCCTATAATTTTTAATTCTAATGACATGCAAAATCGAGCTCATATTTCTATTTCACAGCATAAAACCTGGAAAATCTGAGGGGAGAAAAAAACAAAGCAAACTACACCCAATATTTCCCTTTCACTTGTGCCTTTCATACCAAGAAAATGTATTCCTCTAGACTGTCTTACTCTACCATATTAGGGAAGTTTTGCAAATGTAACTTATTCCAAATTGTGTACTGTTCTGGAAGCATGAGAGCTTTCAGGACAGCCTGGTGGGCACGTGTTTAAGCTGCCTCTCACCTGACTGTCACAGTTTGGCATCTGTACTACCATTAGCCCAGATCACGCTATAAATTTCAGTAGCCTTCTAAGGAAATATTGCAGCACCCTGCAATTATTGTAAGAAAGCAATAGTTGCATCTTTTCTTTAAATGCATCAGCTAAGCTCACATTCAGAAACTGCAGGCATGACCAAAAAAATGTCATGAGTAGCCTAGGCAACATTACATTGTTGTAAAGATCCATCAGGAGGAGTATTTTATGGCTAGCACTTATCTGGAGCATGTTCTCCTAGAATTTTGATTTGGAGGAGGTTTTTGTGCGTTGGGGTTTTGTTTGTTTGTGTTGTTGTTGCTGTTTTTTAAAGATTAAATGTTTTTCTGGCCAAAAAAAAAGGCAGTTTTCCAACATGAAAAACTGCCCTCACCTTTTATCTGAGCAAGGAGAATAAAATGCAGCAATTAATTTTTCATTCATTGAAATTCATTGACAGACTCCTAAAAACTGGTTTGTTACGATACATCAGAATATAAACTGAATCTAACAAAATTAATTTCCAGATTAGTATTTATCCACAATCATCTCAAGTCTTGGGCATACAAGCATTCTATCAGAATTCTAGTCACAAATTTGTACCACTAAAATCATATTTTTTAATGCTCCCCTTCTCACAACTGTTCTTACTCAATAAGTGCTCACAACACCCCCAACAAGCTGGGGTTGCTACACCATTTCTCTTACTACCCCCAAGCCATATCAGATATAGATTAAATTTCAGTACAACCTAATGGATTTTTTTTCTTTTTACAAACACCTCTGAGATGCAATCTCATCACCACCTCCTTCTATGGGCCAAAGTGCAAAACACAAAGGAGAAAAGAATTTTTTGCACTGTGTGAAGGCTGGCACAGTGGAATGTATTCTTATAGATCAATGGTGCTCAAGAAGAGTAATTCTTCATATTGATTTCTTGCATTGATATTATCCTAAGCCAAAAAGAAAGGAAACATCTTTTTTTATTTACTCTATCCCAAATTCCCATTTTGTTCAATGTAGTAGCTTCTGCTTCCCCCCTCCATTATGGCTAGACTCAACTTTAAAAAGTTCATATCCACAAGCATATTATTCAAAGTCTGGCATTTTTGTTCAGGTCTTAAATCTGTATCTAAAAGACATAGGAAAAAAATTATAGGACTATATTAGCCACTATTAGTTTATCCTCCAATGTGAGTTTATGCCATTTTAAACCTTCTGAAAAATGTTACACATTACAGGGTCTGGAAAAGTCAACTGTAAAAGAAAAACAGTGTGTAGTACGTAATATTAATGCTACCTATGATTTTGTTAGTTGCTTAAATATGCATTTCTTCTATGGAGTCTGGCAGGGACTATCTAAGTACTATGCAACAGAAAGTATTAACCATATTATACAGTAATAATGACAGTAAAACCTGCTTACATCCTCTGACAATTGAAGAAATCTAAAAATGTAACTATTTATTGTGTGAAAAAAAAAACAACTTCCTTTTGTTTGTCTAAGTGTCCAATTCAACAATTTTCTAACTTGTGTGCTATGGCAAATAGGAAGTGATATTTCTCTGGCAAGTTTTTATCCTCTTTTTCTAATTTTACAGGTCCGTATCATATTCTCTGAGGTTGACTCTTTTCTAGGAAGAGCAGCCTTATTCTCTTCAGTTTCTGCTCATAAAAAAACTGTTCCATAAACCTCTTCATCTACTTCAGTTCTACTGCATGTTTTTCAGAGTTAAGCGTAGCTAAGTACACTTTTCCCTCATCCCATTTCCAGCTCATTCATAAATATGTTAAATGGCAAATCCCCAGAATCAAAGTGCTAGAAAGAAGATTCTCAGTTACCTTTCTCCATTGTGAAAGCTGACTATTTTTAACTCAACTTCATTTGCTATCTTTAAGTAACTATTCATCCACAGGAAGACCTTCCCACTTACTTCATCAAGCTTAATTTCTTCAAGAGTTGTTTATGAGGGCTCTTTTCAGAAGACCTTTGAAGAATCTCAGCATACTGTACTAAGCAGAGCAAAACATTCATGCTCATTGACACGATTCAAAGACTCTAGGGAAAAAATTAAGTTGATTGGTGAGGTAGAGTTTTTCTTCAAGGTGTGTAAGGGATAAAAAAATCTGTTTTATAAGCATCTTTAATCCACGTTTATAAAACAAAATTTAAATTAATTTTTTTTCTACTAATATGACCAGAGTGGAAGTCAGACCTTCTGGGTTGTTTTTTCCTACAGATCTTTAAAAATTTGCATAAATTTTCATTTCCATATCCTGAGGCCACTGTAACTAACAGGTTTCACCTCTTTGCTCAGTAATTTCATAATGGAGAGATCTCTTAAAACTCTTGATTGGATAGCTTTTGCCCTTGCTATTTGTAAATACTAATTTTACCTTGTCTTAATTAATAAAATTATACATTACTACTAAAATCTCTCTCAATAACAGTTCAATAGAAGCAGTTCCTCAGACCTGCCTCCTATAGATAAAAGTTCCAGTGTGAGAACATGTCTGTACTGTCCTGACCACAGAATTGAATTGTAATGCACTTCAATTTGGCTACAGACACTGGAATGTGAACAGCATCATGCTGTATCTTAAATTAAAACAGACTGCACTTCAATATCTTATTACTTATTGGGTTGTAGTTTTTTCTCTTTAATCCAAATACCACAGTATTCAGATTTTCTGTAAGATTTTTTTGAGTATAACCAGGTTTGGGTGGGATTTTTTGGGGGGGTTGGCTGGTGTTTGGCTGGGTTTTATTAATGGGGTTTTTTTGGAGTTTTATTTTGGTAGGATTTTTTTGGTTGGTTTTTTTTGGGAGGTTTTGGTATGTTTATTTCATTTGTTTGTTTTTTTTTTTCTTTCAGACAGCATATTGTATACTTATGAGGCAAGCAAAATGACAAGAAGAATAATGCAACCACATCTTCTGACCTCAGTTACAGTTATATGGTTTCAGAACAATATTTCTTTAAATATTCATTGCCATAATTAAGACCGAAGTTTAGTAGCACTAAAATAATATAAAACAAAAAAAAAAGAAAAAAGAAAAAAACAAACCAGAAAAAACACAACAAAACAAAACCCCAAACAAACAAACAAAAAACCTGCAAAACCAAACCAAACCAAAAAAGACAGTTATAAAATAAATTCCAAACTTCACATAATCTAAATTTATCTTTGTATTAAGATAATAGTCATACCTTTGAAATCACAAGGCCTGAACTATCTCATATCCTATTTGTCCATCCATCCATAAAAAATAATCTGGGCATTGCTTTAAAATCCAAAAACATCTGCTCAATCATATAGCTAAAGTCACAAACAACTCTACAGATTATTTATTATTTGGCAATATTCCAGCAGGATGAGTATCCATAAGGTTGCTGGGCAACTCGTTCCAGTGTCCCACCACTCTCACAGTGAAGAATTTCATCCTTGTATCTGAGGATTCTATCTATGCTCCTTATTTCAGAGCATACATCCTATGATGATGACCCTTCAAGTTACAATTCATTCTATTTTGCACAGAACTAAGGATAAGAAGGAAAGAAGGTCTTACATACGACCTAATTCTTGAATGACCACTATAAATAAAAGTTATAAACACAATAGTAGCTGCAGGCGTTCTCCCTCCTGAGACAAGAACTTTGGCTGTGGCAAAAACATAAGGATAATCTACGAAGTATATGAGATACTTTCTTCTTCCTCTAACCTTTGCTAGCACTTCTTCCAGTGCAAGAGGACTGTGCCCCCAGAGCATAATTATTTCAATACTCCTTTTAAATCACTGCAGTTATACATCTTTTACTACATTGAGATCCACATAAACACTCAGCTGTTACCTTTGCACAGACTGCACTAGGAGCAAAATTCTTTGCTAGAACTACATTAAGGCATATCCAAAATTATTGTCAGCATTCAAAAGAGGTTGTTCTACAAATTTCTAAATCACTGCATTAAAAAACTGCATCTTTGTTCCTGTTTTCTTCCCATTACTGTTTGTGTCTTCTAATTCTACCAATTAGATATACTTTAAAAAGTTGTAATTTAAAATCCAATTGCTTAAATTCAATTGCATCAGCAGTTGAATGATCTCTCAAAATTCTGGAGTCAGAGGTAACCAAATTTAGGTATTTTTCAGACAAATTGGCAGGGGATTAATTAAATTTCCAACATTTTTATTTGCTTGTTTTGAACCCAGATAAACTTTTGTTCTTTCCAGCAGACTTGCCTTCTAGCACTCACCAATGGAAAAAGAAGAGATCAACATCATTAGCATTCTTTGTACCTCGACTATATTTTAACACATCCTACTGTGGGTACAGAATTTTTATATACATCTTAAGAAGGATTATATAGTAGCACATGATATTTCTGCAAGAGTTTTATCAGAGGTAAAAGTGAATAAGGGGGACTTTTATTACTGCACAGCATCTCTGACAACTATTTTTTTTTCCTCTTAGTTTTTATCACAGAAATTGGGAATAGGCCAGATCCACATTCCATTGTGGCAGAAGCAACTTTTGCCACTAATATAAACAGAAATTGGAGTGCTGAATTTTGTTTAAGGATGTTTTATTAAAGATCCTTGTTTATGAACATCCTTTTAATTTGTTTCTTATGTATTTATGCTCAAGTTTGGACTGATTTTTGTCTTTTTATTTATTTATTTATTTATTTATTCAAAACTAACAAAATTCCTGTGTCGTTTCTAGTCCAGAACATTTGGAACTTTCTGTCAAATCAATAACCCAAGCTAATTTTGCTGCACTAGCTATAAACAGTGCACTCTGACCACTGCACCTATTGTGAGGCCACAGAAATAGGACAGATGGAAGGAAAGGAGAAATTTACACACTTCTTACTCCTCTTTGGTTAAGAAATGTATATAATTCTGCTTTTCCAGAGTTGCTTGTGCCTCTCATCATCAGGCGATAAAATACTTCTTGCTTTTCTCAGAAATTGAAATAAATCCTCATCACTACAGAACTGATGAATTTCATGATGTTTCTTTCTTCTCAGGAGTTTTTTCTGTGTATGTGCAGCAGAGAGGAGCTCTTTCCCCCTTTCTCAGATGAGGCAAGTATTAAAAGGCGATGCTCAACAATTCTTCTTATTATATAGCTAAGCTTTTTAGCAAAAGGAAAACCATAAGCAGCTCACAAAATAAAATCTGTAAGGCTAGTGTCTCACTGACTTGGTTTAAAACTGCATAGTGACAAAGGCTCTCACTGCAGAACTTTTTTTACAATAGTGTATATATGGATATGAATACAGACAAGTCAAAAATTAATGCACTAAGAATAGAAACTAGAATATCTGGGAAAATAAACTACATGCCTGTTCTGAGTATTTCATCACAATATAAACACAAGGTTAGCTGAAATAAAGACAGTGGTCATCAGGAGTTTTCCCTACAGACCAATAATTTGTCAGCACAAATGATATTAGTGTTCAGTGGATGCTGAGTTTGATATTTTTCATTCTCCAATGGGCAAAGCAGACAAGGTTAATTCTTGGGATCTGGTCATGCACATAAGTGCTCTATGCTCCCTCCACAATATACTGCCTTAAACAACAGTGTTTATGAACATGTTTGTCACCTGCTTCTGAGTTTGAGCCTTTTCAACTTTAAGTAAAGGAATCATCTGTGCCTGTAATATTTGAGGCACATATATTTCCATTCTATAAATATCAAAACTTACTGCTACACTTCAGTGTCAGTGAAGATAAACTCTGCCTGGAAGTGGCACCTGTTGGCTGTCTCCATGGACCTGTTGGAGCAAGTCCAGAGGATGGCCACGAAGATGATCAGAGAGCTGGAGCACCTCTCCTATAAAGACACGCTAAGGCTGTTCAGCCTGGAGAAGAGAAGGCTCCGAGGAGACCTTACAGCAGCCTGCCCGTACTTTAAGAGGGTCTACAAGAAAGCTCGGCAGAGACTTTTCTCAAGGGCTTTAGGGCCAGGACAAGAGGCTTTAAACTAAAAGGGAATAGGTTTACATTAAATGTTAGGAAGAAATTCTTCACTACAGGGGTGGTGAGGCACTGGAACAGGTTGCCCAGAGAAGTTGTGGATGTCCAATGCTTAGAAGTGTTCAAGACCATTCTTGATGGGGCTTTGAGCAACCCAGTCTAGTGGAAGCTTCCCTGCCCATGGTGGGGAGGTGGTTGGAATTAAATGATCTTTAAGGTCCCTTCCAGCCAAAACCATTGCATATAGTTCTATGAAGGAACCGAAGGATGTAGTTAAGGAGGACATCTGCAAAATAACTCAATTTGAGCATTCAGCCCGAAGCCTCCCCATCACCAGTAAGGTTACAAGGCACAGGGGATACACTGATGTGACAGGTACAGTCCATAAAACATCAGTTCTTATACCAATATTTCCAGCACTGAGTATTCAAGAGTGCTGTACAACTCTTATGTGTTTACTAGAGACAAAAAGTGAATGTTACATCACAAGCAATAAAAGATAATTTTCAGGACCGCAGAAGAAGTCAGTGTTTCAGAAGATACATACAGGACCCCTTTTTCTGTAGCACGTGAGAATTCTTAAAAATATTAATTAATATTTCAGCATGCTCCCAAGGAACTGAAGTGTCAGCAAAATGAGCATCTCTCCTCTCCACCCTTTACATCAGAAAAAGTCACGACAGACAAAATTCACACAAGAATTAAAGTTGCTAAAACAATCTCTTCTGAATCTCAGTCCAACAAGGCAAAGAAGTAACTCCAGGTCACAAATTCTCTAACTGATCAAGAGTGAAAAGGGGTTAAAAGGTAATACAACAGTATTGTATAAAGTCAGGATGCTTTGTACTCTGAGCTCGTTGAGTATACTTGTGGCTACAGACAGTTAAACTAAGAGTATTTTCTATTGCTGATAGTGCCCTTTTCCAGTGCTGTTCAAATCCTTTAAGTTTCATGGTTTGGCTAATCCTATTTCTTTTTAAATCACATTAAGCCTTTCCATATGTCTTTTGAATAGTGAAAAGAATGAACACACACCTTGCAAAGACAGCAGAATAAATCTCTCACATGAGGAGAAATGAGCTGGCTAGAATTCAAAACTACATTTACTTTCGATACTCAGAAGTGAAAGACATGGTTAAAGGACTGAGCAGTCTCCAAAATACTTTCCAGCTCCATTACTACGGGTCTTGGATATGCTAGATCCAATCAACTACCTAAGCAATAGACTTTGCACAACACCATTTTTCCAGTGTTTTGACATCAGACATCATAATTCCTTTACCAGCCAGAATATAAACCTTTCAAATGCCATTGCTGTTGAAAACTAAAAACAAAAATAAAATTATAAAACACAGAACACTCCTGGGTATGCTAACAGGCTTAACTTGAAGATAGTTTTTCTTGCCCTGCCACACTATACTAAAGCCATGCAGTGCTGCAAGCTGAATATCTTTAAT
Source organism: Pseudopipra pipra (assembly GCF_036250125.1). Taxonomy (NCBI): domain Eukaryota; kingdom Metazoa; phylum Chordata; class Aves; order Passeriformes; family Pipridae; genus Pseudopipra; species Pseudopipra pipra. The sequence goes on along the minus strand of NC_087552.1, from coordinate 31,007,944 downwards.
TCATTATTTTTACATCTGAGTTTTTGTGAACAGCAAATACCTGAAGTTTAAAAGCCAGTATGCTGCATTCCATACTGCAAATTAAATTTGAAATATTACATTCCATTGAACTTTTAGTCAGATTCAAGGATTTGTGCAAGATACCTCCAAAATACTTTGTTCAGCAACAAGACAGTTCAACTGCTATTCAGAATGACATACTAATATTTTTGAGTGCTAATCTATATGGACTGTGTTGAGGACTTGTTAGATGCATCAGTATGTGACCAGTTCATTCTTGGCAATTCTGCTGAGGCCAAAAACAAGGACAATTAGTGGCAGTTTGGAGGATAAGTTCTTCTAGTGTAGATGTTTCTTCACCAAGAACTGAACTAGTATGACCAATTCACTCCACAGTGTGACCAATTAAGCTAATATTTTCCATCTACCAACAAATTAATTTATGGCTACTACTAAGATTGAATTTAATTGAGAAGCCTAAAAATAAAGATAACCATAATCCATATCCCAGTTCCTAAACTATCAAAGTTACCTTTTTTTAGACAGTCTTTATTTTTGCCAGAGTAAAATAATACCTCTTGTAACTAACGGAAATGACAGAACCCTGCTAGTGTTTTCCCACATACAGCTGTCTTGAACCTCCTCAAGTCTGAAGCTTCACCTGCTGAAAAAATGCTGGTTTTCTGTACATAAAACTGAGCTGCATAGCACAATCTGCTACTAATGTTTCAAACTGTGGAAAACTAATTTTCCTAGAGATTATTTTTCCCTCCCAGACCATAAATCTCTTTTTTTTCTGAGCTACTTAATATATATGTTTCTCACAGCTCTATTCAAAACAATGTAATTTTTGTACATTTCAAGATTATAAATTTCTCCTTTTTGTACCACAAATCATCACAGAAAACTTTAGTATGATATGCTGGGACAGGTCTATACTATTATCTCTTAAATCAGTAGCACTGTAGCTTTTGCTGTGTAGTGCCCTGCCTATTAAGTTCCAATAATGACAATAAAGTATGAGTTCTACAAAAAGGATGCTCTGTTATTAGCACTGCACTCATTAATGTAAAGTATAAGTAGGTTTTTTGTATTAAAAAAGCCAACAAAACAAATATGTTCCTTTTTATTTCTGTGTACTTATTTATGTTGTTTATTGCAACTATTGCATGGGAAGACATATTAGTTGCACAAACAGCACTTGAAGCCACACTTCAAGCTTGTCATAATTGCATTTCTTCAGTTTTAGAGATTCTGATTCTCAAAATTATAGAAAAAAAATACTACGAATTGTAACATGGATAGTAGCTCTCTACGAGCCTAACTCCTCTTAGTTTGAAATAAATCTATTAATGCAAAGGAAATTAAATCTGCAGAAAGCCTGAAGCGGATAATTTAAGCCTATTCCTCTACATTTAATTAAACAGTTAAAACATCCAGCATGCTGCATAAAACATTCCATCTTTATCCTGAAAGTACAGATATTTATTTGTAAACTGAAACTAAATATCTCTTGGGAAGAAATATTGGTTAGGTGTATGTACTACAAACAAGTTTCTAAAGAAGTGAGATTCAGTTATACATTGAATAAACTGAAAGACTATGCAGAAGAGACCACCACAAACTAACAAATATAGGGGCAGATGGGATTCAGACAACATACACCAAAGCAAATAATTTTAGAACTTAAACACGTGATCAATGAACAGAAATGAAAATGAAATTGGTTAGTGAATAATTACCTTCACCATCACCACGTTTGAAAAACATGTGATTTCAGAGACGCCAAAAAGGGACTATATGGGGACTGATTAATAAACACCAATCACAGAACAGGTTTTGTTTGCCTGGACATTATTTGTTTAGAACTTAAGGGAACTTTTTTTTTTCCCCCTGAGAAAAAGAATAGGGAGGTGACAAATTAAATATGTAAATAAACCATTGTGTTAATTAAGGATCTCATTTATTGTCCGATACTGAGTGTTGGGCACTCACTGTAGATAACACAAAACTTTCCTTTCTGAGCTTAGTTGTACAGTCACATTTTATTCTCTTTTGCCATCTTAACTATCTTAACAGATATGCAAAGATACTTTACTATCTTAATAGATATGCAATGAAAGAAAGCCCTACCTACTAAAGTGTAGATTGAGGTATTACCTGTATTTTAAGTATACCACAGGCTATGTGTTTCAGTTTTACTTCCTTATTATTAAGTTGCTAGTCTAGAATGATATGGGGCATATAAAATAAAATAATAATATTAAAAAAATAAAACAAACAAACAACAAAAAAAACCCCAAACACAACCCCCTCCCCCCCAAAAAAAAAACACCAACAACCAAATAGAGAATTAAGGCATTTCTTTGAAGCAGAAGTATGTACAGGAGGAAGATACCAGGAGCTCAGCCAATAGTTGAGGAGATATTTATCTTCCAGCCAGGTAGAGTTACACTATTGTCTTGAAATAATTTAGTCATCGACAATACATTGAAAATTGAAAATTTAGACGTTGAAAATACATTGAAAAATTTAGACATTGAAAATGTTCCTGAGAAAAAGTAAGGGGAAAGAGTGGGTGTTTGTGGAGTGGCGACTGAAAGCCCCAAGAGTTCCTTTGGGTTTTTCCTCATTCATACTGGTAAGGATTAAAAGAAAGATTAAGGCAAAGGAAGTCAAAACATGCTGATAGTAAAAAAATAGGGGTTAAATACTAACACCCTGTATACCCGCAAGTTAAAAAAAAAAAAATCATACTTGCTTTGGAAAAGTTTCAATCCCTCTAATCATCTCCCAAAGGAGAAGGGTGTAGAAGTGCAGGCCACTTTCATTAGTGCAAAAGACCACACCGGAGGGCTACTCTCTATGCCTAAATTTAGCCCAAGAGGAATTGCATTGTTTCACCTAGAGATGAGGTATTAACTAACCTGTCACCGGAAGGCTGAGTTTAAGAGGTGATGAAAAGGGAAGGGCACTGCCACTGTCACTGTGACCACCTGCTGATTCAACCTAGAGCACACCGACATCACTGTGGGGAACTGAAGGGAGAGACTCCTGGTCAGATATGCACTGTCATAAGCAAATAAACATAAAAATAGTTAAAACAACACATTCCTAAATCAACTATATTTTGATCTTCTTCCTCATTTTAGAGCTTTCAGCAAGTACCCGAAGTCACAGTAGTGAAAACAAGGAAAACCAATACTTCTCCATGTCAACCTGAAATTCAGAGGTGGAATGAAAAAAAAAAAAAAAAAACAACAGAAAAAAAAAGGCAAAAGGAAAAAAAAAAGAACAACTCAGGAAGAAAGCAATTTGACTGAATACACTGCCAATCAAATCTAAGAGCTCTTCAATCTGAAAATTACTCCATTTAATAAAACAAAAATGAAGAATTCATTTAATTTTTTACAAGTTGTTATGAGCAAAGTGATATTCACTTTTTTTACTTTGAAACATATGTTAGCTTAAGAGTGTTCTACACATTAAACAATAAAAAAGTTGAGAATTAAATTTTGAAGTGCAATAAGCTTCAATCAATTATTTTAACAAGTTTCTGTGTTAAAGATTAATTTTTTGCAAACATTTTATGATACTGACAGACAGGCATAACTCCACTGTATATGGTATACACTATGTCCAGGTATCACATTTTTCAGCTCCACTTCAACAGTAGCAACATTGCAAACCTTATCTCACCTATACAAACCAAGTTTGACACACCTTCAGTTGCCTATAAAAGCACATTTATTACCACAGATTAAATGAGAGCTTTAAACCACATCTGCTAAAAGACACTAACAATGCTTCTCCCATTTAAAGTAGCAGATGGGGATAGCATAGATGAAAACACATTTGGCAAGACAAAGAGTCATCTGTCCAGCTATTGAAGCCACACCATTCGTGGCTTGCAAAACTCAGTTTGAGCGTGTGAAATGAAATCAAAACTACTAATGCTTGGGAATGGTTTGACTACATGACTACTGACTATATGATAGCAATTCTCACTGTCTAAAGTTCTATACAGTATCCTATAAATCCTTCTTTTCTTCAAGATACAGCTTTTCTTCGTGCAGTTTATTTGCTTTGTAATCAATAGACTTGGATATTCATTCTTGTCCTTTTATTTCCATTGAAGCAACTTATGAAGGCCCCATTTTACAAGACCAACTTTGTTCTATATTGGCACCATGCTTATATTAAGCTTCACTGTGGAATTATTTCTGTAATCTACTGCCAGTGCTGTCATCATGCCTGGGGCAGCTATAGTGTACAACCTTTCATGTAAGGATTCAAAGCACCATGAAATCAATAGAAGAGTTTCCTTATTGGACAGAATAGTATGATAAAACAAGCTCTAGAGGTATGCAGCTTGTTATGTATTGTCTTTGACTAAGCTGTTTCTAATTCCATGTAAAAATCATTACTTTCATAAACAACAGTTGTTCATTTAAAAGTAAAATTCAAACTTACCCTGTTTGCACTCTAACCCAACTTCTCTATATTAAAGAGGATGCACAACTGTCAGTGAAATTATGCAAAGTTCTATGAATACAAAGCAGGTGGAAGTTATAAGTATGGTATTTCAAATCTGCATAAAGCCAAACAAACCTTCTGAAATACCAGTGTTATTTACATGGAAGTTTACCCCAAGAATCTCTATCTTAACAGCACCTATGCCTCTGATTGCCTGTTATCTCCCTCTCTTCCCTGTCCCTGCAAATAACTCCCTCAGCTTCCTCTGAATCACTTTCTCTGCTCCAGTAGTCTACATCTTCTCTCTGGATTGCTTGTAGATGAAGGCTTTACACTACATTACTTACATGAAGTATTCTTAATCACAGCTCTCTTTTAATAAATGGCAAAAAAGCTCTCATTAAATAAACAAAAAATCTTTTTCATTGTAACATAGACATGGTCAAGTCCAAGCCCATTCCTGAGATGCAAAGTATGACCAAGAAATTAAAAATTCCCAGATATTAACACAAATCTGAAACTAAAAGAAATTGGTAATGTCCAGTTTGGATAAGAATACAGCTGAAGGGTTTACTTATCATAGCCATTACATGGCTAATACTGCAGTGGCAGGCTAGACTGCTGATATTACTTGTCAACATCTTACTCAGCGTGCTTCATGAAGAAAGAATGTGAGAACATTTGGCAATGATGTTATGATTACAGAACATGCTTCAGTTTCCGACTTTTTTTGGTATAATTTCTAAAACAAATGAATCAAAATTCTCACATTAAAATTAACATAAACATGTGAAAATGTGCATGTCCTGTTTGATGTGATATGCAATCCATCCTTAGGAACAGAATGAAACTCTCCCACTCATAAAAGCATACCTTGGCAGTGAATGAAACATTCCCCTCTTCCCACACATGCACATACACAACCGGACATCAACTTTAAAAATCAGGAACACTCTCTGCAGCAAGGATCAAAAGGACCATGTGAAGAAAAATGCAGAAGATGGAATGAAAGAAATTCTTCATCAGTTTCAATAAGAAATATGAGTGTTCCATCATTCTATTTCTGAAGGCACTTTACTTGGGCACTCAGAACAAACCACTTTGACCTTGTATGATCCTGAACAGTAATTGTTGGTTTGGTTTTTGAAAAACACTTTGTCTAACTTGAACTTGTCACTAGCTGTCTGACCTTACTTAAAAAGTAGTTGCCACACACCAACCATTGATATCTACATCATCTGAAATGAAGACAAGCAAGGGCACTGACCTACAGACCCAGTCTCACAACCAGGGCTGCTAACATAATAGAGTGTTTCTAAGAAAGTGTGCCAACATTGCCTTTGAGAAATATTTGGAAGGGCTATGTGAAAGGCAGAGAATCCTCAGCACGACATCTGGAACTCCTGGCTGGTCATATAATTCCAAAACCTGAATCGGGGACCAAATCAAGCAGAGATGAAGATTCTAGCCGTGTATGCTTAACCTGAATCATCAGGTTTCCAAATCGTATCTTTCTGCTGTTTCATCTTACACCACAGAATCTCAAAGTACACAGTTGGTTTAAAACAAACAGACAAATAATCAAACTATTAATCCATTGTTTATTTCTGCCCTCCAAAAACTGAAAAATAACTTAATTGATTAGTCCAACAAACTCCATGATTTACTTGCTGGGCAGTTCATTATTTCTTGTAGACGTCTTCTCTGGTTTGTTCAGAGTGCATAAAAGATGCATAAGCCCTTAGTGTCTATATGCATTCATCAGATAACATAACACCAATCAGCCTTCTCATAAGCAACTAGAAACCTAGCTGGATTTCCACGGTGAACACCCAATACAGCTAAATGAGAAATCAATACAGCTCAATAGCGTATTTTGCAAGACAAGTGCTGCTTCTACTCCTGACCCCATGTACCTAGCTTAACACAGAGATATCCTACCCGAGTGCAGAATGTCTCACCTACAGCTGCAGCAGAGAACATGCCATACAAGCAGGCTAAAATGTCAGCTCAGTCAGATATTTGATTGCATGTACTTGATAGAAAGACAGAGTTCAATTTCCCATGCAACAAACAAGATATTCTTGAGAAACTTGAACATGCACTCAAGAAACAGTTAGCAAAGATATCACAGATTATAGAAAATGAATTGCAGTTCGACAATTTAGAACAGGAACACTCAATTTTAAAGCCAAAATCAGTATCTTAGAGGGGAGTTGTTGAAGAAATATTCCTGGAAAATAGTACAGCTAGAAATAGAACTATATACATTATATATAGGGACCACGTTGATCAAAGTCTGTTACTGCACAAAAGGGTTTGTCAGACGGAAGAGAATCGCAGTGCTGTACAGCTACTGGTTTTAGTTAGTCTATCTTTAGGAAAGATATTCTTTTATTTAGTCTGTATTATCATCTATATGATAATCTGCTCTTGAGATCCAGTGTGCAATGTACCAGGGAACCCAAAAATTCACCCACATGCCACGTCTAGTCTATGGTGAAAGGCCTTTCTCACTGTTTCCACAATTCCAGCAGAGGAAGCCTTTTGCTATGCTGTGCTCAGGCTGGAGCAATGAGAAAAACACTCCTCTCAACACTGAAATCACAGCACACAGTTTAGGAGGCTTTTCTACCTTAAAAGAGGACAGTGCAAAGGGGACAGACTGGTTTTATTATAAGCTATAGTCTCTCAAAAATTACCAGACTGTTACAAAATAAAAGGCCTTTCAAAATATCTTCTATTTATGGTTTGTCTAAAGTTACTTTTTAATGGCCCCTCCTCCTGCACAGCATGTGTAACAATTATAGTACTGGAACCCTCACAGTTTTAAACCGAATAATGCAATTTTAGGCCCTTGCTGCAGCCATCTTGACATGCATCGCAACAGAAATAACAGCATGTACATTTCTACAGAGAGTATATATTCATTCATAGTTTTTCCCAAAAAATCTGCACTTCAGCCTCTCTGTCATAATACAATACATCTTGGTTCCAGTTCAATAGTAACGTGCTTATGCCAAACCCCTATAAATTCTGCACTCATATCAATAAAGTTTTCTATCCTTACCCACCATCTCCACTCAGTCAGGCAACACCAACATTGCAACTTCTTTGCCCTTTATTATTTATGTTATGAACTCATGCTTCCCCCCCTTGAATTCTGTCCCACAAAGGTTTTCAATACAGTTTTCACACACTCATAGTACTTTTCCAAGTCAGGCAAAAGACAATTTCAGGGGATCTTATACTCTCCTGCATCTTTCATAGGGGGAACTTCATCAAGGTACTTCCTTTTTCAGAGGTTACTGTTATTATCTAGAAGAAAAGTTCGTGAAAGAATGAGGATCTGAGGGACAGACCTGTTTTTTATGCAGGAAGGATGGGGAGAGGAGAACTCAGGTTTTCAGACTTGCTGAACTGTTCTTGCTGTATTACAACAGAAGTTCTGGAAATTTCAGGGGGAAAAAAAAGTCAACAAATAGTGTTGGTTTGCTTAAGTAGCTTGAATGAATGACTTCTCTTTCCCAGTGGGCAGCCAGGTAGGGAATGAGATTTCCCACAACCTCAGGCCCCTACAAAAATGGTACATTAAAGGCTGTAATTAAAGGCATTAATAAGCTGGGACACCTCACTGATCTTCCTTTGAAAGCAAGAAGATTGGTAGCCAACTTAGGAAATAAGAATCTGAAATAATAAAGACTGATCAACCCACTTGCTCAGTAAAGCTCCAGTAGGCATGAGTTCAAGAATATCTAAATTTTTATGATACACCATAAGGCTACATCCCAAAAAGGGTCAATTTCATCCCAAGGTCAGTGGCAGACAAACCCAAGTTAGCTTTTTTACTGAGCATTTTTTGTTCCTCAGGACACACACTTCCTCAAAGAGCTAAGACTGAGCACTTCATTCAGAAAGAGATGCATAGGCTTGCAGGCAGTACAAGTGCTGCTCTGCACTGAAGGTATGAACTTCGTTATTCCAAATTCAGACTCCTCCTCATACAGGGTCACAGACAAAGGTTCTGCAGTTTATGATCAGGCAATGTTCTGCATTTGGTGTCTAATGCCTTAAACACTTCAAGAAATGTATAATAAGGAAGAAAAAGGAGAAGATGGATGGAGGGTGACCTTCAGTCACAACACATGTTTGTGTTATAAAAACATATCTGGAACTGCTTTTGAATAGCTCACAAAATTGTGTCCAGCCTGTAGAACTACTGTGACCTGACTGTAACAGATTTGAGTGAAATTTTTATCTCCTAGTGGTCTTGGGATGAAATTTAATTTGGAAAATATTTAGGGGCCTGAGTGAGGTTTTTGGGGGATAGGTTGTTTTTGATATTTTTTTCCTTTTTCATTTTTTTCTAATAGCAAAACTTTATATTTAATATAGAATACTCAAAGCAAATAATGATATTAATTATATAATCAAATCCTATCTACATATGAAATCATCAGTTGTCTTCAAACTTCATTGATTTACTTTCTGTATTCTTTTAAAGCTATTTGAATGTGACCCTAGAGCAAATAACAATATAAAGCTGGCAGTAAGAAAATGCTTTCACTGTCTTACTTAGTATCACAGTCAAGAAATAGGTACACTGGCATCCTTGCCAACTAGATTCATATGTCAACTGTTACCTGGATTATTTGGAGGCAACAGCCCAAAGAAGCTGTCCTAGTAAGGATTGCAAATCAGTGGATCCCTATTCCTCATTTCAAAAATACTTTGGAGTATGATGGATCAAATGAAGTAAAATTTGGGAAATACCACTGCTATATGGATCTGGAGCAATGTAGCATCTAGATTTAGCAGATAGTTTTCTTTAAAGGGTTTGATCTGAAAACCATACACAATAATCCTATTAAAAAAATCTACATTAAGAACAAAAATTACAAGATTTGTCTTTCAGCTTCAGCTTCCCTTCGCAGCTCCAGCTTTGTTTGGGGTTAAAATACAAAAGACGTAGGTTCCCTTTTTTAGACCTGTTTACATTAAAACATATAGATCTGTGTAAACGCTTTCATGAAAGCTGTTTGAGAGACAAGGCACTTTAATTTAAAACCAAACTAAGCTCATATGTGGCCAGCTCTGAGAATGAGCAGGGCAAGCCTCAGTGCATTTGTACCTTACATCTATCCCAGAGGATGGCAGAGAAAGGATTAGAAGAAATGCTGTGCAAGCTCCCCCCATCTCATTTCACTGCTTTGCTCCTGTCCTTTAGAGGATCAAAAAGATGCTATTTCAGATTTGACAAAAAGATATGTATATCCTTCTTTTGATCTCTTTGGATTATAACTTTCAGTTCCTGTCCTCCCACACATACCATTTCTGCCTGGTGAAACCATGCCAGTACCACTCAGAAGACTTTTGCACTCCTACAGACCAGAAGCTAGACATGCATTTCATAAAGGTTAAAATACTGAAATTGAAGTGATCTTACTACCAATAAGACAAATACAGTATTCCATATCAGATTTACTAAAATTTTTGAGAACAAACAAAAACCAGATCCATCCCTCTATGGAAAATAAGAATGAATGCTCTGGGACAAAACTCAGCAAGGGCGCTCTTCTAAACTAACAGTGTTGTGGTACAACATATTAGAAGAGTAGCACAGAAACTCAAATGCTGTACACAACTGAAACACATGCAAAATATTCCAACCAATTTTGTTGCAGTACTTAAAGATCAAAGATAAAATTATTTCAGACAGGATGCTTCTTTTCCAAACAACATGCTTAAGATTGTAAAAAAAAAAAAAAAGAAAAGCCTGTTTCAATTAAGATTTTGGCACCGGCTTTTGAACATCACAAGTTTGTTAATTTTATGTAAAGCAAAATAAAATTATATTCTCAATGGATTTCAGCAAATTAAATGAAAATATTTCCAGCAGCTAACTTGAAAAGAGATATCATTAAAGCACTGTATTCAATCTTATCTGTAGTTACCACTTAAACTTCTAGTCACGACACATTCATTCAAAACAAAATAGCAGATTGTAATGTGGGCTGATATCTGAAGGGATTTCATGAGCATACTCAAGCTGAAGTCTAGATTTTACATGATCACTAGAGAGATTACCTTTCAACTACTTATAAAAACGTTTAAATGTCTTTGTTCTGCCTCTGAATTAGCATGTAGCATTGGAAAATTCAGTATGATTTCTTACCATTTACTTCCCCTGACTAGTTAGCTAAAATAAGATGCGACATAGAACTGGAGATCATTTTCCCTTCAAATAGGAATGGGGCTAGAGGCAGAAAAAAAGATCATTCAGCTTTTAAAATTATACAAATTCCAAATTTACTATCCAAAAATCCCAGTTTATGGACATGACGATTACACCCATTCTTTTTTTGCTGCATTAGGATTATGATTTTCCCCTGTTTGTACCAGGCAACACTGATACTTCAATATGTTGTTAAATGAAAAAATTGCTTTGACACTTGTCACTGCATCTTAAGCTAGAAAATGAGAGTGGTTCTTAATCAGAACAGACAAAAGTACTGTACTGTTTGACGAAAATTACAATTCCTAACTGGCTCTACGTAAACCATTCTAACCTAATGCCAAGTCCTTGATTGTAAGTGCTGCTAGGAAACGTTATTGGGCAACTCTCTGCATGCAGACGGTTAATTATGACCTCAGTGGAAAACAGTTCATGAGATTATGTACATTACAACACAATTAACTTGTTTATCATTTCTCACATATCTGCAATGTTTGTCCATGTGTAGAGCATAGACAGTTTGCATACCATTTAAACCTTTCTGTTCAGAGGGGTCCAAATCTATAAGGATTTGTATGCCTTTTCTTTTTAATGGGAAACAATACTAAATCACAATCAGTTTACAATCAAGCTTTGTCTCTGTTGCTTGGTTTTATGATTCCATATATAAAAATTAGCTAGATTTGTGCCTACTATAACCACCTGCTGAAATTTCAACACCAAAAAAAGATCTACAATTGGATATACAAAAACAGAACCTCTGAAATTAAAGCACAACAGACCTAAAATTCGCAGGAGGGTTAGTGAAATTCTACAGTATTGTTTATATGTGGCTGTCAATAGTTTGCACACACGCACAGAATCTACTATTAGTAGTTTAAAAAGGCCAAGAAATAAAAAGATGCCTCGTAAACAACCTTCTACTTCTAGCAACTTTGTCCTTGAAGGAGCTTTTCCCTGTTTCCTCCCCTGCTCCAAAAGGAGTGTATGGACACCATGCTGTACAGAAGAAATGTGTAGGCCACTGCCATCTTCTCCATACAATGTTTAGGAATCTTGATAAATTAATTCTTCAAGGCTTCCTCAAAATACAGCTGAAAAATACTACCTAATAGGACAAAAAACAAATTTTTAGCTAATAAATTTTTAAATAGAACACATATTTGCTAGCATGTCATATACTTCTGTGATGATTAAAATCCATATACAAGGCACAGGTAGAGAATGTTCTAGACTTTTCTTCATGTATAACCTTAGTTTGTAGTTTTTAATATCTCAGCACTTCATTTTTTAATCTCCCACTGCAGTACTAACCCCAACAAAGCTCCTCGCACAGAAATATTGGCAGAAGTGAAGGACAGAGTTTTAGGACTTAAGCCACTATACCACCTAGATTCGACCAAATCTTGACACAACAATACTAGTGGTCAGAATAATAACAGCTACTTTGCTTAGAAGTCCCTGGTTGCTGCAACACATATGAGTTCTAAATCCACTGAGGAAGAATAAAATAAAATACTTCTACTATCAAGACACCTCATGACACGGCTCTGGTATGTCATAGCAAACTGCATGTGATACTGGAGACATGTCCAAGGTTCAAGCATGTTCTATATCTTATCCAACACTGTTCCAGGTGGTCTCATAACTATGAGAGCAATCTTAAAATTCTCCAACATATATTGGGGATCCAGTCCAAGACTTCAGAACATATTTCATCCCCAGCGCTGATGGTGAGCAGAGAATTGAGACTGAAACATCTCAAAAATACTATGTTGACCATGTAGAGCTCTGACAAGCTCTATGACACTGAAGAGAATGACAAATCTACTGCAAGCTGTCTTGAATTTAAAGCCCTAACAGAAAACATTTTGCATAGATAATCATACAACCTCTTTTCCTGATGGTTCCTTTTCCTCTGAAGGCAGAGAAATCAGTTAGAGCTGTTGATAGGGCAAGGTAGGACCGGTAAAATTATTAGTGATGTTCCCCTTTCTTCCTGTCCAGACAAGAGGTGTTGACTGTGGAGCTGCCCACACCATTTCCACAAGAACTGAGAATAGCTTTGACCCACAGAAAATATAGAATGCTCTGGTATTCTTGCTTCTCTCTCTTCCTGGCCTCCAAGAGAAGCAATAGCTTGTAGTTGCGTATGCAAGTTACAATAATACAAGGAACATACAAGATCAAATAAAAACAGTCAAACTGAGGTGGGATAGTGAAAATAAAGTTTGTAAACAGAGTTAGGAAAAGACAATTACAACTTGAGAACCTGAATGAAGCTGCAAGATGTATACAGCATGGCCGCATGGCATATGAATATTTGTCCTATCACTTAGTTACACAGTCCAGAGAGGGCTCCTATAAGCATCAAAAGCACTTCACAGAGTCAATCTGAGAGTCAGTAACACCAGCTAACTTAGGAGAAGCTGAGAATTCAAAAATGGAGGAAGCTTCATTTTACATTGTTAGCATACATACCAACTCAAGCAAAGAGCCAGTCAATGTTCTGTCTTTGGATGTAGGGGACTGACAATCCTATCATTGACACACACTTCTGACTCTTTTGGAGTGATGTGGTACTGAACATCACTTACCTTGGGAGTTGTAACTTGCAGGTGTGCTTTAGCACAGGCAAGTACTATTAAAAGGTTCACTAGGCCTGCTTGGGGACCAGACGAGAGACTACTTACTTCTTACACTACATGTTTCTGAACAACCTGATCTACTTCATGAACCTGCTTTATGAATGCTGCAATATTTTCCTCACATCTCAAGTTGGACCAGATACAGAAAAGTCAGCTCTAACAAGCTCATCAAACTACTGTTTTGTTTTTTTCTTCATTTGGTAGCATTTAGAAGGTTTCTCACAAATCTTCAGTCAGGGTAGCTTTTATATTATTTGTAGAGAAGATTAAGCCTCTAATCTATTTCCTCACCTTTGCATCAGTCAGATGGCAGAGCAACTGTCAGTTACTGAAGCTTATAAAAAGTACATTTTAAGCTATAGTTACTGTCTGAATAATTTATGAGCCCTAATATCTTAGCAGTAGCAACACAACTTTAAAAACTACTTTTTTTCATTTCATGGCCACATATCAAAAATTGTATACTAGCTTAGAGATTGATTACATTGCATCTTTGTTCTTTCTCTCATTTTGGACCTTATTAGATCCATTTCCTGTGTCAGAGGGACAGCGAGCACCGTTCACTGAGCACAGCTTACTGAGGAAGCTAAATTTGCTACCAGCACATTTTCTACTGAACACATTTCCACCTTTGGCCCAACTCTTTTCCCTTCCCTTCCATTCTTCAAACTAACCAAACAGTACTGCCTCATTCCCTAAGAGTCTGCCCACTGTGCAATTTGTGCTTCCCAGTCTCCTGTTACTCCTTTTTATCTCTCAGTGGCACATCTGTTCAGTCACCAACTTGTTCCAGCTGTCTCATTTACCACTGCCCTACTGCATCAGATCACTTAGCCCTGGATCCTGTTCCTGAGAGCGACAGTAGGGAATGCCATTTAGAAAACACAAGCAAGCCTGACACTGATTGCAATCCATTTCTCTAATATTCCCTCAACATCGGAAAGTGTTGCTTTCTGATGCTGAAAGATACTAAAGGATACATCCTTGCCCAATCCTTTGGTATCCGTTTATTGACCTGTTTTATGTGATTTAGTCTAATCTCTTGTGAACCTGCTGAAATTTTCTGCTTCTGGAACATGCTGTAAGGAGCTTGTAGAAGTTCACCGCCTGCTGTGTAAAATACCAAGGCTTCATATGGTGCCAAAATCCTGCCCTCAGTCTTATTATAATGACCCCATTTTGCCAGTTCTTTTGGCTGCTGCACATTCAGCCAATTTCAGCAATCTCTCAATTGACTTCGAGATATTCCTCTTGTGCTGCAATTGCTTGTTCTGAGCTGGCATTGTGTGGGAGTTGTTTAGATTATTTTTACTGAGATGCATTAGATCACTTTTATCTGTTCTGAAGCTTGATCTGCCACCTTCCTCCCCGCAACCTCACCCCCAGCACTTCCCAAGGTCCTGCTAGAGTTCCTCACCATTATCACACCATGTTTGTCTTCTGAAACACGCTTAGCAATTGCACTCTTGGAGATTTCAACGTTTATCTCCTCTGACTCACTGATAGTGATTCCTGAAGGTCCCTCTCTTACCTCACACCTCTTTTTCACCCAAGAAGTGACTGACTACTATTACACTTAGATGCTGTAGCAACTTAGTTTCTTGAATTGTTGTGAAACCTTCACATGAATCTTTGATGTTCCTCCAATCCTGTAAGAGCAGGGTGGGAAGTCACTCCAGATTTTTTTCTCCTCTTCTAGATCATGACACCCAAGTTTCCTTTGCGCCCCCTCACTGAACTTCCTTGAGCAAGTGAACCACATGAGGAAACATTATTATATTGTTAAAGGATGTGGTCACCTTTCCCCAACAGCAACTTTGATCATCAGCTCTATTTCAGGCCATGCAAATGAGACAGGTAGACAAGGCAAAACATTTATTCTCACCATAACTGAAACTTCTTCTCCTATTATAAAACTTGCATCAGTCCTCACCAAAAATAATCATAAGATCTGGCAATGCTAGATATGGATATCAATCCCACCTTGTGAGGCCACACAGGATAACCACACACAGCACAACAAGCCCAACAAAAAATTGTGTTCTTTCAGGAAGACGTTTTTAGAAAGTCAAGTCATGCAGACACAGCTCTGCATCACATGCAATGGAACTGAATGCTGTAATGCCTTGTGGGGAAAAAAAGACCCATATAAGCAGGGTGGGAAACAAGCAATTGGGTCTGCATTTATTGCAAACTAGCAGGTAGAAATTTGTTAACTTGGAAGAGCTGCAAATGTGAGGATTTTTCCCCTCACGTTTCTGTACCTGTACAGTCAAACTGTATTTGATACCTTTTCTGAGAGGAGTGATCTTCCTCCTGACAAACATATTTCTTTATTAAATGAATTTCTGTACAAGAGAACGAGATCTTTCCTTTAAGCTCAGAGAGACTCATGGTATGCCCATGTAATTGTTTGCCTTTTGCTTTGACAAAGTAAAATTACAGGTACAAGATCCATCGAATTCATGGCAGCGTTGTTAGTGAGATGAGGAAATGGCTGAATTGTTTGTAAAAGCAATGCTTGAAGAAAGTAAAATAGAATGAAGAACAGTGTTTACTTCCTTAATGAAATTGTGGCAGAGCCTTGAGGAGCGGGATTCTTTTCTTCGGTGGTGTCTCTTATCAGCAGCTTCATCTGTTTGCTCTGTTTGTTTGTCTGTTAGTCTCAATTGGGATGTGCACTTGCTGTGCTTGACTGCCTCAGTGACCTCAGCTATGATAGTGATGGGCAGTAAAGAGTTAGGAGTTTATAGTGCCTTGTTCTCTTTCTAAAATGTCAACTTCAATTTGCCTAGAGCCAGTGGTTCATATACGTACAGCACATAATTACACTTTAAAGGGTTATGGTTGAGAGACAAGAATGAATTTTAAAAGAGGAGGGAACTATTCCTGTGAAACAGTCACTGCTTTCAGTTCTCACTGGGAAACAATAAAAATGTCACCGTTGCATCCCTCAGAGGCAGATTTTGAGCATCTCGTAAACTAAGACTTACTTCTTTAGTCCATCAGATATTTAAGCATGCAGCATCCTCAGCTCACCTCATTTTGTACAGCCTCTATAGCACTTGAAACTGCCCATCACACTACTGTAATACCACATTTCGTTTCCTTTAACTCTTCTTTTTTTTTTTTTAAACTGTAATAAGGCACATTTGGGTGAGTAGTGGTTTGTACTCAAGCAGTTAAATGAAATTTAAGATTGCAACAAAACCTACAATGCATCAGAGCTGGCATTCTTAATAAACACTGTTTATCAGGAACATTATTATTTATGGGGAAATGGTTCTGAAAATAAACTCCTACGCATGTTTAATGTCTTCTTTCCTTTATTTTTATTCTATGCAGCAGGAAGGATTTAAAAAGAGAACACAACCCAAACCAATGAAAGACTTAATGCCCTGTAATGATTAACTGTATGTAAAATTGCTTTTAAAATAAATAAAAAAAATCAGTTCAAGAGTTCTTCAATCTACTTTATATCAATAGATAAAACATGACAAAAATGTTCATTCAGAAGAATTCTAAATTAAATTTCAATCTAATAAGGGCCATTTGTCTTCTTGATGACTCATATCCAGAATGAAGAAAACACAATGTAAATTCTTTTCGTCGTGACCTCTTTTTCACTTCCTGTTTGCTGATGTATATGACATTACTGCATTTTAGAAAATGATAAGGAGAAAAATTCATCAGTGCTTCACTCTGCAAACTTTCATTTTTTTTTTGAATTAGCATATTTGAATATGCTCAAGTTTCAAATAAAGTTGAAGTATTTCTTTAATTAAGCCATTTTTAGCTCTTAAAGTTAACCAAAAGACACCTGTGAAGCCCAATCTAGGCTTTGTTTTCATTCTTTGTCCCATTAATCTGTAGTTATGTGCCTACAGGCCACCCCAGAAACTACAAATTGCTCTTTAATAGAGCAAGGCAGATGTGGAGAAGTACGGAGTACTACACTGCTTTTAAGAGGAGGTGCACATCCAGATCATGAGCCATGATCCCTAGTTCTCCCATACACAAGAATTCCCTTGTATTTCAGTACGCAGTGGAACTGTGGAGAGTGAGCTCCTTGAATTTGGGACTGGAAATACTTTCTTTGGCTGTTAATCAACACAACAGCCAGAATCCACTTCATGTACATGTTGCTCATCACAAGGAACCCACGTGGCTAAATGCTGCATTAACAGGAATGTCAGACACTTCTACTGTGCATTACTGTTTTCTGTTTACATGAGAAAAATGGGACTTGTTTGGACATCCTGTTTACAGTCTTGAAAAGTCCACAGCCATCCTTTTAACAGCTGGTAAGAACAGCTAACTTTTCTATTGTTCAACTTAATAGTGCCATTATGTGAAAAAAATGCAATATACTGGGTAGAGCTTTTAAATTATGTTTTTCATGGTAAGTAAAAGGAAAAAGTGAACAACTGATATGACAGTACAAAATGTCATGTATAACTCAACCTTCTCAAACCTGCATGTTACAACATTTAAAAGCCAAATGCTATATTTAGGTCTATGTGACAATGACTTCTGCCCTGTAAATCCATGATTTATTACTCCAGATGTTGGAGTCCATTTTGCCAGGGGAATTTCCCCAGTCAGTAACTACCATTTCAAAAAGGGATATCAGTCAGGGTGATACCAGGGGCAAAGGGAATGTGAGCTATTCTAATCAAACTTACTGACTCAATTTCAGTGGAGCTTCCCCTGCAATTTACAGCTACTTTTCTTTCTCAAAAGTCTTCAAAGGCCTAAGCATGATAAACATGCTTTCCCTTCCCCACGACATAAGTTGATTTTAAAATGAGGAAAGAAAATTAAGCCTTTTTTGCACTAAGAAGTGGTTAGCATAAATGCTAGAAACACCTCGCCAAATATCGCATTATCAGAAAAGAAAATCAAACATCTCTGAGAAGTGTATACCAGGAATTTTGACAATTATTTTGTGCTACCCTTCACTGGACCTAAAGCTCATTTCCACAGTTTCTGCCAGCATGATACCATGATACACACACCCACCTATCTATGCATGCCATAATATTGAACAGTGCATACGCATGCTGATACACAGTTAGGTACTCACATGTTCACACACGCTCTCAAACACACACAGACTATATACAAGAAAACCATGAGGAATCAACAGGGGAAAGTTCATACAGCCACTCACTATGGCATGGAGACTATTCTGCTGAAGACTATCAATCAGTTTCAGTAAGGTTTTTTTTTTTGACAGGTTATTTTAACACACAAATTTCTAAAATTACTCAGTTTTACCAGAAAAGAACATTTTGGCAGAATAGCTTCCTATCCCTGGGGAATCTGGATAAGCTACATGTATATGAAGGTTTGCCAATATACAATTGCATTTCAGCCACGATGCTAAGATAAGTAGGCAGGCAACTGTTCTATACAGTGAAATGCCAGGCTGAAAAGCACATTCTGTGCAGAGCACTGCACAAGCCAGAAAGGCTCCTTACAAGTGCAATATTCAGATTCCACACTAAATACTATAAAAATAGAACTGAAAAATTATAAAAGTTGAAGATATATATGTAATGGATTTTGACTTTTTAAAAAATTTTCAATTTAGTCCTTGGGTTATGGGGTGGAAGATTTGGGTGGTTTTGGGTACGTTTTTAGGTTTTTTTGTAAGCACACATTTTGATTGGCAGGAAGTATTTTGGACATTTCAGGATATAATCAACTACCTACATTAGGGAATGAGAGACTTGAGAGCAGTGCTGTGAAAAGGGACCTGGAAGTCATGGTCGATGGCTAATTGAGTATGAGTCAGCAGTGCCCTGGCAGCCAGAAGGGCCAACCGTGTCCTGAGGGGCATCAGGCAAAGCATCACCAGCCAGTCGAGGGAGGGGATTGTCCTGCTCTGCTCTGCACTAGGGCAGCCTCACCTAGAATATTGTGTGCAGTTTTGGGCACTACAATATAGGAAAGATATTAAGCTCTATGATTCTAACTTGTGAGGTATCTTAATACTATATAAGGTGTCTTCAGATAATTTAACTTGCAAAACTGCCAACTGCAGTTAGATCCATCACAAAATTAATTCTCAAATCAATAATGAACTATAGATAAAATTAGATATTCATCAATATGAAAGTTAACCTACTTGACATTTATATTCCTTAAACAGATAGCTGGCATGCGTCTTTCCTATGAACACTGACAGGTCAGAAGGAAAGAACTGTTACAAGATTTTATGACCAATACTATGACTGACTTCAACTGATAAATCAAGTACTAGACATGAGATCTATTTTTATACTGCTTTCTACTACATCCTGTGATATGTCACATCTTTCTGCCTCAGTGCCCCCTGAAGGGAAATATCGACTTGTCTCACAAAGTACTATGAAACTGAGTCAGTTTATAAGCCTCACATAATCTAGACAGTATCAATGTAAGTGGAAGACATTCAGCACCTTGCAATATGTGGTAGTGCCTTGCAGGATCAAATCTAACTGTACAGCTCTTTGAAGATCAAATAGATGGTGACCAAACGGAATCTATCTGAAGGCAAAGTTTACCTTTAAAACTTAGAAGGGAAGTGTTACATATACTTATTAATATTAGTCAAATCATCACCTATGCACTGATTTAGAGAATAATCATAGTAAAATCTCCAGATTTTCAAATTATACTAAAATTAGAGGCAGATCAAATAATGAAGAGCAATACAATCAGATTTCAAAGAATTTGGATCATTTTGATAATAAGGCAAGCAGACGGCAAACACAGTTGAGTGTAGAAAAATGTAAAATAATTAGTCTGGAAACGTGCTAAAAGGAACAATCATGTAAGTAAAAACATTATTTTAGGGAAAAAAATTAAACCAGAGAAAGATGAAAGGAAGGTATGACAACAGTTGTGGTTTAACCCCAGCCAGCAACTAAGTACACCATGCAGTCACTTGCTCACTCCACACCCCACCTGCCCCAGGAGGAGGAAGAGAATCTGGGAAGAAAATAAGCCTAACAGGTTGAGTTAAGAACAGCTTCATAACCGAAACAAAGTCATATATGATAATACTAATTATAACAAAGTATTATAAAAGTAATAATTACAGCAAGTTTGCCGACAACACCAAACTGTATGCAACTATCAGTGGCTACAGGCTGTTCAGAAAAGACAGGGGAGGAAGGAGAGGTGAAGGAGTTGTTCTCTACATCAAGAGGTAGATTGGGTGTGAAGAGCTTCCTTTGAAGAACAGCTATAAGCAGGTTGAAAGCTTGTGAGTAAGAATCAGATCAAAGGAACAAAGGGAATTTTGTCGCTGGTGTCTACTACAAGCCACTCAATGGAGGGGAGCCTATTTACAAAACCTTCTTGCTCCAGCTACAGGAGGTAGCTGGAGCAAGGCTCTTAGGTAGCTGGAGCTCTTAGGTAGCTGGAGCTCTTAGGTAGCTGGAGCTCTTAGGTAGCTGGAGCTCTTAGGTAGCTGGAGCTCTTAGGTAGCTGGAGCTCTTAGGTAGCTGGAGCTCTTAGGTAGCTGGAGCTCTTAGGTAGCTGGAGCTGCTCGCAGGCTCTTATCCTGCTGGGGGACTTCAATCACCCTGATATCTTGTGAAAAAGTAGAATTAAAAGCTGTAGGTAATCCAGGACAATCCTAGAATGCACAGAGGATAACTTCTTGAGCCAGGTAATAGATAGCCCTACCAGAGGGGATGGTTACTGAATCTGTTGGTCACCAACACAAGCAACCTAACTGGGGACATCAAGATTTGAAACAGCCTGGGTTGCAGTGATCATGCATTGGTAGAGTTTCCAGTCCTAAGGGATATGGGTCAGGTAAAGAGTAAAGTTAGGCTCCTGAATTTTAGGAAAGCAGACTTTCAGCTCTTCAGGGAGATAGTCAGCAGGGATCACCTGGGAGACTGCCCTCAGGGACAAGGGAGTGGAAGAGAGTTGTCAGATCTTTAAGGAAGTCTTCCATAGAGCACAAGAGCTGTCAATTCCCAGAAGCAAGAAATTGTGAAAGGAAGACAATAGACTGGCACGGCTGAGTAGGGAACTGCTAGTCCAACTAAAGGGAAAGAAGCAAATTCATAGCAGTTGAAACTAGGACAAGTGACCTGAGAAAAGCAGAGATGAAGTATATGGTTTTGTAGGGATGAGTTGAGGAAAGCCAATGTAAAACTGGAGCTGAACTTGGCAAGACATGCAAGGAATAACAGGAAGGGCTTCTACAGGTATGTTAACCAGAAAAGGAAGGTCAAAGAATGCATATTCCCCCCAATAAACCATGCTGGAAAATTGGAAACAACAGATGAGGAGGTGGTTGAGGTATTCAACGTTTTACCTCAGTCTTCAATGGTCAAGTCTCTTCCCACACCTCTCAAGTGGATGGATGGCAGGAGGGGGACTGGAGGAGCAAAGTCCCTCCCACTGGAAGTAAAGATCAGTGACCTTTACTGGTTTGTGCCCACCTGAGGAACCTGAATGGCTTCTATGGGACCTGATGAGACGTATCCAAGAGTCCTGGGGGAATTTGCTGATGTAGTTGCCAAGTCACTCTCTGTGATATCTGCAAAGTCATGCTAGTCAGGTGAAGTCCGAGATGACTGGAAAAAGGGAAAAACTGGATGCATCTGTAAAGAGGGTAGAAAGGAGGACCCTGAGAACTACCAACCTGTCAGCCTCACTTCTGTGCCTGGGAAGATCATGGAGCAGATCCCCCTAGAAGCTATGCTAAGGCACATGGAGGACAGGGAGGTGATTCAAGACAGCCAGCACAGCTTCATCAAGGGCAAGTTCTGCCTGACCCAACCTAGTGGCCTTTATGATGGAGAGACTACATCAGTGGACAAGAGAAGGGTGATAAATGTCATTTATCTGGACTTCTGTAAAGCCTTTGACACGGTCCCTCACAACATCCTTCTCTCTAAATTGGAGAGACATTCATGGGTGGATGCCGTGGTTTAGGAACAGTATTCCTCAATTTACTACTCCCACTAAAAAGACTACTTGCCACTTCCCTCCACCCCTCCAATGGGAGGCAAAAAAGGCAGAGATCATGGGTTGAGATAAGAACAATTTACTGGAAACAGCAATGAGACAATAAAACAAACAGTAACAGCAAGAATAACAGTAACAAAAGTATACAAAAGAGAGGGTGATTCACATGCAAAAATGCTCACCGTGGACCCCAAGACAATGAACAAGGGTGGATGGGTTTGTTCAGCCTGGAAAAAAGAAAGCTCTGGGGAGACCTTATTGTGGGATAGGACAAGGGATAATGGTGTTAGAGCATGTCCAAAAAAAAGGCAAGGAAGCTGGAGAAGGATCTAGAAAGTAAATCACATGAGGAGCAGATGAGGGAGCTGTTTAGCCTGGAGAAGAGGAGGCTCAGGGGAGACCTTATTGCTCTCTACAACCACATGAAAGGAGGTTATAGCAAGATGGGAATCGGTTTCTCCCAGGTAACAAGAAAAAAGGACAAGAGGAAATGGCCTGAAATTGCACTGGAGAGGTTTAGATTGGGTATTAGGAAAAATTTCTTCATGGGAAGAGTGGCCAGGCATTAAAGTAGGCTGTCCAGGGAAGCGGTAGCATCACCATCCTTAGAAGTGTTCAGAAAATGCATGGGGACCTTGTTTAGTGGTCAAGATAGCGATGTTAAGAGTTGGACTTCATGAACTTAGAGGTCTTTTCCAATTTTAACAATTCTATGATTCTAAAATGAGATTAGATATAAGAAGAAGTTTTTTATAATGAGTGTGGTAAAACACTGAAACAGGTTGCTGAGAGAGGTGGTGGATGCCTCACCCCTTGAAACATGCAAGGTCAGGTTGGACAGGGTTTTGAGCAACCTGATGTTCTTGAAGATGTCCCTGGTCATTGCAGGGGGGGTTGGACTACACGATCTTTAAAGGTCACGTCAAACCCAAACTATTCTGTGAATAATAATAATAGAAATGGGGGAAAAATAAAAAAAAGAAAAAGAAAAAAGGAAAAATAAAGTCTGAGGGAAAAAAAAAAACTATAAGTGATGCACGATACAACTGCTGACCAATGCCCATCCCATCCCCCAGCAGTAAATAGACCCTTCCAGCCAACTCCTCCCAGATTATGGACATGACATTCAATGGTATGGAATTCCCTTTGGCCAGTTTGGGTCAGATGTCCTTGCCATACTCCCTTCCACCTCCTCATTAGCACAGCACGAGAAACTGAAAAGTCCCTGTCTTAGGATAAACACTACTCCCAACAACCAAAACATCATTTTGTCATCAGCATTATTCTCATACTGAATACAAAACACAGCCTTGCACCAGATATTAAGAAGAAATTAATTTTATCTGAGCTGAAACCAAGACACCAATATATTAGATAATTAAAAAAAATTAAAAAGGATTTGGTAAAAGGAATTTATTAGAACCTATGAAGTATAATGTATGTGAACTATTTTTTACAATCAAGTGATCCAGTCAGGAAATTATTAATTAGGTAATAGGACCAACTCATGTGAAAGTGCAAGTATAAGCAGAAGCATTCAACACCTAACAGGACATATTTGGCATCACATAGTACTAAATCCAAAGTCAGTAAAGTTCTTTGAAGATCAAGTACACTAGGACATAACTAAGGTCTTTTGAAGTTTGAAACCACAAACAAAACCAAGCCAAGACAAAATGAGAAACACTAATCTACCTGAGTAATATTCAATATCCCAATGAAGAAATAACTTAGGAACACTTTTCAGTCTCCCTATTGGAGTGGGTTTGTGTACAACATCAAAAATGTGAGGTCCTCATCTAAATTAGGCGGTCCAAGGACTCTAAACACAGTCTTAATGACTATGTTATCAGCTGTTCTAGAGTGAGTTTCCCAATTCTGTTCTAAAGCAAAGGTCCCTTTTCCTAATACAAATTTCTTTTAAAAGGTTGTAAATTTAATTTTTGTTAAAACCTGGAAAATTTACAACCAGCTGCACTAGTTATATACATGGTGGATCACAACAGCACAACACAATTCACGTAGGAATAAAACCTTGGCTATAAGTACTGTGTTGTCCAAAAAAGAGAGTATGACAGCAACAGAAAGTAATCAGATTTGGGATGCAGCTATGTAAAAGCATTGCAGCCTTGTCAGTTCTGGTACAAACTGGTCTTCTTAAAAATTATTATAATACAAATGTGAAGACGAAGGGCTAGGTTAAAAAGAAAGATTTGTGGAACATTGACAAATAGGCACTGCTACTCAATGAATGTTATTACATATGATCACTGGCATTTCAGGACAATGAAAGTTATGAAGAAAAGTACAGGCAGTCATGGCCCATTTTCACTGGAAAAGATGACATGGATACACGAAAAAAAAAAATCTCTGTTTTGTCACAACTACTGCTGTTGTTATATTTTACACTACTAAAAGGCAAAAATATGTAATTTTAAAAAAGTCAATCCTGTTTGTGCCATCAGCCCTATTCAGAGGCCCACACAGTTGGAACAGGATTCAAGTTAGAAGTTACAGAGCAGGAATCAAAATAGGAAAACAGCAGAAAGGCTGTAAAAAGCAGACAGGTGCGATTAAGATACTAATAAATATTAAACTCCACATTTCTAATCCCCAAATATCATTAGTTCTTGTAATAAAATATCAAAGTTCTTCCCTTACACAATTAATTTCCTTTTTCATCTTAACCTTCTAACTTTATTTTGTGCTGGTGCTATCATACGAAAGCTCTTTGAGTGCTTTTCTCTGATTGCACTGGCAGAGTTATATGAACCATTACCTATCATTACCTTTATTTCAAACCTGTCAGTTCTTCCTCTTTGTAGCCAACAAGCTGTAAGAAGGGAAAAAATGCAGTCTTTGTCAGAATAAAACACATACAAAAATGAGCTGAAAGGAGCACGTGAACAAAAGAGAAGGGAGAGTGAATAAAGAGAAAGATAAGAGAGTTGCAGAGAGTGAGCAGATTTATCAAAGGACATTCTACTCTCCTATCATTTAAAATTAATAAATAAGTAAGCCCACAACATTAACACATATCACATGCTAGACCTGGCTCCTGCCTGTGACTCTTCATTATTCTGCCACACCTTGTACTTAAAATACCTCAAACATTCCATAAACATTATGCAAATAAAAATAACATTGATACCACCATCTCATACATGGAAAAATGTACATAAATTGAGCTTGGGTACATGGGAGAAGATGCGCTTCCCTCAAAGCTGTATCTTATGAGGTGCTTTTCAGTAAATCCTTCATGAGCCACACAATGAGCGATGAGCAATTAGTTCTAATTAAACAGCCCCCTCTAACTATAGTGCTGCCAGTGACACGTTAATGACCTCAAAATGCACTTGGATTCGGAAATCTTTTCCCTCTGGGTGCATGCCAGGCTGCCTTACCTCTGTAAAGCTGTGGCATGCTCCAGCTGCTACTGCACATGTATGGAATGTCATTCCTATTTGCAGTAACATGCACCGTAGGCAAACACTGGAGCTGCCATTATAGAAGAGCACTGCAGACACAGCTCCGAGACTAAAACATGCCGGTAAGTTTTGATTTATCTACATGAAACACCCAGAGAAGTCACATACAATTGCAAAGTGATGGCATACTGACAGGCAGACCACCGTGGGGGCAGGCAGCCAACTTAATGCAGCAGATACACGTTCCAGAAGTTATTTATCATGCTCAGTGTTCCAGGTTAGTAGCATACCTCTTAACATCTCAAAAATAAATAGGGAAATAAAAAAAAATTAAAATCTTCATTAAATAGTCAAATTCACCACTATCACCCTTCCTCCCTCATCTAACTCATGTTACTCCCTTCATGTAACACAATGGAGCCAATGCCAGAAACTATAGTGTCCTGCTGTCTCTCAGTAAGTAGGACACAAAGGAATATAAAAAAAACCAGTTATCCTTGTTGTGAACATATAGTGGAAGCCACTGAAAATGACCAGAGGAAATAATGTAATGAAGTCACAAAAAGACAGCTAAATTTGTAGTCATTCCTAATCTAGCCATTATCTAGAGACTGAACTGTGAACATTCATCATAGGTATTCAATCAAATTGAATTAACTGTCAATAAATTCTGAAGTATTTGTATTTGACAACTTTTATCTACAAAGCAGAAGATGGAAGTATGTGGAATATGTGTTAAAGAATGGAGCCAGAGCATCTGCCATGGCAAGCATGCAATTGGGCAGCTGGAAGAATCTAAAGCGCTGGCTCAAGGAATCTATCAAAGAAATGAACAGACGGAAAACTTATGGGACTTAACAACAAAGGATGTACAAACAGTGGCAGAACACACACATGGATTGCTGAGCCCAGCTGAGACCCCACAGGTCATATGATGGCACAGAAAGGATTCAGATTTTCCATCTTGTTTTGAAAATATATCCATACTCTATAGCCCACATATACATTCCTCCTGGGCTGTGATTTACAAATACCTCAAGAAAACAAAACCTAATCTGTATGAAAGAGAGTAATATTTTTCCTCACAGTTGTGTTTTGCTTGTAGGATCTCTCCTCTCCTTCCATCTCTCTTGAATGACATAGTGCAGTTAAAACACAAGACTTGAATCAGTTTAGACATGTGAGTTTGATGGGATTAGGAGCAGTTAAAGGTATTTCCACTGCTCTTCCAAGATCTAGCTAATGGCAGAGTCAAGAATGTTAAGATGTGGGGAGCTTTCTATGACTGCGACAGAGAGAAGCACAAAGAAAAGCTGTTCCAGAAGCACATATGGTGCAAGAAAAAAATCTGAAGAATGAAGTAGTAGCTTAAAGCAGAGAAAAGTTATGATGGCACTATAAGTTTCTTGCAGCTAATAGGCAGCTTGTCACAGCCTCTAGAAATCACAAGTTAGTAAGTATGAAAGCTGGAATATAAGAGTGACGTGCACGCGGCTAAAACAGAATTCAGATTTCAATTTTATTTTTATTTCAATACATGAATGTGTCCATGAATATGAAGGATACGAAAGACCCAGATAAGCTCAGGTATTTTCATTTAAAAAGGAAAAAAAATCATTTCACACTTGGATCCAAAAGCAATCAGTGAGAGAGGAAAAAACCCCCAATTTAGAGCAAGAAAGGAAAGACCATGGAGAAAAAAATAACAGGAATGAAGAAGGGAGGTGGGCAAGCAATCCCAAATGCAGGAATAAGTCTGTAAATTACACTGCAATGAAAACATTGTAATTTGTTCATATTAGACTTTGATATGTGTGAAATTCCAAATACAGCTAGAGCAAAATGCAGCCTACTACAAAAAAAAAAAAAAAATCGAAATCTTTAATTTCCACAAAAAAAGATTCAAATATAACAAACATATCAAGCTATTGTCTGCTGCATTACATACAGTCAGAATATATCAAGTCCTATTATTATTACTATTATTTCATTTGAATTACAATTGCACCCATTGTCCAGGGGATAATTTCCAGAGATTCTATCAGTGTTCAGAGGATTCAGAATCTAAAACAGCAAGCAGCATACACAAGAGGAACGGGAAGATATTAAAGCATATTCAGCAAGCATCTACTTCTTCTACCAGCAATCTATCTAGACAAAAAAATAACTCCTATCTAGTACAAAACTTGCATTATCCCAGGCTTGGTGAAAATCTGTTATGTATTCATAAATGCCCACCTTTAAAAAACCGCATATGGAGGAAACGAGAACTGCCTCAAATTCTAATAAGGCTCTACTGAGTAGGTCTGCACTCACATCACGCACAGTCATGGAGCCAAAGCACCTGGTGGACACATATCTAATGTTCTGAGCTTAAAGAAGAGCCTGAGAAGACAGGAACTGAGGAGTATGCTTTCTGGAAGTGCTCTATTTCATAGCATTTCATTGAGTGGCACATCTGCAGCTGCAACACACACTTGCACTTTCTCTTATAGACTGCAAAATGGGATAATGCTGGCTGACACACAGCAATCAAAATGATTAGCTGTTTCTGATATTTGGGCTCATACAGAAGCAAAGATGCTAAAATGCTGCCTTGCAATCAAAAGAGAAAGCCCAAAATGCAATAGGTGCAAGAGAATTGTATAAATATTTCTTACAGTGAGCACCATATGAAAAGTAATCTCAAAGTTTTTCCAACAATCTAATCTGTTTGAAGACAGTGTCGTAGCAAAGTTGAGACCAGGGAGCACAAGTTGTGCATGTAATGCTTCTCTGCTACAGCCATGAATTTACAGCTGGAATGCTAAGTGAGAAAAAACAGTCAGATGAACTTCTCTTCTGCAGACTCCTGTTCTCTGGGAGGTTTGCAAACACAGTACGCAAAGGGGCAGCTTGTGGATGAAAAGAAAACCGTAGTCATAAATATTGTCCCTTATAGCTACTGTTACCATGGTGCCTGTGCAACTCAGGCCATTCTCTTAAGCACTGTATGAACAAAGATGAAGAAGAAAAAAAAAGTCTGCTACCACAACTTGAGCAAGAGACAGCAGCTGGCAAAAAGGGAAAACACAAGAAAACAGTGGGATAGCAGTGGTCTTGGCATAACACAGCTGCTTACCTGGCGGTAAACTTTTATAGGCATTATAAATAAGGAACCTTTTTGGAAAGGCTTCGAAGGAGGAGAGTTTGCAAGCAGTTTTGTGCCTGTTTATGAAATCAAAGAATGATAGCATTAAAAAATATGCTAACAAATTAAATGGATTATGGAGATTAGCAACTGAACGCAGAAATAAATGTTTTAATAATGCAGGAGATGAGATGTGTGAGAGAATAAAGTGACTTGAAAACAAAAGACAAACATCCTACATTTAATGTGACAGGTTAGGTGGAGCTAGCTGATGAAGTCAAACAAAGAAGTGACAGAGGTCAAACTGAGAGCTAAGGAAATTATCTTTAGAGAAGCAATTATCATTGACAGAAGTGGATCAAAACTGCATTGCCAAGGCTAGAAGTGTTGTTGGTATAATCAAGGTATACAAGAGAAAGGTATGAGGATGACTGGGAAGGCTAAGGGTTCTGTTTCAGCTATGCTGAGATTCGAGAGGTGCACATAAAGGCCTAAGCAGATAGCAGACAGGCCAAGATTTTAGTTTCACCATGGAAGTTGTAGAATACTTCTGTATCTTGTCTGCATCCAGAAGATGTGTCCATGTCTATTCAGAAATTGTATCTTCAAAAGATGAGATTCTAAAAGACAAGGGACTAAAAGCTTTTGGAGATTATGGATATGAATTAGAATGGTTTTGAGAGGAGAGTAAAATGAAGATTCAGGAGGTACAAGAAAAGAATTCAGCACATTCTACATGGAAGTCATGATAACAAACTTAAAGGGAATATGATTTGTTGATCCTTATCAGTTCTTTGTCTGTGTGAACCTATTACTCTGCATGCATGTGTGTGCATGCATTAAAAACCAGAGACAGAAGAAGTATAGCCAACACTGGAAGAGTAACAAACTATGACTACTTACAGAAACAGGATTTTTTCAAGTTCACACAGCCAGACAGAACCTGGAGCCCTGAAGGGGCCGAGTCAGCCCATCTGATAAAAACATGGTTATTATAATTCATGAAAATTTATTGTGATCAGGCCTCTGATAAAACAAAATTAAAAAAAAAAAAGTGTGTTATGTCGATCCTTAAGAAAAGTAAAGAGTAAAACCCAAAGAACAGCCTCATCTGAAGCCCTGGAATCATGGAGCACATCTTCACAGAATCACAGAATATGCCAACTTGGAAGGGACCCCCAAGAATCACTGAGTCTAACTCTTAACCGTGCATAGAACCATCCCCAAGAGTCACACCATGTGTGCCTGAGAGTATAATCCAAACACTTCTTGAACTCTGTCAGGCTTGGTGCTGTGACCACTTCTCTGGGGAGCCTGTTCCAGTGCCCAACCACCCTTTCGGTGAAGACCCTTTTCCTAATTTCCAGCCTAAACCTCCTCTGACACAATTTTAGGCCATTCCCTTGGGTCCTGTCACCACAGAGAAGACATCAGTGCCTGCCCCTCCTTTCCCATCATGAGGAAGTTGTAGCCCACACTGAGGTCTCCCCTCAGTCTCCTCCAAAGAGGAGAGGCCCCCAAAACCCTGTACTGACTTACCCTTTATTGTGAAGGGGATGACAGGAAAAAGGAGCAGAGATTGAAACAGAGAGCATGCCACCCTTTCTAAATATCTAATATCCTACAAAGTTGCCACAAAAAGGGATTTGCAGGCCTGAGCTGTCATTGCATAATGTTTCAAAGCTGGAGTCTTCTTTCTGTGCTTCCCTTCCAGGCCTGATCTGTAAGTTTCCCACTTGCAGAAGGAGAAACCCGAGGCCCTCTATTTGCAGTTATACAGTATGCCTGCAGAAAAACTGTCAGCATCTAAATGCTCATGTAAACACGTGCATATTTTAATTCTTTCTCCCATAGGCATAATAAGTATTATTAAGACTAGGGCAGACAGCAGATTTTTAAAAGGCTTTACTTATATCAATAGTAAGTTTGAATGGATTTTTAGTCTGCTGTAGTAAGGCAGTAAAATATAATAGCTTCTTAACTGACACATTGTTATCAGTCTTATTATGGCTTTCTTCGTGCCTGTCAGTGGATTATGGTAATTTTTTTAGTCACGAGTCTAATCAAAGTAGAAGAGACTGAGCTTCTGACAGCTCGGGAGAGATATAACTGCTTACATAATACTGTCATGAAATTCTAACACGGGCAGAAACTTCAGCATCTCTCTAGCCCAACTCTCCTCCTAGTTAAACGAAGCGACTTTTGGAACAACAGGTTCCTTATATGTCAAACAAAGGAATAGAGAAAGTTCAGTGGTTTCCCTCAAATTAATACAGCATTCATAATAAGAAACTTTGTTCTAGGCAGTTGGTGAGAAGCAGTTTAGAGATGGCTTTGTGATCAGTATTGTAAACTCAATATCTACCTGTCCAAGATACCTCTTCTGCTTATTTCTGAGGACCTGGTCAAATTAAACCATCACCCCTCATAGGTTAAATTCCTTAATAAGGCTGAAACACCACTTTCTCACTCAAGCAAGCAAAATCAATTTACTTTCTTCTTCAAAGAACCAAGGAAGAGTTTTGTGCAATCATTATACAGTGGCTTAAAAAGGGTAACAGCCAGGACTGTACCTACATGCAGGGTGTGCAGTGTGTAAGAGCAGGCATACACTGCCTGCAATAGATATAATCACAGTGCAGTTGTCGGGTTGTATCACAGTGCAGTTGTTGTGAGGATTTCTGTTTTCCTTTCCATTCTCTTCAGTCTACCCCAGGAGCCACCTGCAGTGACTGTCAGTGACCCACTGTATCTATCACTGCAATCACTAACATATTTCAAATTGCCTACTGAAGAATGAGTTTATACTCATGCTTTAACCACAGCTGATGTGAGCTTGAAAGTAAAGGAAGTAAAAGGTTTGACTTAAGAACAGAACCCTGAGATCCCATCTACTAGACTGTCTACTGAACACTAAATTTAGTAAGTGGCAAAAGAAGCCAAACCAACCAACCAAAAAAAACCCAAAATGAGACAGTAGACTGGTGGCACATATCTCATCAGCATTCTTCACCACTGATAGTACAAGGGAAAATGTGAACAAACGCAACAGCAATACAGGAAAGTAACACGCCCTGCTGTGGAAGACAAGAACAACAATTCTTGCTGAAGTTAGTAGGAATGTAGCCACAGTCTGGATTTCATTCATTTACTCTTTGCATATAAAACCAGGTGTCCTGAAGCTTGATCTGATGGTGAGTGACATTCCTTCGATAAAGTAATTTCTTTCTTTCCTCATAAATGTGTGGGATGTCAGAACACTCTGAAGCACAGGAACCATGCATTATGGAGGTATCTATGAAAGAACTTATTCACCAAATGTAGCCAATCTCTGAACATGGCAGCATCAGTCTGAAAAAGAGGCCTTTTACATTTGATCTTCACATAAAATAATACAGGCAGGTACTGAAGTGTTGCTTGATCCTACATTTGCATTATCCACAATGGTACAAATCATACCTGAGGAACATCTTTATTAAGAAAAGCAAAACATTTCAAAAAATCCAAATTTGTTTCCTATTGTGTGCAAGCTGAGAAGAGTTTCATTTTTCCAAATCTGTTTAAATTCCTGGCTACCTGAATGGCCACTGTATTATCAGTTAAGTGTAACATAAGAACTCCACAGAGCTTCATGAGTCATAGTATTGGATCCAAAGCCGATTGATGTAAAGGTGAAATATTATCTTCTCATTGAGTTTAAAGGGTTTTGGCTCAAGCCTATAGTAAAAGACATGAAATGAAGCGATGCAAAACCACTTGAAATAAGCTAAACCACTTCTTAAAGACAAATTATTATATAATACAGAATCTTCAGCATTTGCTGCTTATCCTCATAGGATTTAATGCTATCTTCTATAGTTTCTATTCTGCAATGAACTAAGGTTATCTGCAATAAAGATTTCTGTAAGACATTTCACCCTGCTTTTGCAAATCCTTAATCTTTTCCACCAGATTTTGTTACAGACTTCAATCTCATCCATCCTTTTTAACAGCATATTAATTTCAGAAACTACTGAATCAAGCTTTAACATAAAAAAAGTCAAAGTATAACTGGAGGGGAGAAAGCAGTGAAATGCAAAATATTTTCAAAATAAGAGTGATACGGAGTTAGCTTTTGTGGCTGAGGGAGAGGTGTTGCAAGTAGCACAATGAGATTCAAATATTATCGGTGAACAAATACCTTCTACTAAAATCCTTCCTTTTATAGGTTTCAGAATTTACTGTCCTATCTGGACCTGTCATATATTTATTTCATTCACTATCTTTACTGCATATCTGTTCTACTTCTTCAGTAACCAAGTTCTAACTGACCAGCACTATGCAACATGAATTCTAACCAGTGTTAATGAAGCATCTCAAAAGTACTTTTCAATCAGTCAGTGACAAGCTCTGGCAAATACTACATGAGGTTTTTTTTAAATGCCTTCCTCATGAATAAGAAAACCCAGCCAAACCGAAGAAACTTTTTCAAAGCTCGTATCAATACTCGCCTTCTGTTTAATGCTATAAAATCCTATTTCATTAACATATGATAGAAACACTGTTATAACTAATACTACAGATTAGTTAGCGCCCAGCAGAGGTGGGTGAGATATCAATAGATGAAAGCATTGTTCTTCTAACTGCAAGCCATGGCAAATGCCAAAACTAAAAAATACTGAGATCTGGTATTACCAGGGATAATATAGCCATGTGCCACACTGTAACACACACCAAATGCAAATTCTGCTCTGGCCATAGTTTATCTTCTACTTACACTTTTCAGTCTGGCACTTGAGTCTACATTAAAATAATGCACTGAAGTAAACAGGATGCCAACTTGACATCAACGTTGACTAATGTATTCAGGGCATTCAGGATTTACTTGTGAGGGATTGGGGCTTCGGGGTTTTTGTCTGTTTGTTTTGGGGTCTTTGTGTTTGATTATTCTATTGTTGGTTTGAGTTAAGATTCAGTAACCCAGATCATTCAGCTTTGAAGGTCACTAGATAAGGACATGACACGAGAGTGTTTTTCTTCCTGCTGTTTTCCCTGTACAATGCACCTAAAATAACATCATCATCATATGCTACTTAGCGGAATTGAATCAATTATATCAGATTGTTGTGTTGTGTTCAAATACATGAAGCCAAATAATGAGCATTTGGTTTATTGTTTGTCCTTTTCAGGAAACTTGGCCTTATGGGAAATCGACAATCAAAACAAAACACCATGTTGTAGCCTGTGGGGAGTACTTTTGCTCCAAAAAAAATTATAAATACCATTGTCTTTCATTGTGGAAGTATCCCCCACCAACACAGGCTACTGCTGATTAGCAGGCAAATACTGAATGAGCCACCTGTATACCATACAACAGATTTCTGAACAATATCACTTTTAAAGAGCCAGAAGTATCAGGCCACAGATGGTGCTTTAAAAAGTCATTACTAGGGCAATTTGTTGCATCTCACCTCAATCTTTATTGTTGAGATTATGCAAGAATATATGCAAATCAGTCACCGAATTTTACAACAGCTATAGTTCTTTTTCACAAAATCCACTGGATCACAATAATTATAATAAATATTAATAATCCACATCATAGTCTCATGAGCCTGCATCACCTTCTCTGATCTGAGGATCAGCTGAACAGTGCAAGTCAACATATCAGACATCTTGGTCCCTACAGGGGTCTCAAAATAACAGCTTTTTAGTGATCAAGTATCCTGATAGACATACCCAAGTTACTGAGAGAGGAGAAAGTGTTTTAAGTTTTGGGCAGTTTCCAGATTCCTGTGAAAATGGGCAACACACTCCAGTTTTTTCTCTTGGTTTTTGCCGTTTGCTTGTGTTCTCAAATTCCCTATTTTGGGGATTAAAGACTCTTTCGAAAGTCAAGTCTCTGAGCAAAGTCTCTGCATGCTATGACCTGAGAGAAGGTCATATTCTTTCCATCTAGTCAACCAGTATGTACCAGGTTGCACTGTAATGATTTCTCAAGCACTTTTAGCAGAGGAGGTCTTACAATCTATTTATCATATGCAGTTCAAGTGCTCCACCCAGATGGGCAGAACTTGCTTTCCCTGCAAAAACTTGGGTTCATTACAGTCCTCTTCACTAATCATTTTCATCTTCTTATTGTTTTGCATAAAAAGAATTTATTCTTTTTAGAAACAACTCTTTAAATACATGCATTTTCTAACATTTGAATCTACACTTATATTCCAATCCTATAGGGGAACATTCTGACAATGAAATGGCAGAAAAAATGAGTTTAAAAGATCATCACACTCCTAATATTCTACAGGCTTCTGAAATTCTAACAGACAGTTTTGGACCTGACAGGACAAACCATGTTGTGGTTGCTCCATATTGTGGAAATTTTGCAATCTTCACCTCTGCCAGCAAGAGCATTGTAAGCTTGCACATATTTTCAAAACAAGTCTCCCCATTCAACTATTTCAGAGTACAGGGAAAGGAAAAAAAACCCACACTACTCAAAAGAGAAATTTTAACGTGCTACTGAAAAGTCCATTCGACTTAAATCCCAGAAAAATCCCCTAGAGAAGACTGACTCGCTATCTAATTTTTTTCAATTGCCATCATTAAAGTTATTTCTGTATTGCAAATATTTCTGTTACATGGAAATTGGTAGAACCTGCCTTCTCTCAAGCAGAACAATTAGTTTGTTAAGAAAACCTACATAACTTCTACTAGGAATTGGAAAGTGTTCATATCTGTACAGGAATAATTAACTGCACAAAGCACATAGTGGAGGACATCTTGCTAGGTATCAGTTGTGTTGGAAGAATCTGATGGTTACCTTGGATCACAAATATTATTTAATAATCTTGTTTCTTTGTTTTA
The DNA here is from genome assembly GCF_036250125.1 of Pseudopipra pipra. Taxonomy (NCBI): domain Eukaryota; kingdom Metazoa; phylum Chordata; class Aves; order Passeriformes; family Pipridae; genus Pseudopipra; species Pseudopipra pipra. The sequence continues at coordinate 30,972,202 of NC_087552.1, read as the reverse complement.
GTACCATAGAATAAGAAAAGCAGATGTGCCATTTGTAGGCATAAATATAAGCTGAAATATAAGTGAAGTATCTCTATTCAGCACAAGTAATGCATCAGTTAAGCCAGAATTCCCATGTAGGTATGACATTTCAGGAAAAGCATAGATCACATGGAGAGAGTTCAGAGAAGAACAGAGATCAGGGATATAAAAAATATCAGATACAAAGAAAGACACAGGAATATTTAGCTTTAAGAGATCAGTGAAAACATACTAGTGAGATTCTTACTGGATTATAAAGAGGAAGGGATTTATTTGTTCAGCCTATTGTCTACAGACAGGACAACAAGTAGTAGCCTTAATCATCACAAAGGAAAAAAAAAAAGATTTGTGGTAAATATTAGGAAGAGTTTTGCATTAGTTAAGATTGTAAAGGACTGAAATAAGTCTGAAATACCTACTGCCAGTGGTCCCTGAGAATAGGTTAGACAAACACCTGTCAGGAACACCACCAGAGTACAGGCCCAGACAGAGATGACTTCTTGTGATCCAGGAGTATCTCCCGACTCTTTGCACACTCTTTTTCCTATTCAAAGTGTTTTGCAGCATGTACCTCTTACCCATTTTACCCCCCCTCCACTTTTTGGTGTAGAGTAGTGAAAGCATTCATTCACTCACTGAAAGCTGTGGCAGGTAGAACTGCCAGGCTTGAGGACTCAGAAACAATGCCTAGTTTTAGCTGAAATAAAAAATTCTATCAGGTAAAAAAACTTCAGGAAAATACCTGAATTTGTTAGGGGAAAAAAAGTAATATAAAGAATAAAGTAATAACTCAGGAAGTACAATCCACTAAAAGACTTCTTGAGGGCTGGTAAAGGCCTTGCTAAACCAAAGCTATGCATTGCTGTGGCTGAGAAGCAATACATCAAAGCTGTCAACTTATGCAGTGTACTGTGCTTCATTTCTCTTTCAAAATATGTGAAAAGCTATGTAAATTCTAGAAAGACATACACATATCTGGCACCTGACATGTACATACTAATTGTGTTTAGGTACTGAAATAAAGGAAATTAAGAAATTTCAAAAGTGACAAAGCAAGAACACAACAGTATTTATATGTCCTATCTTTCTGTATGTCCATTTGTCAAATAAATCACAGCACACCAAACAAATAATCCAACTCCCTCCTCAACATGTTTAAGAATTTGTTCATCTCTTAGACATGATTTAGCGACTCTAGCACTTATTTGTGGAAGGAGAAGGTGGTAGAGAAGCAGGAGTTAACAAAAAGGTTTATGAATGGGTAGCACAGTAGCATTAATAAGTGTGGGGGCAGATGGTACCAATACTTTAGTAATAAATAATAATTATTTGAAGTGTTGCATATGGGCAAAAAGTTTCTGGGGGTCTTTCTCTTCATAAAAATAGCTGTTGCACCACAGCATTGATTAACCTTTTAGCTCCATTATGGTATTTATCTTCCAGTAAGAACTGACAATCAAGAGGATTCCAACAGGCTCCAACAGTATGGCAAATGTTACAAAGTTTCACAAAACTACACATGAGAAACGTGGCAAGTTAATCAATATTATAATTGGACTGCTACTTATGTCTATTTTATGTTAAAATCTTAAAACTATAAGCATAGTTTTGTTTAATGTTTGTGTCCTCTTGAGTAAATAGTCTCTGAGTGTGAAATCGTATGGGAGTGTTTGTGGGGTCAAGGAATTATCTAGATTAGAAAAGACTGGAGGTTTGATCCAAAAATATTTTTTCCTCCATTCTTGAGATTAACTGCAGAATGAGGTAACAATTCTACTCAGATACCATCACCAACATATGAAACTTCACCCACTTTTGTGAGGAACAGGGTCAAATAACATATTCATTAAGGGTAGTAATTCACACCTCAGTCTCACCGATTTAAAGGACGAGTGTGTCATCAGTGTCATGTGCCTATGTCAAGGCATAGAGAAAGTGCATATCTTAATTCTACTGCAAATGTAGGAGCAGCACAACTGGAATCCTATAAGGATGGCAAAATCATGACTGTCTCTCAGCCAGCCCTCCAGCACATTAGCACAAACCTACATTCTGTGTCAATACACCGAAGCACAGACAGAGAACAAGGCACGTGCTGCAGGAAAGATGGTGTTTACATCTAGCATACAGGTGGAGAAAACAGCTGATACAGCAAAAGCTGCCTGCCCCTAAGACCAGGTAGCAAAGGTGATAGTGTTTCTGTTGCCCAGTAGAGACTCATTTGGTGACTATACTCATACTGGGTAAGACTGTAAGAGGCCATTTACTTCCCTCTTGCAAAAAACAGAAGAACAGATACGGCACTCACTTCCCCTCTCATAAGATCCTTTCCTAAAAGCCCATATATATACATATATATATATACATATATACACTTATATATACATATATATATATACATACACACGTACACACACACACACATTTCAATAAACCACATTTTCTCTTTTGACTGTATTTTCTCTCCATTTTTATTCCAGCCTAGCTGAATGGGTTGTCAGTCACTGTTTGGCTAACCCTGAATTGTCCCAGTATGTAAATCAGACTTCCTCCCTTTAATCCCCTAAAGAGGTTTTTTTTCTGCATTTAAATCATTTTACTACTCATTACACGGACAATGAATCCAGACCCATGTGTTTGCCTATGCTAATAAATGTATAACTAATGAAATGAGGATTAATTAAATACTAATGCAGTGACATAAGATAGGAAGAACAGTGAGACTTCTAAATTTTACTAATGATGTACTTAGGAAACATGTGGATAAACTCTGAAACTGAAGGTTAAAACATCTTTGAATCTTGATGCCAAAACCAAACATGCAACATGCAATACACCATTACTGTACTATACCAGTACTAATTGCTGTGGCAAGTCAGTAGTCCAAGCAGGATGCAGCCCAAGCCATAGGACATCAGGCACTGCATCCACCAGTTTATTACTGGGCAGCAGAGCAGATGTAACACATTCATAAAATCCTCTACCCAAAGAACAGACTTTCTGGACTGGATACCAACCTCAACTACATTCATTTTATATGACTGTAATACCGTCCTGTTTACCACCTAAGGAGTCTTTCTGCTGTGCCTTTTGCAATCGCACACATCTATCTCATATTGGCCTCATTAGCCACCAGTGTGCTTGTAACAAATGTGGATAGAGCCCTTCCCAAATCTTCGTTTGCGGAGCCTGGCCATGAATGATGACCATCCTGTTTACACCAAGGTTTGATTTAATCTAGTATTGACCAAGCTTCAACTGCACCACAATTCCATTGGCTTCTTACAGGAAGAAAACATTCAGCTGCGTCCACACTTCACTAGTGAAGAAGACTGCTGAGAAGCAATCTGACTTACATCATAGCTTAGAAGAGAATCAGTTTGTTTTAAATTACATTTTAATGCAATGGTGCTTAACCCATTTTTCTGAAGTCCTGCATTGCCAACACTAAAAGGAACAATAATAATGCTTTATTTCTTCAGCCAAAACCATACCACCTCTCGGGCTTTCTCACACTAGCTTTGAGAAAATCTGGTTATGGCTGAACTATCTGAACGTGCTTTCCTACCTGGAAAATCCTCATAGGTTTAATGTTCTTTTGAAGGCACTTCTCCCTGTCCCCCCCCCATATATTTCCTTTGCATTGTTAATGCTATTTCCTCTGAAATTCAGGCCACAGGAGTTCTCTTTGTTTGCTACTTTGCTGTCCTTGGAATGGAGCTTAGGGAAGCTTTCTTGCCTGAGATAAGAGTAATTACACTAAACCTGGTATGTGTTTGTATTATTGGTCAGCAGTTATCACATTATCTGCATCAAAGAAGTCATCATAGGTGTACCCTGGAACACTGGGGTGTTTGCAGTTATTTTCTCACATACAAGGAGTGACTCAAGAGGAAGCAATATGAAACTGAACCCAGACCTACCGTAACTGTGCTGAAAAAAAGTAGAAACAATGCTGTAAAATCTGGATGTAAGATTTATATTACTATTATCCTCTAGATAAATCCACGGTGGGATATGAAAGCCAATATATAAAGTGATTTTTAGCTATCTCTCACAAAATTAATCTCAGAGAAAAAGCCCAAATACTGAAGGACAAATACTGAAGGTCAGATTTTTTTGGTTTAATAAGGAGGTAGATAAATAGCATTAGACAAGACTTGTTTAGGAAACATAAGTCAACAGCACTTATATAGTAGTGTTTTGGATAAACATAGACTCAGAAGTCTTAGAGAAGACAATGTTTCTTGGCATCCTGAACCACTTGGTAAGTTATAGAGGGGGATCTTCTCCAAAGTGCAGAGCTTCTCAGAAAGTCAAGCTACAGAGAGTCTGGAAAAAACAATCACTGCTGCTTGGGTGGCAGTAATGAAACTTGGTGATTGAAATCTGCTGGGCTCATCTGTCAATCCTAAGCATCCATGTAACATTCAAAGCTTTCAATTACCTTTCCCAACACGTACTTTTCTGGCTTCCTCTCATGTTAGTGGCTTCCAGCCATGCAAGGGAAAGCTTGGCTTTTTTCATGTTCAAACACGTGTCAATGTGAGAGGTGTAGAGTAGATATGAAATTAATCTAAATATGTGTGTGGGATGATACAGTCTGATATCTAGATCCTGTGTGAAACCTAATGTCAAGATCCATTTATAGCTTAACTTTCAAAACAGACAAAGGAATTGAAAGAACTCGGAAGTCCTGAAGTATTGACTGGAAAGAGCCATATAGGTACTCAAGTCTGTGTGTGAACGTCCACATGAATATCAGCAAAGGGTGGGTGGCAGTGGTGTCCCTCCATTCCCGCCCTCAGAGGGATTTAGAACAGGAACCTACAAACTTCTGTGTCAGCAGCAAAGAACTATAAAGGTTCAGCTATGCTCTGACCTGGTCCCATTACCACTACAGATATTTCTGTCCAAGTGAAAAACAGGATAGATGACAGAAAGGAAACACTATCTACCATCACTATCATACATCTTGTTGAATTTGCCTCACTAATACCAGGGCAGATCATGTAAATTACCTGCCCAGGGCCCAGTAAATTTGGTCCCTTGAGTTTTCAGCTTGGTATAATCACTAGCTTGATTAATCATGTGGCAGTTCCCTAATCCTGCTCTGCTCACTCAGAGAATAAGCACTGGATATTAATTTTTTAAAGTTCTTTTTTTAAAAGCTTCTAGAGGCCAAAGTCCATCTTTAATGCACATTATTAGTTCATTCCTAAAATCCAAACACCTGACTGAAGTAGGTTACAGATGCCCTTGAACCCTTTGTATAATCACAGTATGCTCCTGACTTGGCTTATTTCCACTTCTATCAAGAGCAATAAATGAACAGCTTCCATTATCAACTAAAGATACCTAGTGCCATCCTCAGATCTCAAAGATTTGTCACTCTATACTCCCATCATATTTACACTCGTAAGTTCTGTATCTTCTAATTCTAAGGTACTTTTTAATATTTGGTATTCCATTTAAAGTCCAAGCTTCGGGAGTCGGGTGGTTTCATGAGAAAAATCACACCCCTAAATTTGACTTTATATTGTGAATTAAAGTGAGTTTAAAGAAAAACTGAGAATACGTATCTAAATAGCTTTAAAAAAATAGAAGCCTAGCAATTAACAAACACCTACTACTACTTAAGGAAAGAAAAAGACAACCTTGCATTTCTCTTGATTTAAGCCAGTCTTGTGATCTGAATTGAGGGGTTCAAACTCTAAACACTAAGAGCTGCCCTTTCAATGAATTCACATTGCATGAATTTGGATTCATATTTAAATGCGTAATAGAAATTCAAGCCTGAACATCTAAGTGAATACAGCCACACTGTGAGGAGATAAGCTATGAATGAATAGCTTAATTGGACACTTGCAAAATTAACTTGTCAAAAGTAATTACTCCATACATGATCCAACTGGAAATGTTTTATATCAACCACAGCTTAAAAGAGTATTTAAGCTATTCCCTAGCCTTTAAAAGATATATTCCCAATATGCTGCCTATTTACTATGCTACTACCATGCATTTGCAAACCTTTCAAGCCTTCTGGTACAAAGAGACAACAAAGCCATTTTGTTCAGTTCTGAAGAGGTTAGCAGATATGCTGAATATATTTTTAATACAAATTTTATCATTCTTTCCTCTCCTTATGTTAGAGTAAAATCATCCTGGACATGTATGTTTGCTTTTTGTGTGTAACAGTAAAAATGGATTTAGAATGAAAAAACTAGAGACTGGGAGACATTTAGTGATTGGGAAAGACCAAGTAAACATAATCACAAGCAAGACACACAAGTAAGTGCTGTGTTTTTTCCAATTAATGTCTAATTCCATATTTCAAAAATTGTAAGAAAACAACAGACATGCTTTTGGGAAGAGGAGTCCAAGAGGAAGTTAAAATCTCTCCCTCTCAGGACCTAAAAGAAACAGCAAGCTTTGCGTAACTCATCTAGCAGTAATAAAATGCTTCCTGAACTAGACAGTTCCTATCTAGTACCATGAGATAGCAGACCATAATTGGAAAAACAGAATATCTTGATACACAGATCTATTTCTTTCATCCACACGTAAGGCAGCTGCATATCTATTCAAAGTAATGTGCCACTGAATTTCCATCTCGGTAATACAGGAAGCAGTAAACCCAAGCGTGCTGTTGAGGCCGGGTACATCACATAACCTTCCAATGCACAGTCACTACTGCACACCTGGCCTAGCAGAAAAGTTCTTCTGAAGAATTGTCCAGTGACTTGACAGAGTATCACTTTTCATCATAAGGGTACTATCCTGATGAGAAAAGCTTCCTATATAATCACTTTTGCATTGCCGTAACCTACACAGTAGCAGAAAAAGACAGAAGAGAAATCAAAAGTATTGTTAGAACAAAAGCCAGCAATGCATTCTCATGCTATTACCACTACTTAGGCCACTATAGTGAGAAAGAAAATACTAGTAGAGTAGAGAGAAAACTGTGCTACCATACTACAAATGCTAACATTTAGAGAGGAAAGAGAAGAAGGGCATATGGCAAAGCTAGAAGGGTTGGTCTCTCAAGTCCCTTAGGCAAAGCTGTTACTGCAGTTATCTAACATATGCTACCTCCACTGAGTTTGTTTTAGCAATGACTTGGGGAATTAACCCAAACTCTTACTGAAGCCCCACAGAGTTTTGTTTGAACAAGGCCTGTAGACGCAGACCCCCGACACAGTCTAAGCATACTGTGTTGTGCTGGCTTGTACTGAACTGAATTCCCCGCACATGCTGCCATACTGGACAAGGCAAGGAGGAAATATAAACTTCAAAGTTCACCCAATTTATTAAAACTAATGAGCCATTACCCCAATATGTGCAAAGCACACAACAACTCTTAGATTCTGGCTTCAGACTGCAGTTTAATAATCACTTACTGGAGCTAAAGCACCTCACTCCCAAAGCAGTTACTGACTGATTGGTTAATAAAAGTTTCTACAGGAAAATTTCACTTCCATAATGGAAGAATTTCATCTAATCTGAGATGATGTAATCAGTTACTGAAGCACTTCAGTCCCAAAGCAGTTACTGATCGACCAGTTAATAAAAGTTTCTATAGAGAGAATTTCTCTTCCACAATGGAAAAATTTAATCTCATCTTATCTAAGATGATGTAAAAAAAAAAAACAAACAACAAACCCAAACAAAAACTACCACACAAAACAAACAAAAAAACCCCTCCACAAAACCAAAAAAAGCCCATCAAACCCCAACTTTCCCTCACCCTGCAAAAGAAAAAAAAACAAAAAAACCCCAACAAACAAAACCCCAGCACTTATTTTTCTTACCTTTAAAATAATAGTAAAAGAGGCATTCTACTACCAATGTATTTTATACACTGGCATATAGCTTTAAAATGTCTGTTATCCACAAAACTGGACAATTATTCATACTTTTTCCAAAGAATAAATTGGAAGACAAAACCTCTGTGATATAATTTGTACAAAATACAATTCCAAGACTCTTCAATGGGTCGCTATCCCAGGTCACAGTTTAAAGAAAAATTAAAATACTTTGGTTAGTTATCAGCCTATTTCATATAGGCTGCAGTTACTGCTGGGCAGAAGTTCACACCAGTAAGCATGAACTGGTGGCACCACAAAAAAACCCAAGGACAGAATAAATGACACAAGATGAAATATTTGATTCAACACTGTCAGCATTGTCATTAGGACACTAGGATACACAGGTAACAAAACAGGAAATACGTTTGTTCTGCTTCTGTGTATTCTAGCCTGTTTTGTACCCAAAGGCACTCATTTCTCCAGGTTGTCACAGCCTGTCTCCATTTACAAGCTCTCAGTTAAGGGCTCTGACTAACACACTAACTATCTTCAGCAGGTCCATGGAGAAATCATAATCAAGATTCAAAAGCCATGAGTCAGTCTGTGGAAAAGAAAAAAAAAAAAAACACACCAAAGCAGCCAAACAAACAAAACCCCACAAAAAAGCAAAACCAACCCAAAACACAAACAAACAGCATTGTGAGATGGATGATTAATTTCAAGGGCACTGCCACTGTCAGGAAGAAGCAATGTTTACATTTTTTATTTTATTATAAGAAAAGTTAACAAACACATAGGTATGGCATAAATACATTACAGAGGGGAAAAACGCAAACAAACACCACAAACATTCTTGTCACTTCTTATCAAAAAGCAGAACATAACTCAGATTTTGCTTCAAATGCCACAGGCACTGTGGGAAGATGAGGACAGCAGTGCAGCCATAGAAGTAAAAAAAGAAAAATTTATGTACCAGAGTAAAGACATTGTATCCAGCAGGATAAGGGTTTCAACGTGTGTTCAAGCCCACCTGGCTTACACATAACAGGTGTATACAATTGAAAGCAAGGAATATACAAAAAATTTTGAAAATAACTAACTGCTTATAAATCAATCCTAAACAAGTAAAACAGAAGTCTGTGTTGTTGCATAGGAATAAGGCAAGACAGGGCTCACTTCAGGATCTGCAGCCTTATTCAAAGCTTTTGAACATTTATCTGTAGTATTTTCCTTCATTTGCATTTCTACTGTGCTTTTAGTGCAGTAATAAATCACAAAGTTCCATCTGGTCAACAGTTTTAGTTCGTATCCTCATTGCTTCAGAGAATTAAAAATAATCCTTAGTGTTAAGAACAATAAAGGCAGCCCCTAGAAGCACTGTGCTAAGCCTGAGGAATAAAATTTTTTTTAAATATAACCTCTTCAAATTGGCTTCAACCTACAAGTACTCTCACATTCTAAAGAAATCCCTCTGAAAAGGAGCACCTTGACAGGATTTAATATTTGAGACTATCTTTAGATTGGTTTTGATTAAAAAATTAATTTTAGACTAAACTAGTGTCACTATTATAACCAGCTTACTTCAAACATTATGTTGCTTGACAACTCTTAACCTATTCCTTCACTTTATTCATGACAGAGAAGTCAATAATAATTGAAGGTTTTGTTGATTATTAATACCCTCTCTTAGTCAGGGAAAACACTTTGATGCGTATTCCCAATTTGACTGTTCAGCTAAAATTTTCCTTCTTTAACAAATTTAGCATAGATCTTTGTGTCTGTTTTTTCCTAGGTTGGGCTGTCAGCTGGAATCTTATAAATGAGTATATGAAAGTTCTTGCTTGAGTATAAGTTATGTGAAACTATGCTGCTGAAATGTTAGGTCCAGGACACATTTATATATATAAAGTTATAAGATAGCCTGTAACAAGAGTTATGACTCCTAATTTAGGAAGTAGCAGGCCTCAGGCATAATGCAACTCTTTGAAAATTTCAGTTGAAAATTCTAAACAGAAGAAACAGAAAACACAAAAATGCAACACAAAAAGTAATGAAACACAAGAATAAGTTAGTCTCACTTCTAGGTGCTTTTTCCTCTGTCCTTCCACGTTCTTTACTATACAGAGGAAAACAAAAACCAAAGACTGGAAAGATATTTTAAAGGCTTTTTTGCAGATGCCAATACAACTAGAGAAAATGCATTAGTACATTTTAGATCAGCTGAAATATTATCAATCGCTTTCTTATGCATAATCATCACAGACAGTACACGCATGTGATTCATCCAATAAACTTACTGGACTCAAATTTAGATGCTTTAGTCTAGCCTCTGCTGTTTCCAAATGCAGTTTCCGCTGCCTGAAAAATACAGTATGAAAAAAACCCACTATAACATATTCCTTATAGACCAAACAATATCCAAACAGAAACCTGATATGATTCCTGAATTACAACTCAAGCATTTAGAAAACACTGTGTATTAAAACAGGCCCAAATCACAAGGAGTGATCACCCTGGAGGTAAATCATGCTGATTTCCAACCCAAAGAAATTAATCCCTAAGCAGCTAGAAATCATACCAAAGGTAGCATAGTCTCGTAACACAGACTTTCTAAAAACTCAATCAAGATGCAATAACAATATGGCAGCGATATACTTGGAAGTCCTCTTATGCCTACAATAGCGGAAAAATTAAGAGTTTAATTTATCACACAATAGGATTAGGGTAGTACTCACCATTAGACAAGCTAAGTGGTACAGAACTTCCTCAAGCACTGCCTCTGCCTTTGGAGGATGAATTGTAAAGTACCCCAGCTACGACAAGCCCACTAACCACATTGCTTCCAAGTCAGGGTCCTGAGATACAAGGAGCTACTCTGCACCTAAGTAGTAGTTTTCAAGATGGCTAGCACCTGATTCAAATCACAGGTGTAGTCAATGCACACTGCAGCACTCCCAGGCAAGACAAACTAGGTGAAAAGAAGTACAGAAAGGCTGTAATAAACGAGTTCCTCGTGGCTGAACCAGAGATACAGGTTCTCTTCAACAACACAGCCTCTGAGGAATAGTGAATTCACCTTCTACAGTAACATCAGTACCAGTATGTAACTTTCATTTTCTTTACTGTTTATAGAAATTGCTTTTGCATACATATTTCTTGTGGTGTTTTTTTTTTTCTAGCTAAGTCTGGCCTTTATTTTCAACTCATGAGTAATAACACTTTTACTAAATAAAATAAAATAAAATAAAATGGCACTACTTCTCAAGAAGGAAATCGATGCCATTTTGTACATTAACACATTTCGATACAAGACCCCTCGAACCATGAGGCCCTTGACATTACCCAGTCTATCACTGCACATATGCATGCACACATGCATGCACATGTAGTCAGCAGACCATAGAAGGCAGCTCTATTAGCTCCCTAAATACTCTTTCTTGTAGTCAGTAGAAATACCCTTTTCCAATCTGCGAGATCAGGTACATTTTTTCGTACATTTTGTACATCTGTCATCCCCCATTATTAATAGTTAAACAAGTTGAATCAATGCAGGCTGAAAATCATTGCCCTCACTAGTTGAAAGTGGCAGGAAAAAAAAAGAAAATGTCTCTCTTTACACCTGTAGCTAAAAAAAGGCTTTCAAGGTATAGAGGTGATCTTAGGGGCCTAAAAGTTTGAAAACATCCCTTACCATACTTTGCTTCCAAATTTAACAATGCTCCTCATTACTTTTTCCTGTAGGCCAATGTCTGATTATTTGGTACACTATGGATCTACTCTTCCAAAAGTCCTACCCTCCACTTCAAAATCTTAACAGAGGTTCCTGCCTGTTCCTTATTTCACATGCTGAAATAAGACACTGCAGGCAGACTGTGAGGTATCTTCCAAACACTCCAATCTGAATATCCCATTCCCTGTTATACTAAAAAGAGATCTCACAGTCCACAAAAGGACCAAGTATGCATGCTAAGTATGCCTTGCAAGAAAGCAGAGTCTAAAGCTCAGACCCTGTAAACTAAAACTCAGAGGGATCTTCTTTCAAATAAATGGGAGAGACTGAATCTTTATGGATTAAATGACATACTGTTGGGTTTTCGTTCTCTAGAAAATTCTAATTTCCTCTCAGGCATTGGTTAAACTCTTACAGCAATAGGAAATTCCGACTCAGAGCCAACTCTCCCCTGGATCTACCCTCTCTAAGACATAAGTCTGCATAGTTAGTAATGAACTATCATTGCACAAATCTTTATGCAGTGCTATTTTCCTATTCCAAGCCACAGCACGATCTATAAACACACTGCAAAGTCAAAGCTGCTGCCCAGGGTATATAAGGAACAAATATGTAGCCTTTTCTACCTCAAAGTAAGCTGCTGGGAAAGGCAATTATGCCCTTCTTGTCTGTGATTGGCCAGCTTCCTGTGTATGGATGTGTGAGCTTTCATTTATTACCTCCTGGGTTACCGGCACAAGGCTGCAAAGGAAAAGGGTTTTCTAATGGGATTTTTTTTTTCTGGAAAAGGAATTAAAATAGCAATGAGACAATTTAAATCACAAACAGTGGCACTTCCCAATCTTCCTCTCTATCTAAGACAAAAACTAATACAGCTAAAAGTTCCAGAGGAATAGTCTGGGGTGGATTTCAACCCCTCTCTGTTGTCTACTCCCTTCTAAATAATATGTGCAAAGGGCAGAAGTCTGTGCAATCAAGGCAGAGTAAGACTTTAAGTAACATGATTTTAATATTCATAAGGTTTTAACTTCTTAGACACTACTTATGAAATCTTCTATTACATCATAATAACAGTCTTAAAAGAAAGTCACATAATCTGAAACCTACCATTTTTACACCAGTAGAAATACTTTAGAGCTATATTCAGAACCTCTTTCCATAGCTGGGTCAAAATGACCTGCCAGTCCCTAAAAAGTATCAAAAAAACAATGAAATCCAGAGTTTGTGGAGGACAGTTGCAAAGAGAGTAAATTTGTTGCAGAAATAACAATCATACACTAAAGCTTTAGCCTAAAATGCATTTTTCATCACAATACCTTGCATAGGCCCTTACTAAGTCATATCAGAATTATCAAAAACTCTTACCTATTTCATTGGCCTAAAGACTGCTACACAGGCTTTATATTGTTAGCTCATATGTGAAGAAGTTTATAGCAGGAGAGAAGGAAAAGGGTTACTCCAGTTCTTTCAGACACCACCGCATGTCCCAGATGACCTGATCTCTCCCTTTCTTCTTTACTGGAAAGGAATTTTTTCTTTGTCACACTTTGTTGTACAAGGGAGGGATATTCCCCAAGAAAAGGAACATGACAAACTAATTAAAACAAGGTTATATTGTACAAACAACTATAGATCAGTGTCTGCTGAAGGTATCTCTCAACTGGTTCTTTCTATAAAGAACTTCCAGTTAATTTAACTTGTTTACAATATAAATATATTGGAAAATAAGTGCTCTTGAACATCAATTATAAAACATTTCCTTATTTGGATAAATTAAATTGTACATGATTCTGAACCATTGAGCATGTTGTATTTGAGCCCAATTGGGAAGACAAGAGGGTGTAGGGGCTGCAAGATACTGTCAAGTGCTTGTGTGCACCACTGTCCTCTGCTGGAGGAAGTCAGCCTCACCCACGTGTTTGTGACTGATCAACTCCTGTTGGCAGTAGACGACATAGAGCAAAGATGACATAAGCAACAGCTTATGTTCATTCCCATTTAAGCTCCACAGGCCCGTGTCTTAAGATGGAAGGTCATTAATTTTATTGTCTGTGACACGTAGCTGTGTAAACATTTAAGGTGTTTGCATCTGCCCTGGACAGCGTTCTCTATTACCGTGGACCTGCAGAGACTGGACCTTGCAGTTCACAAGAAGATCCAAGACTTCAACCGTATGGTACCTTATCATTCGATGCCCAAGGATTGCAAACTACCGCCTATAAAACAGCGGCTGGTTTTGTACCAGCGCGAACCCAGAGGAAAACCACACACAGGCATCTGTGAGGACCTGAGCCGCCTAAGACATTTCAAAAAACAGCTACAAGAGAGTCACGAACGCAGCGCCTGCCTCCAGCTTCAGCATTCCCGGGACAGGCGTTCCCAGACGAGGCACACAATCCGCATTCCCAGTTATCTTTGGCGGCGCCAGGGCGAGCGGCCTGATGGGAGTTGTAGTCCGCCCTCTCCGCTCCGCGCCGCCATCCCGGACTGCATTTCCCAGGGGGCGCTGCGGGAGCCTCTGTGCCGTCAGCAGGGCCGTGGCGGCCATGGCGGCGCGGGCTTGCGGCGGGGCCTGGCGCCGGGGCTGGCAGCACGGCGGGGGGGTGCCCGGGCCCGTTCTGAGTCCTTTTCCCCGCGGGCAGCGGGCTGTCGCCTGTAATGCGAGAGTCGGGGCGGTGCCGCCGGGGAAGAGCGGGTACGGTGCCGGGAGAGGGGCGGGTGGAGGTGGATCCCCCCTAGGGCATCCCGCCCTCCGGGTGGAGCCGCAGGGTGGGGGCACGGGAGCGGCGGTGACAGGGACAGGTCCCGGGCTAGGTGCTCTTCTGAGCAGAGTAATGCGTGTACAGCTTGCAGGTGGCTGGCAGCACCTTGTGAACGCGTGTTTGTGTCGCATCCCTCCCCAGAGCCCACACAGTGGTTGCCGCGGCAGCGGGGCCGTGGCTCTTGGCACGTTCGGCTGCGATAAGAGCCCGCGCCTGCGATAAGAGCCCGCGGGAGCACCCGCGTGTGCGGAGTGTGAGCAGCGAGAGCTGCACCAGCGCTCCCGAGCGTGGTTTCAGGGGTCGTGCTGGTCCAGAGGAGGCTGTCTCTCCCAGTGCAGGATTGTGAGACTTTGGGCAGCGTGCCTTTCATTCCTGGTGCAACTGAAAGTTACGGCATGAACAAGTTCTGCTGTTCTTTGGTGAGCCAGAGGTTTTTCTCTGCACAGCTGATCACCTCATGAAAGTTGCGCAGACACCGGCATAAGCGTGCTGCTGATTGTTTACAGACACACAGAAACATAATCCTGGAACAAACATGGGTGAAGCTTCACGCTTCTTATCAGCGTTGTTAGCAGGACTCGAGGGCTGACTGCAGCACCTGCCTTTTCCTCTGAGTGTAAGCCAAGACACTGATTAAGCGAAGCCTGGTGTAATTTTTAATGTCAAGATATGATGGAGATGCATTTCTAAAGAATGCTTGAAACGATAAAATGAATTTGTCTCCAAAATTTGAAAAAACCCTACATTTTTCTCTAGACCTTAAAGCACTTTTATAGATAGTTGAAAACACCAAAGAAAATGCTGTGTTTTGGTGAAAGAAAATGTATTAGCTCCTTTAGGCACCTGAACCTTAATCTTTTATGATAATATTATTATACTTAAAGCAGTGATATAAGTGACACCTGCATCACTAGTTTGGTGTTTGTAGGGATGTCCTCTGCTGTTGAAGGGCAGATGGAGAACTAAAATCCTGGCAACGTATTATGTTCACCTTTGGAAGGAACACTGTACTTGATGTATTCGTTTGATGTTTTTTCATAGCTTGCTTATCTCCTGTAGCTATCTGGGTACTCGTGCTGCTGAAGTATTCTGCCATAGAAATGTGATTTCATCACTGAAATATTATTTGTGCCACTTCATTTGTACAAGGCCAGATAATTACTTAGAAAAACTGTCAAGCAATTCATACTGTAAAGGTGACCTTTTCCTCTTGTCCATATAAAGGTTATGGATGTGAGAATTGCAATTACTTTTTAGATAATATGGAGAAGCTTTATTCTGTGGAATACGCTCAGAGAATAGTAGCTCTCTAGTTGAAATGATGATTTCTCTATTACCAGATTACTAATGTTTATGCTAATATACTGCTAACGCTGCTCTGGAGAGCCACCTTTCCCAGCATGCAAGTGACTAGCTGGCAAAGAATACATAATTTATTATGCCACCTGTCTGTTGGAGATTTATCAAACTACCTGAGAAGTAATTCATATTTATGATGATTTTGTGATTTTCATGAGGCACCAAATTAGGGTTCATCCAGCATGCAAGTGTGCCTCATTAATTTCTCTAAGATTCCTCATGTAAGGAAAAATTAAAAGTTTCAAACCATTACATTTCCTTTTTTTATTACATTCTTTTTTGCGTATAATGAAGACACTTTGCCATATAGTCCCCCCATATATTGTCAAGTAGTCTCTTTTCTGCAGTATTGCAGCACAACTTTTTCCATTACACTGTAGATGTATTTGCAACATCATTTACAATATTTTTACAATTACATTTTAATTTTTGTTAATAAATGAGGAGTTTTTAATTCTTGTATTTCTAGGTGTTTGTGGGTTTTAATGTCATCTATATTTAAACTGGTTTTCCCTCCTTTTCTTTCCTTTTCAGTCTTGCTCCATGGGTACCAGTCGTGGGTCTGGAAATTCATGCACAGATCAGTTCCAACTCAAAACTTTTCTCTGGTTCCCAAGTCCAGTTTGCAGCACCTCCTAACTCTTTGGTGTCTTTCTTTGATGCTTCTTTACCAGGAACTTTACCAGTAAGTTAAGCTACAGTTTAATTTATGTCAGGATTAATGTCAGACAACTTTGCATATGTTTCTAATATTTTATTCTTCCCAAGATTTGACTATGGAGCTGCTTTCACCTAGTTGTCTAATTTCTGGTTGTTTGATAACCTGAGATGCCTAGTAAAGTTTCTTTTCAATTTCCTCATTCCCTGGTTATTGCCCCAGATACTTGATATCCTCTGCAAGGGAAAAAAATTAGGAGTGTCTTCAACATGCTGAATGAATCGCAGTATTTCTCTGAGGCCAGAGGGGGTGTGTTTGGTTAGTATGCCACACAGGAAATTCCTTAAATATGAGAGATGCTTAAAGCCCTATGAGAGAAGAATATCTTAGATTTCTGAGTGGCCATTTGATGTTACTTTGCCATATGTTTGTTTATGTAGCTGTCATTCGCCGTTTGGAATGTCTCACTATGGAGGTACTTTGCTTCCTAAGTAGAAAGTCTCTGACTTAGGAAAGTGTAAACCATTGATATTTCCAGAGCAAAGCAATTATTAAAAAAAAAAGTAATCTCTGTGAGACATTGTGGAATAATAGGTCAGAATAGCTAGCTAGCACTTAGCAATGAGGTTTATTAGTGCAAACATAATAAGTGTTTGAATTCACAGCTTAATTATAACCGTGATGGCTATGACAGTACTGCTCTAGAATTCTCTGAGAATTTAACAAGTTTAATAAAAAATTAATGGTTAAAAAATTATAACATAAGCTCTTGCTATACAGTGAAAATAAATATTGAATAGACTTACTATTGCCACATGCAACAAGCATGCAGAGACTATAATGGGGTCTAATTATTTAATGCAGAAGCATTTCACTGAGTATATGCATTAGAGTGGAGGTGTGAATTCCAGTTGCAGATATGTATTTTTTTAATCCAGTGAAAGCTTTTCATCTGCATAAAACAGCCTTAAATAATATTCTGAAACCAAGGATTAACTTATGGCTGAATTTCTAGGGTCTCAGTATATATCATGTGATCCTTAAAAAGGGAAATTATTTGGTATCTTCATTCCGTATTTGCAAAGGTATTGAAAACTAAGGAAGTGAAGTTTAGATGTCGATAAAATTTAGGCTTCAGTCTGGTCACAGTGGCAATTCAGGGCTGAGTTTCAGACCTAACTATATGAAAATTCTGGAAACTTTGCAGAGATAGTGTGAATCTTACGCAATCATTTGGTTTTAAAAGAATCTAGTTAGACTTAAAGACAGAAAATGAGTTCCTTTCATTTGGGGCAGAGCTAGGTTAGGTAGTCACAAAATATAAAAGAGTTCAAGATTGTGGTTTTAGACCATCTACTTAACCTTCTGTTAATGCACAGAAATCCTCTTAAATTGTCTAATGCTTATCTTTAGTCAAGTAGAAAAGCTGTTCTTGAGTGAAGAAAAATTAGTGTTTATGAAGAGTTTAATTTTTCTGTATGTTACTATTAAGGGTGGTGTGTATGTGTGTGTCTTTTTCCTTTATTAAAGTGCTTTAAAATGAGGCTTGTTATGACCTTTGCGAGAAACCCCCAGTACGTGGGGGCTTCGGTAGAGAATATAACTACACCTGAAAAGCAAAAGGCCAGGACGGTTAGGTTCATTTAAAAGTGGTGATGCTGCGTTTAAGTTCTACCAGCTGCTTTTATCTATACAAAGAGAAGAAATATTTTTATTAGTGTAGTGTTAGTGAACATAGAGTTGAAAGTGAATGTTACGAAATACACGTTCCTGCATGTTGGAATGTGATGCAAAATCCAGTCAGTAGTCGTAGCTTTATTTTCCCATTGTACTTGCACTGGTCAGAGACCAGTGTTTGTTCTGGGATCAGTTGGGCTTGTTTTCCATGTGTAAACTTTTATATGTCAGTAGTATCTAAAGAAGAATTGGATTTTGAGGAATTTTGAGAGATGGAGGGTCATTTTTGAAAATTCGAAGTATTTGTAAAAAAAAAAAGCAAACAAACAAAAATCGTTTTAACAAATGTTACTAGGTTACTGCCTAACAAGACTACTTAGAAGGTAAATATTCGGCCTTTCCTTTGGACTCTGTTTTGTTGAGAAATGGAAAAAATAGGAGGGAAGTTTTTATACAGTAATTGTGCTGTCCCTAGCAGAGAATAATTGCTGTTTTAAACTGAGAACTGTAGGGACAGTTTTCATTGTCACAGGGATTAAATTTACTGTGTGACCACAAGATGGTTTTGATAGACAGTTGTGCTAGTATTTGCCACTTCTCAGTGGCACCAGAAATGATGGTGCTATTAGCACAGGGGAGCTTTTCTGGTTGCCATACATTACTGGGTCACTAATGAGTGTAGGCGTGAGCCTTTGCTGTGCTCTACTCAGGAGGGGTGAAATTAGAAGAATGTATTTAGCTCTCCTCCATCTTTCCTCTTCATATTTTCTTCCCGTAATATTAATACAGCTTATTTTATGCTCCTGCTGCAAGTAGGCCTTAGGAGGACCATCACAGTGTTAGTGTCATGACCATTTCACTGTGCTGTGCTCATGAAGTGCCTCTGAGATACAGCTATAAGCAAGAAAAGCTATGCAGGTGCACTCCTATTTGGCGTGGGACAGAAAATAATTATTATAGAATCACAGAATCATGGAAAGGACCATGATTGAGTGGAAAGAACCTTAAAGATCATCTAGTTCCAGCTCCCCTGCCATGGACAGGGATACCTTTCACTAGACCAGGTTGCTCAAAGCCCCATCCAACGTGGCCTTTAACAATTCCAGGGATGGGGCATCCACAGCTGCTCTGGGTAACCTGTGCCAGTGCCTCAACACCACCCTCACAGTAAAGAATTTCTTCCCAACATCTAATCTAAACCTGCCCTCTATCAGTTTAAAGCCATGCTCTATCATTACAGGGCCTTGTAAAAAGTCCCTCTCCAGCTCTCTTGTAGGCCCCCTTTAGGTACTGGAAGGCTACTGTGAGGTCTCACTGGAGCCTTCTCTTCTCCAGGCTGAACACTCCCAACTCTCTCAGCCTGTCTTCTTAGGAGAGCTGCTCCAGCCCTTTGGTCACCTTCATGGCCCTTCTCTGGACTTGCTCCAGCAGGTCCACATCTTTGTTGTGTTGCAGGCCCTGGAGCCTGACACAGTGCTCCAGGTAGAGTCTCACAAGAGTGGAGTAGTGTGGGAGAATCAACTCTCTTGACCTGCTGGCCACACTGCTTTTGATGGAGCCCAGAACATGGTTGGCTTTCTGGGCTACAGATGAGCATTGCTTGCTCATGTTGAGCTTCATCAGTCAACACCCCCAAGTCCTTCTTCTCCAGGCTGCTCTTAATCCATTCTCGGCCCTCAATCCATTCTCTGCCCAGCCTGTTTTGGTGCTTGGGATTGCCCTGACCCAAGTGCAGGACCTTGCACTTGGCCTTGTTGAACTTCATGAGGTTTGAGCAGCCCCACCTCTCAGGCCTCTGGATGGCATCCCTTCTCTCCAGCCTGTTGACCACACCACACAGCTTGATGTTGTCAGTGAACTTGCTGAGGGAGCACTCGATCCCACTGTCCATGTCACTGACAAAGACTTTAAACAGCACTTGTCCCAGTACCAACCCCTGAAGAACCACCACTCTTTACTGGTCTCCACTTGGACAGCAAACTGTTGACTGCAACTTTTTGAGTGTGACTACCCAGCCAATTCCTTTTACATTGAGTGGTCCATCTGCTGAATCCATGTTTTTCAAGTTTAGAGACTAGATGTCATGTGAGACAGTGTCAGATGCTTTGCACAAGTCCACCAATGCTGTAACCCTTTTGTAGAAGGCCACCAAATTTATCAGGCACAATTTGTCCTTAGTGAAGTCTTGTTGTCTGTCACCAATCACCTCATTATTTTCCATGTGCCTTAGCATCATTTCTGTTGGCTCCATGGTCTTACTGGGCACTAAAGTAAGACTGACCAACTGAAACTGACTGATGTGGCACATCTTTGATTAAAAAAGTAGATTTGGAAGTAGTGAGACTGAATGGCAAATCCCATGCTACTGAGCACACTTTTTGTGCCCTGTGATGATGAAGCCCCTCACCACCAGACCAGACAGCATCTTACTCAAATTACTATAAGGCTGTCCCTTCTTTGGGCCTACATCAGACTACAAACATTACATTTCATGTAATGAAATGTGCAAAGGCCTGGTTTTTTACCTTGTGAATGGACTCGGCAGTGATCTCAGCTTGGTGTCTTCAGAGGAAGTATTATGCTATATGTGGTAGCAAGTAGTGCATCACACCTGCAGACTGAACTAAAATTCTTCTGTGGATCCATGAAGATGGTTGCACTCCCAGTCTGATTCAGCCTTTTTGAAAATTCTAAGGGTCTTTATAAAGGTTTTTAAAACTAAGATTAGGCTCACAGAAAGGGAATCCATGGTTATCTATTGTCATGATTGAGGTAGCTGACTAAAGGTTAATTGTAGCTCAGACACAGAAATAAGGTAGTAGATCTGGTAGCTAAAGGCTGAAACCTTTTTGTCTGCATTTAGTCTTTGTTGCATGTTTTACTTATGTCTCTTGCATGACAGTAGTGAAAGCATGATCCTATTGTAGGCAGTCTTTTGTAGGCAAGTGTACAAAGAAATAATCTAGGATTTACATAACCAAGGTTTAAATTAATAAGATTTGAATGAATATTAGCCGCACAGTCTTAAGTATTTTGAATTTTTTAATACCTTCTCATGCATTTGAATTTCATTTTCTTCACAGTGTGAACAGCATCTGTTTTATCCTTTTTTGCGAGTTTTCAGAAACACCCGGTAATGAACAATCTCTTTTTTTAATGAAGAAAAGATAAATACCCTCTGACCTTGGAAGAAACAGAGTAAGGTCTGTGTTAAACACTCCTGTAGAGTATCATGAGATGCATGGCTTTATCTGAATATATAATTTTTTCCTGTTCCACTGGACATCAAGGGCTTGACAACTCGCTCATTGCTGCTGTCTTGTACTCAGATTTTCATATCTTCTTGTTTTTAACTCGTTTAATTTCCCCTCTGTAAACAGTATAGAGGGACGCATTTTGGCCCTGCTTTGTCTTCTCTCACTTGTATAATGACAGTCAGGCAACTGGATATGCCTTTTCATGGAAGAGAGTGGTGCTAGAGCAGCTTGATATCAGCCCGTGTTCCTTCTGGCATTGCACCACTGGCAACCTAAACTCCAAACTCGGGCTTCTCCAAAGGTGAGGAATGTCAGCGCAGCTCTGCGCAGTAGCTGAGAGCACGCGTGTTTTACTGTTGCCTTCCACACCTTGTGATGCTGTACTGCTGAGATGGCTGCCCAGGGATGGGACAGGGCTAGTACCCAGTTTGGGATTGTAAAGGGTGTTTCCTATAATGACACTGCATCCATCTGTTCTTGTCAGTGGCAGATACCCAGCGTTTTTCCAGATGTTTTGGGTGACAGATTATCAGACTTTAAAAACATGTACAATTCATCACAATATATGGGATTTATCTGATGCATTTGCTTTCAAAAGCACTCAGAGGTTTGTGTGAGATTTTGGTGGATCTGTCAGCTATTCATATGGGAACAGAAACAGCATTTTAGACCAGAATCTATACTTTACAGCTTGAAACTAGATTTTTTTGATATCCTGTGCCTGTTAAATCTGGAGGTTGCAGCAACTACTTTACCAACATGTGCTTGCAGTTTTGTTTTGACATTCCTGCTGGCATGCATGTGAATTTACTCCCTTCTTATACTACTTTGTTTTGAAAAAAACTTTGCTTCTTAGCGTGACTTTTGATGACTAGAGTTTAAATTGTATGCCCTTTTGATGGGGAACTGCCCAATCTTCTGATTGTTGTATGCACGTTGGTTTAGCTTCCGCTATATAAATTTTCTTCTATTCTTTGAAACCACGTGATGCCTGGGTTGTTGCTCTCCTCTAAAAATAAGTTAGTGGCACTGCCTGAAGAGAAAAGTGAATTCATACTTTTTTTAAACCATTTACTTACGTCTAGGTTCACTTAAACTGTTTGTTGTTTATTTCAATAAAACTGCAGTAACTGTATTTAGGGAAAAGGAGATATTTTCTTAGAAATTGATGGTACCTTTCTGTTGCAGTCCTTTCTTTACTGATAATATTTGGGTTTACGATGCATTGTGACTCTTAATCAGCGATTCAGAGTCTTTTGTTGTTCACACAGTTCCGGCTTGCTGGACTTGCAGTTTCAGAAAGCCTCTGTAAAGGAAATCCCACATAATTTAGAAAAAAAACGAGGGAAGTGAAATAGGCTTTCAAGTCGTTGCTCCCTGAGGATGCCTTTGCAGTTCATAGATCCTGAAATTTCTGAGTTCATGATAGATTAAAGCCTACCTACCTGATTTCAAGCTATTAATCAGTTCAAAGCTGTTGTGCTGGTCAGAAGAGGTCTTTGAAAGATTAGGCAGGCTGGCTTCAGGTGCCTTTCAGGATTGCATTATGGTGTGGGTTGTTCCTCATTCTATTTCTTTGCCTTTCATAGGATCATTCACAGCCCCGGGTTTACCTGTGGAACTCACCTCCTTCACTGCCCTCTGAGAAGTGGTTTCCTCAGTCACTGCCGTTGCTTAGCTCAACTTTATTTCGTGCTTAACTGTAGGCCATTTTTCCTGGAGATGTCTCTGCTCTTGTGCTTTGAAGTGTTTGATGACAGTTGTTGCTCTTCTCTCAAGCTTTGAAAGAGTCCCCTGTAACGTTTTCTCTTGCTTTTTGCTGTGTCTCATGTATTCGTGTGTATTTCTGAGACTCATTCTGTGTATTTTAATCTTTACATCAAGGTTTACAATTCATATAGTCCTTTGTCTCCTTAGCACCTTGGTAACTGTTGAGCTCTCTCCCAGTTTCTTATTCTTGTGGGCTCTCCTGTTCACCCTTAACAGGTCCCTCTGGCTGATGTAAACTTGCCAGTTAAAATGGCATTGAGCTGATAAAACATCTTGCTATCACTTATTTCAGTAGATCCTTCAGTGCTGTTATCTATATATTTTCTCTTACCTTGTTTTGTGGGGGTTTTTTGTTGCTTTACCTTTTGCTTTACATAGGTATTTTTCTACTTCGTAGTGGGGAGCAGGAGTTTGCAGTATCTTGTTTTCTTCCTTTCACACAGTTCTGTTACTGCAGTTATTGTGCCATCTTTGATACTTTTGGACAGCACAACCATTACATGACAACTGGACATATCGGTGTCCCCTCCTTCTGAATTCAGTTGGAAATTGCTGCTGAAATGCACACCAGCTTTTTGCAGTAGCTTTTCTCGGTGGGCTGGGAATTTCTCAAAGTTGGACCTGTGAGGGGATTTATTGGTACAAATTTCTGTTGCTTCTGTTATGAGTCACTACACATGCTCTAGCTTCCTTAAATGTTTGATTTTATTTAATTTTTTCACAGTATGTAGACAGTCTAGTTCCAGGTGACCCCCTTTCAGGAAATCCAAGGTGGTATACTGTGTATATGTGTATGTAAGCAGTGCTCTCTTAATCAAAAGTTTCATGATTCCACTAATTTCTTAGCGTCTTAACTTTGCAAACTGACATCTTGCTGCTTCATTCTTCTTCTTAACAATTTTTTTCAAGATTTTTTTCATTGAAAGGTATTTAAGGAAGTGTTGTCCAACAATAATAACAGATAATGGTAGACTGGGTCTTTGTTCTCTTCATGATTAGCTGTCTTGAGTATAATGTTGCATAGCTGTCAGGTTTATGTATTTTCTTTAAAACTTATCTTGGTGCAATTAGGCTGTAATTGGTTCCTGGGGTAAAATTAACTTCTTCGTGTTCTCTCTGATTATCAGTCACCTTGCCACCTTAAACATGACTGTATTTGATTTTGAGAGGATTGTGTAAACTTCTGCAAGTGGTGTTTATTAGTTACATGTGTGGATTTTGCCACTTGGACCATTGTTTTCTATACAGAAACACTAATTTTGCAATTTTGCTGCCAAGTTCAGCCAAATTTGCCTCCAAAAAGATTTAGGCTTGTAGACGTTTTTTGTGAATGTATTAGCAAGCATATGAAGAGGAAATTATTGATTGAATCTCCCCATTGATGTCAGCTTTATTTGGCCTGCTGCTCTTCAGATATTTATGACACATGATACTCATTTTGGGATGTTTGATGAAATGACAAGAAGATGGGGAAATCATGGAGGAGAGAGTTTTGGGGTCACTGCTTATGTAAAACAAACTAGGGATGTTATTCAGAGATTATTCTCTGTTGATTCTGCTGTTCCAGAACAACTTTGTTAATTTGCTTTCTTAATAGCTCTTTGCAAGACTTGTCACATATTGTTTTCCTGAATCAATGAATTCTTGTATCAACGTGTGAAAGACCACTTCTGGTTTACTCCCATTTGTATGTTGTGCTCGCTTAAGAGACCTAAGTCAGCCTGCAGGGAAAGGTGGCTACCTTTCTGAGGAACAAATAAGCATATTTCAGGAGACAGCAGTTGGAGAAAAAAAGGAACGAGGGAGTTGGAGGAAAGGCTGGGAGTTCAGCATGTATCTAGTGTGAGCTCACAGATACACAAAGATTGCAAGAAGGAGCAGTGGGCAGATAGCCAAAACTGAGAAATAATAGAAAATGACAGTTAATGTGTATCAAAGGTCAGAATTTGTTACAACTGGAAAACCAGAGAGCTGACTTCCACCAAGACTACAAGCAAAGGCTCTGCAAGGATAAACAGGGCAGGGTAGGGGTTGGTTTATAACCTGTTCGGTCCTAAATGCTCTGAATTGTCTCCATTTAAGAAGTTAAACATTATCTCTGTTATGTTGAAGAGGGCAGATGTTGTTCTTGTTTAAAAGCCTTTTTTGGCCTTCTTTCGTGGAGCTCAGTGTAGGAAAAAAAAGATCTGAGAAGGTTCACTTCAGGGCTCCTGTTGACTTTGTATTTGATCACGTTCTGTAACTTAGAGTTTAGCCATTGCTCAGTCCACTTCCTCCAGCAGCAGTGAAATGTTTTCACTGGATCTTCCTGTATTTAACTTGTCCTGGATCAGATAGCATTAGTAAAGGTTTAAATTTCAGCTGGCATAAAAGAAGGAGTATCCTTACGGCAGGTCAAAAAAAGCCATGTGGCAGATGCAGAAGACTACTGTCAACAGGGAGGGCTTGGATGTTCAAGAGATACTGGACTTCTTTATGGTAACATCATATAAGCACAATTTTTGGTTATGGATATCATGAACCATTGTATCACCATTGCATTGTCCTGTCTTCCCTGTGGGTTGTCCTGCTTGGAACTGGTCCTGAATGGTAGAACTTTGTTTTTAGCTGCTGCTGCTGGGATCTGACATACAAAGATCAGTGGTTTGGGGCAATGCCACTGGATTGGCTGCTTTCCTATGACCCCAGAGAACAGATTTATTCTATTGAGACCATTGAGCACTTTGCCCACACAGTGGTCTGAATGGATTTTTCCTCTTGTGTTTCTTTTAGCAACTCCCTGTGGGTTGAGAAACCCGTAAGTGTGTCATTATTTAAATAGCTTTGTATCTGGTATTACCTTCCTGTTTTTCTTGCTCCTGGGGGTCAGCATTTCTCCCTACTGCTGCTGAATTTTTCTGGTCATCACTGACACTAGAAGGTGCTTCCTCCAGTTCTAAGCCTTGTGATGCAAGCTTTCAGGCTAGCTCTTCAGCTTTGAGAAAGTGTGCCCTCTTATTCTTTTGAGTACACATGAAGTAATGTGTTTGGGAGCTGGGTACTTCTTAATGTCAGAACTGCCTGGTTTTAAGATATAACTTGAATCAATGCGTGCTGCATCACCACAAGCCAACTTTGCCATCAGAGAAGGTCAGCAATAATAATAATAATGTTTGTATAACAGCATATAGCTTTGGTACCAGACTGGAAAGGTGAAGTAAAAAAAGGTAAAGTTAAAAAATGCATTAAATGCCCCTCCCCCCATCTTCTTTGCTCTTTCAGATTCTCAGTTGCCATTTTGTTCTCTGAAGCTGGAATCTCTTTCTGCTAACCTAAGATCTCAATTTGAAGCGTTTGGTGCTTTGTCCTCTACTGTCTTGCCTTTTTCCTTTGGGGTAAGAACATAGTGTTCATATTGGGACAGGAAACATGCTGTAAAGTAGATGATGGACTGACATGCAGAAGACCCTAAACTGAAGTTGGCCTCTTTAAATTCCACCTGCAGTTTGAGATCTCAGGTTTTGGAACGTGAGTTCTTTGCAGACCTTACAATGACAAGATTTAGTTGGCTTGGTTTTTTTAACTTTTCACTGTATTCTTAGAGGGATGGAGTCTCATTGTAACCTATTGAAATAAATGGCTCATTTGGGAAATGGTCAGGTCTTCATTTATATTATGTACATTCTGTACATGCATATCTACAAGGCAGTCAGTCCCTTCTCTGTGTGTGGGAGGATGCCAAGGCAGAATGCTGCAGTGAAGTACTCATCTACAGTGTCAGACTGAACAGCCACAATTACATTTGGACTAAGTACATATAAGAGTAGCTTATTTTGAAGTTTAACTTATGATTGCACTTCAAAGAACCATGTATTGCAGCAAACTGGTACTTTTAACACAGCAAGAATAGTAAGACTGAATATTTCCATTAGTGGAAGCAAATAAAAATCAGAGTGATATGAAATGGGAGTACTGGGAAATACGATTAGATATATCTGATGAGGTTTCTAAAGATTACTGCCTGGTCTACAGAGAGCTGTCTGAGTACATTGCACTACCTCCTTCTTTCTGCTGTTACTTTGAATGAAAAGGAGCTAAGATTTAAGTGTTTTTTTAGGTAAACAGTCCTGTAGTTAATCTGATTAATGCTGATTTTTTTCATGATTGTAAGTAGGACTGAAGGTCTTAAGATAGTCAATTAATATTAAATCTACTTTATTAAAATGTGTGACCTAGAATCAAAACCTTTAAAAATTTCTGGGGAATTACTTTGATTTTACTGGTTTTAGTACAAGCAGTACTTCGTTCTGTAATATAGGCTACCTGAGTGCAAACATTATTGCAAAAATAATTTTTTTTTGGTAGAAGATAACAAAAATAAACTTTTTCCAGGAGAGACATCTAGATGTTTCTTCTTTTTTTCCTCCCAATTATATATTCTATATAATACTCATTAGCAAAATAAGAAGATGCATACCTACCCTCTTTAAAATGTAAAAATGGTAATTTACTAAATATAGAAATGTATATCTTCACCTAAAAGGATGCCATCTTTCTTTAATGTATTAATATAAGGAGTAAACCTGTTGTTAAAGAAAGAGCTGTTTAGCACTCAGTTACCATGGTGCTCTAGCAGAATAGGTAGCTACAAGGGAAATGGTGCTGCTGTTGTGATGCCATTGGTAAGGTTTTTCATGAGTTTCCAATACAATTTACATTGCTTTTTGTGATAGCTCTCTAGGATTTTTTTAAATATTAGGAGGCATGCTTCCATTTTAGAGGACCAGAAATACTGAAGAAGCCTTTATAGACTCTTGTGTTTTGTCCATAGCTATTGCAGGAAGTACACAGCCTGCTTTCAAGGCCAACACTTTGCTAACATACCAGACATGCAGCTTGTCAGTTCAAGCCAGTAATTTAAATCTTTGGTGCTAGTCAAAGCTGTCAACTTAATAACAGCCTACTGCATAAACAAGCTGGAGGACTTATTCTAGGTCATTAGTATGGGAAATTTCACATACTGAATTGATGTTTATCACCGCAGATTATTTGAAAAGCCAGGCTTGTTTGAAGGAAAAGTAGTAGTTTGCTTAAACAATTCTGCTTTGTTCTCACAGCCTTGATCACTGGGATGGGTAGTAGTAGTCACTTCAGAAATGAAGCAGTATTAAACAGATAAGTTTTCATTTTTGAGGAAGTAGAGAGTCGTCTCGTTGGGGTTTTTTCCCTTTTAAAGTGACACTGGACAGAGGAAGCAGATTGGCATGGTAGACATTTCAGTATGCCATAGTGGGAAAGATCTGCTTTGCAATGCCTTCTATCACCACAGAGATTGATAAAGGAGTAGCATAGGAAGTTGAATGAGTAGTGGTGCATATACAGTGATTTGGCTAGTATTGGCCAGTACGCTGGGGGCACATACACATTAGAGTCATCTAAATGCTTAGTAATACTACATAAAAAATAATCAATACGTCACATTTTCGTGCCTGTTTTTCCCTAGAGCCACCAAAATGATTCATCAGCAGTAGTGCAAAAGGTTCTCTCTGGTATGAGTAGTATGTGTGTGGGAATTATTTCCTTCACCTCACAACAGTGTTATCCCTTATGACAATGAGTAAGATACACTCAACCCTCTCTGAAACAAAAATGGAAGAGCAAGTGGTCAAAGGCAGTATTTGTAGTGTAATCATTAGCTAATCTTGACCTGTGTTTGAACAATGTGCTAAGAAGCTCTGACTGATTATGACTCTTTGGGATTTGTCTTGTTTGCTGATTGCAGTCAGTCATAACCCCTGCACCATCAGGAATTGTAGCAAGATACTGGTTCACTGCTTCGTTGCAGTGGTGTTCTGAGTTTACCAGTTCTTATGGAACCTTAATGGGTTTCCAGTGACCAGTTTTTAAGGGACTGACTGGCATGGTCCTCACTAATTTGTAAAGCTGAGCAGGACTGTGCCATAAGGCTTTAGTAGGAGGAAATTTGCCTGTGTATTTAGAACTATGATGATATTTTAAACGATGATCACTTTGACTAGCATGATTACAGAATTCCTTAAACAATAAAAAAAAAAGAAAAATATCTTTACTGTCTGGAAGCATTTAATTGTTGACAAGAGGAGTGCTTACTATATAATGAGCTGCAGCTATGCTACTAAAATAAATTAATGTTTCGTAGTCACCAATTTTGCTTTAGATTACAAGTCAGGACTAATTGTGTTCATTTTGTCATGGATCAGTATTTCAAAGGGAGATTGTTCTTTTTTTCTCGTTTAGAATTTGCTTTATGTATCTTTTAAATTTTTTAATAAATAAAATATGCCTGAACAGATGATGTATTCTGGTTAGCCATATATAGCTACACTAAAGATCTGAAAGTTCCCTTGTTAAATGTCTTAAATATTTAATTTCTTTTCTGTATAAGCAATTTTTAAGTTTCTGTTACAGTAACAGTTTCCCATATTCTCTCTTATTATTTTGATTTTTTAAATACTAAATGAATAAAGCAAAGAGAGTAATTTTCCAGCTGAAGATGTGGGATCATGGGAAATGTACAGCTGCTTAATATGTTTTCAGAATTCAGGTTGGAGAATTTTAAAAAGTAAATACTGTCAGAAACGTGGAATAAAACATTATTTATTTTATGTTCTGGTCAATGCAGATGAAGTCATGTACATTCTTTTGCATAATGTGCCCCTTTAATGGTCCTGCTGGAAGTAGACTTCTTGGCAGCTGTACAGTGCAGAACAGGATGGATAAAGTTCTGTTCCTGTTTCAAAATGCTGGAAGTGTGAGCATGTCAGAGTTGTACTAAAACAAATTCAGTCTTTTTTTCCTTTTCAGTTTCATCTATTTGATGTTAGTTAAACAAGCTGTTAAATTAATGAGAGCACATCTGAAAACAATGTAACTTGTCAGTACTTTTTGGAGTGAAATTTTCTTTCTCATCTGGATCCTGACCCTGCTGAGGAGGTACAAGGATGTAGTGCTGATAGTGATGGGTCCCTGGTGAGAAACCACATTTAACTCCTTTGTTTCTTGGTGAAGGCCTTTGTGGGTCTTCAGATCACGTGACATTCTGCAAGAACCTTAATCCCATGGATTACCTGGGTACTGGAAACATGTATACTTGCCATGGAATCAATTGATGTCTTTTGGATTCTGTTTAGCAAAGCATGTAAGTGTGCTTCATTTCATCCTAGTCAAGCAAAGTGTTAAAATCTATGGTATATGTAAATACTCATGAATTCACTGTAGTTCTGTGGTTACGGTTTTTCTGAAGTGTTTTACTGAAATGGCACTGCAGTCCCTAGTGCAAATCCCCTGTGTTTCCAATTCCCAGTATGAGCTGACAGCTAGTTACAAGTCAGTTATCATTGACTGTGATTTGTCTCTTGTACCCTCAAAGATTCAAAAGCACTGGAACATTTGCAAAAGTAGCAAGCCAGAACAGTGTACATCTCCTTATGTAGTATGACAAAATGACTGAACAGCTTGTTTTTTCATCTTAAAGCTTTGCAGATTTATAGCTACCACAACTTTAATGATGAGTAAGAACTACCCACACAAGGAAAGAGATCTAATGGTGACTGAAGGCAAGCAAAATTGAATATGTGCTCCTTATAAGGCAGTGTGTGGGAGACACATTTGTTACATACTGAATATCTGAGCAAATCCATGTGTCATGTTTCCTTAGGTTCTCAACAGGAGATGTGTAGAAGCAGCAGTGATGACAGGCCTGGCACTCAAGTGCAGCATAAACAAGAAGTCCTTGTTTGACAGAAAACACTACTTCTATGCAGATCTGCCTGTAAGTATGCATGTAGCTGGTCCCTCTGCAGCTGTAGGAAAGGACAAGTCTGGAGCATGGATGGCAGTGGGGCATGAGTGAAGAGATGCTTTTTCTGTTTTCAGTCAGTGCTCTGCTCACCCCAGATGCTGTGCCCTGATGAAATAGGCAGCTGTACCCTGCTGCTCACTGATTGAATATGATTGCTCTGATTGCTGACTCCTTGCTTAGCTGCACAATTCCAGTAGCTTAATGTAATTGAATTGGGAGCTGGAGCTGCTTTGTCCCTTAAGTTGTCCATTCCTGGTGGTTAGTACTAATTGTCTGTTAGGGTAAAAGCACTCTGATAATAGTCCTTCATTTAAAGTGAATGTATAACAAACACAGGTTCAGTGGGATAAACACAGTAGTCCCTTTTTTGCCCAGGCTTAAGGACCTAAAAATATTTAATTTCCCTTCAAAACTTCCTCAGCCATGGTTCCAATAAATGGAAAAAAAAACAAACCAAAACAAAAAACAACTGAGAAATTAAGTCTTTGCAATATGTTTTATTGGTAGCTTTCGTATTGGGTAGAAGATGTCACTGGAAGTCAAATGTGTTTGCTGCACTTATATGGATGTATTGAAATATTGATATCATTTAAGAACCTGACTTCGGTCATTGCAACAGGATCCAGCAGTGTTTGAGCCTTTTTTTCTATTTTAATGAAATTAAACCTTTCTAATTTTAAACTTTTTTTATCTGTCAGCTTATTTGTACTGAATGTTCAGTTTATCACTCTGTCAAAGGGAGGACACTAGTTTTGCTTTCTCTGTTTTTGGGGTGAAGATCTGATGATTGCAGTAAAAAAAAACAAAATTGGTTTTATTTTATCTGAGAAAAATCAGGCATGTTAGCTGATTCTCTCTTTAGAGGTGTCTTAGACATCCAGAGAAGCAGAGTGGGAGATTTCTCAGGTCCCAAATTAATGTGTAGGGATGCTGTATTATTAACCAAATTACGTTCTTTCCCACTCTTGTTCAGACATTTGAAATATTTTGAAGTTACACAAAATGTTTCCAAATACAATTTCTCCCCACTTTTGAAGGAGAATTATATTATAGTTGTCCAGTGGAGACCTGGATCTAAGATGAGATTTCTGTTCTGTTCTCTTCTACATTGGAAACTTGTGGCTTGTAGTTCTGATTTGGTTTCTTGAGATAAGTTTGCTAATATTTGTGAGCTCTTTGTTGGGGGCTCTGTAGTGATCTGCTCGGACTGTGAAATGCAAACTTAGCAGTTTGAATTGCCAGTACTTTTTTTTTAACTTGTAGAACTATCTTAATGCCCATTTCAAGACCTGAAGGAGAAAAAAGTGAATAGCAGGAAATAAACATGACTTTCAAAATTCCTCTACACATCATAAGGAAACACCAAAACCATAACAGATTTGTTTGCAGGCTACCTTTAGTGCCTGTGCTGTTAAACTGAAAACAATCTCTTATATTCTTGTGATGTCTTCTATCAGTCTGCTGCATAGAAACTATAAGGGATGAATGCTCTCACAGGTGAGAATCCGTGTCCATGTGCTTAAGAGGAGAACAGTGAGGTGGAAGAGGGTGTGAGCACCAAGTGGGCTGCCATTGTCTGCAGACATGAGTTACAGGATCCTCTGGTCATATAAGCATGGAAATTTGGTCAGGGAGATGCTGGCACATTTTATTGTCTTGAAACATATAATTCTGGCTTTCTGCTGGCTGACTTCTGTAGTTTAAGTACTGACAATAAACTGCCAGACCTGCGTTTCATAGTGAACAGTCTAGTCAGGAACCCTTTAATAAGATGCAGAGTTTAGGCTAACGAGCTGTATAGAACAAATAAATCCAGCTCTTAGGGTCATTTGACAATGGGATTATTGTTACTCCTGAAAATGAGGCTTTTGATGGGAAATGGGATTCATGTTATTTGTTGTCACTCACTATTTCAAGCTTTAAAAAATCATTTTAATGAGAAGAGCTGTGTGATTAGCACAGGCTGCATAGAGTCAGTTATTTTATCTTTCTTATAGTCATTATGACCAGAAGGTCATGCACTTTGTTGCATATATAAATTCAGCTGTTCACAGGGCCAGACAATTGTTCTCCATTCCAGTGCCCTGTCACCATCTCTGCATTTCAGAGTAAGTTTGTCATCCCTGCAAAATATGCAGATGCTCCTCCCAGTTCATTTGCGTCCGGCAGACTTTTTTTAATTCTCACCACTAGTGCCGTGAGCAGGTGAGGAGAAGTGATGGGGACCCCACCTCAGCTGTCAGTGATTCACTCCTGTATTTTTACATTGTTGCAGTTAAACCAATACCTTGTCACTGGCAGCCCCTTTTCTGGCCGGCAGCTTCCCCTTTGAGTGGAGTCCCAGGCATGAGCGGGCATTTGTCAGCTGTGTGCCCTATGTGGGGTCGCAGTATCTGTCTTTTAAATTGCTACATTAATGACATTGAGTTTTCTCATTTTCTTGATTTCCATGGCCCCACCCCTTCCCTCTAATGATGCAGTTCAGAACAGAGACGGATATTCAGCCTGTTGGGAGGATGAGTGATAGTCCCAGCTTGGGGATGGAAGTACAGTAACTGGCTTCAAACAAGATTTAACATGGTCACGGAACCACAGGCATGGAAGAACCTCTTCCAGTCCATTTCCTGCTCCAGGGCAGTATCTGAGAAGTTTGTCATCCTTGGCAAGAGATTGTGCAGTTGATTATTTATTATTTCAGTGTTAGTATGGTGTGTATGCTTACCTGAATTGAGGAGTGCTCTTATTTCTTCAGACTTACAGCTTTTTACAGTTATGTTGAATTCTAGACCCATCTTCTAGCTTGCTTCCTTTCCATCTAAGGAAAATAACTTCTGAATTTACATGTGCATGTGTTCTGTCCTGTGGAAGATGTTGCATTTTCAGCTTTGTTCTTAGTCAATAATATCTGCACTTGGCCATGACGCTGCTTTGTGAAAACTGAATGTTTCATTTGAATATAAAGCTAATATTGTTGACAGGCTGGCTATCAAATCACTCAGCAAAGAGTTCCTATTGCGGTGAATGGAAGTCTGTCGTACAGTCTCTGCACAGACAGCAAGATGAGCCAGATGGTGACAAAAACTGTGAGGATTAAACAAATTCAGTTGGAGCAAGACAGTGGAAAAAGTCTCCATGATGACACAAGAAGCCAGACTCTCGTGGACTTGAACAGGGCTGGTAGGCTTGGATTATTTTCCTTTTTTTTCCCCCTTTTGGTGTAAGATGAGTCTTTAAAGGTAAATGGGTAACAGGAAACAGGCAAAAAATAAAAACAGCCTTATGTCTCTCTCTTTTCAAGTAAAAATTCACCAAAATGACTGTTACATTAGAACCAGATGAATACTTGATTTTTTTAATGGCCAGTGGACCTTTCCCATTGCTGTTGGTTGATGGCAACTGGCAATAGCAAGTTGGAAATCTCTTGGCTCCAGTTTGCTCAAAACTATATGTGTCGCTCACATAGATCCACTGAGCTATTTAAGCTCTTGCACTGTATGTCTTGTTTAAAAAAAAGAGTAAAATATCACAGACCTAGGGAATCAAGTTTGTATATAGAAGGAGCAGCTGTGGGAATTTGTCATTGAATGAGTCAGACATTTCTTTTAATTATTAGCTTTGAAAAAAATGTAAATTTTCTCTTTTAACTCGGAAATTGTAAATGAAGAGATACAAATTAGCACACAACATGGGCAGCAACCTGACTGGCCTGGCTAACTGAGACACAGTGCTTGGGTGTCCACTGAAGTTAAGGGCTGTGCCTGCTCATATTCTTTGAAAGCTAGGTTCTGAAGCTAAAAATTAGACTACATCTGTTTACAGCTCTGTCATTTCCAAAATTAGTTTAAGATAAATAAATCTGAATCTGGAATTCGATTGGCTTTAAATGTTCTTCTAGAGAAAGAAGAGGAATGGGTCCTTCTGATCTGCATGTGATCAAAGGATGGAGGATTGTCTATGGTTTGTTACTTTAAAAAAAAGGAGGAAAAGTTTTTATAGTAGTCTGCAGCTAGGCCCATAGTGACAGTTACTAAATAATACATGGGGGTATATGGTTGTTTGGTTGTTTTGAAAAAAGCCCAAGTTCTCTCCCGTGTTTATCCAGTTGCCAAGATCAAAAGCTGTTGTTGAAAATCTCCTGTCTCTTTCCCCGATAGGAGTTGGTCTCATGGAAGTTGTCATGGAGCCTGATATGTGCTGTGGGGAGGAAGCAGCTGCAGCAGTCAGAGAGCTTCAGCTCATTCTTCAAACACTTGGGAGCAGCCAGGCAGTCATGGCAGGTACTGAAGGGGGAAGGGCATGTTTCTTTGTCACCAGTAATTCTCTGCATTTGCAGGAGTTTTGCAGGTTCTGGTTATTTTGCTCTGTGGTTGTTTATAGTGCATAGCCTTTTGTAGCTGTTGTTTTTACAGTCCTCAGAGTCTGTCCTAGTGTCTGCCGTGCTTCAGGTCTCCTTATAGGCCTGCCTTTGTCTGCAGAGCTTTGCTGTGCTAGATGTTATATTTCCTCACACAGTAATTTTACAGAATAAACCTAGGCAGGAAGAAGTGTCTCCAGGGTTCTTGTGGTGCTTCTCCCTGTCTGTCTCCATCTTGATTGCCACAGCACTGCAGCATAGAAGATCCATAGTAGGGATTAATTGTAGAGTATGGAAGTTAAGGGACAAAGTAGTGGGACCATGGATCATCTTCTAAGCTGTCTTTTAGGTCTCAGCTAGTCATAAAATCAGTGTAGAAAGTAAACTTGGGCTGCTGTTGTGGATGGGATGGAATAAATGACAGCATGATGCAGACATGGTGCTGGGGTTAATTTTAGACAAGATTACCTACCTTTCTGAGACCTGCTTCCTCTTGTAGGAACCCCGGTTTCTGGCACCGGCTCTTTCTGAAACTTTAAGGCCCCAATTCTGCTTTTGCAGAAGCACAGCCTGTGTTCAGCCTCCTAGCTGGTGATTCTGTCTCATGTGTTTCTATTAACTGGAAAATTCAGGTCATGCCATTTTTCCTCAGTCCTAATGTTACCAAAATTTACAACCAGCCCATGGTTACAGCTGGCATACAGCAGGCTTCTGCTCGAGAGTCCAAAACTATGGTTTTAGGCATTCATCCTCTCCACACATACACATAATTATCAGCTGCTTATTAGTGTTCACAGTGTAAGCTATATTTTTGCCTGTGACAGTTGGCCTCACTGTCTGGCAACAAATTCAGTCCATTACACAAGTGGATGTCTCCTAGAGAACTGAGTCAGAGTGGCCCATGTATCACCCAATAAATGGGATCCAGTAAATGTTGGCTAGTGATGCAAATTTAATTTAGTGTAGGCGGAAATAATAATTGCTAGACATTATCTGTTTCTCTGAATCTTTTCTCATAGTAGTGTCTCTCATATCAAATGAGGCATGGTTGTCAATATTAAGCAGACAGTTTGCATGCTTCTTCAAGGGCCTTTGTGGGCATAAATATATACCATGATTTATAACTATTGAATTTGGCCCTGAGATTGCCATTGGAAATTGCATGATGATACCTTTTATCACAGAGAGATTTCTGACTTTATAGGAGTATTGGAAATATTTTTCTTCCAGGATAGATGGCTTTAAAAGTATTTGGATTTTTTTTCAAGGTGAAGGTTTTAGGGTCTTTCTGCTGTGGTTTTCCCTCATTGTAATTACTTTTTTTTCAAATAAAGGCTTTACATCCTCATAATTTACCTTCATTCTACTTACATGTACAGGGAAGACAAGTGCCCAGTTTTATCAGTTTTTATTTCATTAAAAACAAGCAGATGAAAAGATTATTTCATTGCAAAGTGAAAGGAAAATAAGCTGGGCTTAAAGGAAAAAAAAGATTATTTTTTTTAAGAACGTTGGCTCTCCTTTTGCTTATGCCTGATAACTTTATTGTCTACAATACATCCAATATACAATCAAATACATTGTCTGCGTACATCCAAGTAGAAACAGGTTGTGTCTCAAAATAAAACAAGGGCAGGACAAGACTGTTCCTCTTTTGGAACAAGTACTTGTTTCACCCCAAAAAGGGAGCACATGCACAACACTTTTCTTGAGAGAGATGTTGGGTCATTCCAACACCTTTGTTCTTCATTTGCATGTCAGGCAAGACTCTATGAAGACAGAGGAAATTAGTGTGCCATCCTCCAGCCTGCTCTTACAAATTGTACCCAGGCCTCTCTAGTCAATTTAAATCTATTGACTGGAATGGATTCTGAAGCCATAGCTGTCTTCACAGGTTTAACTGAGCTATTTTGCACTCTCATTAATAATGCTACTGTATCTACATAGTAGGTGTTTGTTTCTTTTTATCTGTATTTGAAATAAAAAAATAAATTAAAAAAAACCACAGGAAAAGGCTACAGGTGTGTAATGTGGGAAAAATAATGTTTCTTAACATTCCAGAATGTAATACAACCTCCACTGTTTGTTTATTCACAGCAGTTGATAACTGTGGCAAGCCTTTTCTTCTCAGAAGGGATGTTGTTAGAGGGGCAATACTTAGAAAGATAGAATTACAAGTTAGTTGTGGTTGAGTCACTAAAGATCTCTAAGGACATTAGTCCATTTTGGACTAAAACTGCAGGATGCTTTATATAAAACTTTTTATTCAGTTTCAGCTTTTGGCAGCCTGGGGCATTCTGGGGGGTAAGATTGCAGTTTCTTGAAGGAGAAGGAGAAAATTACCAAAAAATCCACTGCTTCTCACATTTTGTCCTTGAGCTGTAAATTTCCAAGAACACCTTAGTAAATATGTTCAACATAACCTTAAGTTCTTGTGTACCATGCCAGCATAGTATATATCCATCAAATTGTAATTCTAAAAGGTATTTTTGTGCTGCTTTGAGAGGAATGGAAGCTCACAATCCACCACTTTGCTTGTCTAATTCTGCCCTTTATTTAAGAGCTGTGATTCAGAAGCTCTTTTCACTGTATGGCTTAGAGGATCTGTGCTGCACTGCACCATGCAGTTTTCTGAGAGGATTTATGAACCATGATTTTAAAAAAAAATTTAAAAAAAGCACAAGCATTATTCTCAGAAATATTTTGAATTATTCAAGGCAATGCCTTGAAGTAGAATCAGAAGCAGAAAGCTATGATGAAATGGTTGTTGCTCCTTTCTGAACATAGAGAAGTCTGCTATTAATACTTTGCACATAACATGCAGTTTTTAATGCCAGTGTACCGGGCAGACGGTTCTGTTGATAAAATTTCCTTTTACAGAGGGTCAGCTGAGAGTGGATGCCAATGTTTCTGTGCATCACCCTGGAGAGCCTTATGGAGTGAGGACTGAAGTGAAGAATATCAATAGCATACGATTTCTGGCAAAAGCAGTAGGTAAATGGTGGTTGCTTAATTACAAGAGCATTGTAGATATTTTATGGGGTCTGAGATGAAATATGTCAGCTCCTGAATGCAGGAATTTGCTTTAAATGCCCTGACTGGCTTCACCTGTGAGTCTGTTCCGTGCACCTTGCCCGTGGGTACAGGAGTCCCATTTAAGCTTAGGCTGTGCCTGAGCTGCCACATCATAGGTGTGCCAGTTTTCAGTCCTGTCTTCTAAAGAACCTTGGACCTATTCTGTAGTCCCGTTCCCAGTCCTGTATCAGGACTTAACTCCTGCTGCTTTTGACTGAACTCCCTGAATGGACCCTGGACAAGGCTCACCCCCTCACCTTGACTGAGACTGTCAGTGGCCCTGTGTTAGTAGGACACACCCCTGCCCACACTGTTCAGATGGGACTGGGACTGTATCAGACCGTGAGGGCGCTGCCTGGGCTCTGGTCACTCTTGACTCCTGGTTTATCCCTCTTTATGGAGCAGCCCCACTCTTGCTGCTCCCTGATAGAACAGATCTTAGTACAGGGTACTCTGGAAATAGCAACCATGTTAGTGTGCAGGTTTTGTGGAGGTAAACTCTCTTCGTAGCATGTTTAGTACCGATATATGGTAACAGTGGTTTCGTGTCCTCCAATGGAGAGAATTGCTTTCCACCGAGGATGGTACATGGTGTGTGTGAAGTTCAGATGCAGCTTGGGTATGAGCAAGAAAAGATGATTGTTACATCTCCAAAAGAAAACTGAACTGAGTGACTGCAAGGTCACTAGGAACGTATGGTTTGGCTGCAAAGCCTGGGAGAAAATGGTTTCCATTTAAAGGAAATGAAAGAAGATGAGGAAAACACACAAAGAAAGAAACAGTGCTGGAGAGAGACAGTGACTGATAATTCTGCCTATAACTACTGCTGTTGATTTCATTGAGGTTAAAACAACAAACTGTTTCATTATTGTGTAGCAGTGAAAAATGAATTAGTGGAGTGCATGAAAGCTATTAGTGTAGTCTAACAAGCTTACTCTTTTTTCTTTTTTTACTGTCAGACTATGAAATACAGAGGCAAATTGAAGAACTTGAAAATGGGGGAACAATTCTGAATGAAACAAGAGCCTTTGATTCCAAGCTTGGGTGAGTTTTTATTTTGGAGGAACATGGGAATAGCCACTTTAGAGTGCCCCAGATACTTAGTGACATGATCAGGAGACGTAATACAGTATTGCTCAGCTTTTGTTTTCTAAAGCTAATGTTCACAAGCATAGTCTCCTCACAGGTAGTAATTTAAAGCTGAGGCTTTTTCACAAAGATTGTGTGCTGCATTACAGCAGTGTCTGTGTGACAGTGACTGCCCTCTTCAATGACTTGCACACATTCTTTGAAGTGGTTTTAAGAGGTTCTCCTGATCTTCATGAGGCAGAGTTTTTGTTTTGTGTTTTTGCCATAAAACTAATCCTGTGGTACCTCTTACCATACCTGTTTTCTTTTTATTTTAGGTGCACGGTACCAATGAGAGACAAAGAAGGAAAACAGGATTATCGGTATTTTTTTTAAATAAAGTTAATATTTCATGAACTGAGAATTCATTAAATTTCTTAAGTGTAGTCATTGTAATAAGGATATGTAAAGTTAGTCAGTATAGTAAGCATGTATTGGAAGTTTACATTCCACTGGAAGGGGCAGAGACCTATCAAAGTAAGTGCTAGTCTGAGCAGTCCAGATCTAGAACTGTGTCTCATCTCTGCTAAAACCCCTAGACATTTCCCAAAGACTAAGTTGGAGTACTTGAGCTCAAAGTAGGTAAATTGAAGGTTTACTTTGTGGACAGTACAAGTATGCTTAAGAATGCCTGACATAAAACATAAGAATATTCTGAGTTCAGCATTGCTCCCGCTTTAAGTAAATACTGAGGGAAATGGTTTTCAGATGGCAGGCCCTGTCTCTCTGTACTTACATTCTGTGATCATAGATCACAATCGCTGCTTGAAAGTCCTAACTGCTACTGAAAGGTGTCAGCATTCATAAGCAGATTTCTACCTTGAAGATCTTTGTAGAGATAAT
Source organism: Pseudopipra pipra (assembly GCF_036250125.1). NCBI lineage: Eukaryota > Metazoa > Chordata > Aves > Passeriformes > Pipridae > Pseudopipra > Pseudopipra pipra. The sequence goes on along the minus strand of NC_087552.1, from coordinate 30,931,941 downwards.
GACGATGTTACCTTGCTAAGTACTTTGCCTTCCACGAGAGTGAGATGGCAGCCATCAAGCCATAAACAGTCACCTAAGAGGGATTTAGCTGTAGGGCAAGGGGGCAAGGCATGAGTCCTGTTGGAAAGCAGTGCTGCTGGGAACAAGTGCTGAGGCAACACTGCAAGGCAGCAGCACACCTGCTTAGGGTCATCTTGGTGTTCATCCTTCTAGTAGTTCCCTAGCTTTGCATCACAGAGTTGGTCTTCCTGTTACTCCCAGAGTTCACTTCCCACATGAGGAGTTGTAGTTCTGCAGGAGAACTTTCAAAGCCTCTTAGCTTTGGCATCTCTGTGTTCCTGTTAGATCCGCGTATATTCTACCACTGGTCTTGCTACAGCAGAGCAATGACTTTGAAGACATCCCACAAACTTTGATTTCAAATCTGCTTTTTAAATGGAGTTTTTGTAGAAATGCAGCAGTGATGATTTTGTGAATTCCTTGTTATGGTAGGGGCTGGCATGAGGCTTATTTAAAAAGACGAATTTGAATAAATGCAAAAGAAAATTCATTAAAACCTAGGCAAAACTGATGAGCCTAAGATATTTCAAATAAAGACCATAAAACTTATTGCTAATGTTATGATCAGTATTAAACTGTAAACTGTGGTTTTCAGGGGTTTTTATGTAACTTACTGCTGCACATTATACATGAAACTTAAAATCTATGTTTAGGCAGATTTAAAATAGAAAATATTATAGTAAATGTAGAGGGTGCCCAATGCCCTTTATTCCGATGGTTTTGAACCTCTCATTTGATCACATAATTGTGAAGTTTCTGCTTCAATCGGAGTTATCTGAGTAGTTTGAATTGGCCTTCTCTTTAAGGGAGCCTTTTGTTCTGTGATGGCACTCTGCTGAGCACAGTGACTTTGCTTTTAGCACAGCATGAGGTTTCATCAAGAGTTTTGAAGTTTGTCTGGAAAAGGTTACAACCTGCCCAGATCACTCCTGGCAGTTGGCTGTCAATCTGAGTTCTTCCTGCCAGTCCACTCCCATTTTTGTCCAGGTCCACAGTTAATACTGGATGCCAAAAGGAGTGTCTTATTTCTATATCTATTATTAGTGGTGTTATTGGCGGTTTTTATTATTTTGGGTGCAGAAGAGTTTTAATTACCCCTTTTCTATTATGAACTCTTTGACAATTGATGGCAAATACTCAAAGAAAGAAAACAGACACTTTGCAGCAGTTCAGGGCCTATTTCCTTTCTACTTACCAGTGATATACCAAGTCATGAATTTTTAATATTTTGTTTAGTTGAAAGAGTGATACAACTTTCAGGAAAGTATAAACTTGTGATGTAAATTTTATTCCTTGTTGTTTAGCTTCTGAGTGAAAATAATTATAAAGGAGTTTTTCTTCATTTTTACTAGGTTCATGCCAGAGCCAAACCTTCCTCCATTGATTCTGTACGATGCAAAATCTTTGCCAGCTAATATGAACCACCAGCAAGTGATAAATATTGATTGGATTCATGAGAGACTTCCTGACCTTCCCAGTGTGAAGAGGGAAAAGCTTGTTGAACAGTATGGGATTCTTCCTGAACACAGCTTTGCCTTATTGGTAGGTCTATTGATCAAGTGCTGAAAGAAGCTTAGAAGCTTCAAAGTTGCACAGTTCTTGAAAAGATTTACAAATGTTGTATTAACCAGCTGTCAGCTCTCGTGGATGTTTTTATTTGGAAGTACGTCTGATGCATACTTTGTACCAAGGAGCCATATACATAGAATGGTGGAGAAATTAAAGCAGACACCACGAGCCTAGAAGTGTTTCTCACGCAAAGTGCAGTCAAATAACTATTATTTAATATTGATCTTGACTGTCTACACATCGACGCACCCGTGACTGACTGCAACAAATGTACAACTTCTGGTTACAGACCCTTGGCTGCAAGTGCCTTCTCCTCGTCTTTGGGCCTGGTACAAGGCTGGGCACATTGACCATATGTAAGGAATACAAACCAAAATCCAAAATCTAAATCTTCCAGCTTCACAGGCCCATTGATCTACCGTTCAGCTTTATTTATTCTTTCTTTATTTATTCTTTGGGAAATACACCAGAGGGTTGCACAGCATCAACTTTGACCTCACAGTGCAGTTTACCAAGGGTAGGTTCAGAAGAGGGGATGAGAAGGAAAAGGATGTGACAAATACAGTTATAAAGACAGAAGTGACAGCAAAATCTCATAACCTCCAAAATTATTGTAAAGGACTTTGAGGTTCTTAAATACAAAACTGTGACATCTCTCTTTGCCAGTGATAACTCTGGGGAGGGGGCTAGTATACTCACCAAAGATTAGACACTTCACATAGCCAGCTAAACTAGGAGAGTGTCCTGCTTTGGTTACCTCCATGATTAGTGGAGACAGAAGGAAAAGGACTTTTTCAGAGTGAGACTCAGAGCAGAACCGTAAGTACTTTAAATTGTCCTCTGGAGGAGTTCCTTTCCTTTGACTGTAAATGGAGGGAGAGCAGTGCACATAACTCCCTCATATCCCTTCTTTGTGTGTCTGTAATTTAACACACTTGTACAGAAGCTGATTCTACAGAAAGAAAATGGTTCTTTATTCTGAAGGAAGCTGTTAAGAAAACTGCCTTTGTGGTGCTGTGCCATTTTAGTGAGTTGCAGATGTTTCACTGTTTGGTGGGCAGGTGAGTCATAAGTCTTATCAGAGTCATGAGACTGCAGTGATAGTATCGAGAGGTGTTAGTAGTTCTTACCTTTCTATTTCATTGTATAAGCTGTAAAATGTGATTCCTGTTCATGTATGCATTTTTTCATGTCAACATATTTCTCACATATTAAAATAGAAATAGGGGTAGACGGGATAGATAGGTCCTGCACCTTTTTTTTCTGATTTCTCCCTTCTGTGGTGAGTTGACCTGTGCCAGCTGCTAAGCACCACAACTGCTTGCTCATTTTCCCTGCCAGTTGGACAGGGAAGAGAGTAGGAAAAGCAAAAGTGAGAAGACTCATTATTTGAGATAAAGACACTTCAGTGAGGGAATGGGTAAGGGAAAAACCCAAAAGTGATGCAAATGCAATCACTTACCACATCCCACAAATGGACTGATGCACAGCCAGTCTGCAGCCAATAACACTGATTACCTCCCCCAGTATCCCCTTCCCTCAGTTTTCCTTGTTGAGCAGGGCATTACATGGCATGGAATATAACCTTGGTCATTTTGGGTTAGCTGGCTAGACTGTGTCCCTGCCTAACTTTGTGCCCATCGTTGGTCCACTCACTGTGGGGAACAGAATGGAAAAAGAAAGTACTGCTCAGCAGTAGCCAAAACACCAGTGTGTTGTCAGCACTGCATTAGTCACAAATCCAAAACGCAGCACTCTCTGTAGAAAATGAACTCCATCCCAACTGGGCCCAGTACACCCACTCCTTTCACTTGGCATCAACCCACTTTTTGTGGGTTTCAGTTTGCTAGTATGGATGGCTTCTGCTGTGTGGCTTCTGTCATCTCTCTCAACTAGCCCTATATATTTGCCTCATCCTGCCCTTTCTTTCAGCTGTTCTCTGAAATCCATTATTGCCTTTGCTTTTTCCCTTTTATCTTTTTTTCCTTTCTGCAACGTGTAAGACAATTAATGAGCTCCAAGCTGAAATTTGGGATTCAGCTTGTAATAAGATAATGCATCCATTTGAATGCATGAAGTGAACGCGTTCTTCGTTGCGGGTCTCCTTTTATTGTGCATTAGAGTGTCAGCACGTATCCTCTCCATAAAAGTTGCTTGCCTGTTCACTGGGAGACTAGTTAACCTTATTCATGGGAAAGCGGTGTGTGCGTTGCTGCGTTCAGCTTGCATCAGAAGTTGCAGGAGATTGCTGATAGGGCCAGATGCACAAATCTAATGAGCATCCGTTCAGGTTAGAGCGCCCAGGAGTGCTCATTAAATAAATGGCTGTTGTGGAGGGATGGCTCTAAAATGCAAAGTCTGTTCTGCACCAACTTGTTAGAGAAAGCGTTATGCGCCAAAGTTACAGTGAAACAACACCCTCCAACAAACTCCAGCGTGCAGGTTGGCTTCCGAGCTTGCTTCCTGAGCTTTGTTCTCGGACACAGTAGCTGCCTGGACATACTGTGGTGTTGAGAAACTGAGACTCCTCCTTTGCCTAATTACACGGTGGAAGGAGTAGCCTATTAATATCTTTATATCTGAAATGTCTTAAGTGTAAACTGCTGAATTTTTGACAGTTTTGTATAAATTGCAAAAATAAATGATGTTTCTGATTTTTCTTCATGCAGAGCTATTCTTATTCATAAGGATACAATTCTTTGAGCCATGTACACTGCATAGTATTTGGGTACTCAATTTCTGCATGCAAGTTCTGCTTTGATGTGTAAACTGGTAAGCTGGCAAATACATCAGTCAAGAAGGATCTTTGACAGCTTTGCCAGTTATGGTATTATAACATTTTTGTCTTGCTTCTTATTGAGTAAAAAATAAGATATATTTGCGTAGACATTACTGTATTAATGTGACATTTTGTTTTCTAAATGCATGCTGAGGTCCAAACAGAAAATAGCTCAGTTGTCACAGTACAGCATGAGAAAAAACCGGTATGATCACTTTCTTTCTCATGTGAATTCCAAGTCTTCCTGTGCATTTACCACTCCTCTGCTCACTCAGATAGAAGTGACTGTTCTGCTTGGGCTAGTTGCTTTGGTGGAACAATTATGTTGGGACTCCTTCAAACAGTCAGAAGTGGGCTGCTGTAGCAGTTGGTTTTGACCATTTTGTTTTATGACATGCCATTCTCATACATGTTGGCATGCAGGTGAACTTTCTTTAACTGCTCTGCTTATCTGCTACGTGTTCTGGTTTGGGTTTTTTTCCCCTGACAATCTTGCACATTTTTGCAGCAGTTATTACCTCACAGTTGTTTATTGTTGGAACTGTGATGGTGAAAATGGGAATAACAAAGCAACAAATGACATTTTATTTGTGAACATTGAGGTAGTTTTCTTTTTCAGTTCTTTGGGAAACACTACTGATCTTTAAAAGCATAAGTTTGCATTACAGTCCCAGTGTCCCCAAAGATTGTACCCATGGTATTTGGTAAAATAAAGTATTATTTCAGGCTGTTTAAAAGGTGTCTGAAATCACTCTACCCACTAGGGGTTTTGACATCTCAGTGCTATGAAATGATCATTTTAAACCATGTTTAAAAACAAATTTGCATCTGGTTGAAATACTGGTATGTCAGATTTCATGCCAGTGAGACTGTTAAGTTACAGCATATTTGGTGTGTAATGGGAGCACTGAGGGGGCCTGGATCACATACATGGTGCTGCTTTTCCAGATTTCTGGTTTTCTTTCTATGAAGATTAAAATAGAGTATTCAGAATTAAGAGAGATCAGGCAGTTAGCGCTCCTGTAATCCAGCATGTTCGAGTGTGCTGCAGTGGTTTTCAGAGCAGATCTACTGCAAGGGACAGGGGTGTCTATGTGTTGGTAGTTGGAGTGAATTTGGCATGAAGAAAGTTGACCAAAATATAAAATTAAAGTTAAGTTCACATAGTACAGTATCTAGAAATGGAAGCTAATCAAGTTATGCCTACATTTTTTCTAATATGACAAGAAAATAAGGAAAATGTTTCATTTCTGTCAGTCATTCTGATGTTTTGACATTCTGCCTTATTCATTTCAGTCTAACACTGCTGGGTTTTCCTACTCCTTGGCTATAGAAAATGACAAGTCACTTTAAAAAACCTAAAACAAAATGCAAGGGAATTTTGGGAAATGTGTCTGGTTTTGTGTGTGCAAGTAGTGAGTATGGGGTTCCTAGACCTGGTAGCATATGTAAGTCTGCCTCTCTTGAGTTTTTCTGGGCTTTTCTGTGCTTGCTGCCTGGAAAACATCTGATTAAAATGCGAAGACTGGGTATGTTTGTCCTCAGTTTTCAAAGGTCTGGCAGCAGGGTCAGAGCTGTAACTCCAGCCAGGCTGTAGGTATCCAGAAATCTGAATGTGCCCACTTGTAGGGATCCGCTCTCTAGCCTGTACATGATGGAAGTGTTGGACATGCTGCATCTGAGCTCCGTAGCTGCATTCAGACATCTGGCAGCTGCAGACATTCTTTGCCTGTGCATAATGTTGTAGCTAGAGTTGCTCTGCCTGGAGTGTTTGTAAAGCCTTCTGCAGCATGTGTAAAGAAACCAGCATTTATACTAGCTAACTTTTTCCTATCTAAATTGGACAGGTGTTTCTGTGTAAGGGAACCCACTGTTTAAATAATCAGTGTTTGTTTGTGCTATTGAATCCTGAGGTGAATTAGAAAGAGTACAGTACTTGGCAATGCATCATTCTAGTAATTCCACTTAACACACTCACAGTTTTTAATCAAGTTTACTGTACTTTGGTAATTCCTTTACTTTTTTTTTTTAAAAGCCAAATTTGTTCCTCTAGTCTGTTTAGCCTTAGTTTTGCGTAATTTGATTACAAAGTAACTGCTAGTTAAATTAGTAAGAGCACTGGAGAAGAGAATTACATCTGTATGTCTTATATAGATATAGGTTTACCTTGGTTCACAAAAGACCTCAGTGGTTTCCTAAGCTGAGAACTTAGTTTCTTTCCTCATGGTCTCAAGGTAAAGGGGGTGGGTCTGATTTTTGTCACACCAGTTTTACAGCATATCAGACATTAATCTAAGTACATTTTGTTCTGTTTCAGAGAACAGAGAGCAGTAGTTTGTAGTCTTCTCAAAAGCCATACATCATTACCAATGAAAAATGTGGTATCCAGAGCTGTTGGAAGTTTGTGTTGTGAAAGTTTGGAGAGGGAAAGTCTAAAATTCTGTATTGTTGTGGCAATAAATGGCCTTTAAAAACAAGGGCATATGAGACTGATGGGATGTGTGTGGATGGAGAACTCAGGCTTTGGTTTAGTGTGTACCCTGCACTCTTTTTGCTCATAACCATTCCAAGATCTGGCTGCAGTCAGTATGTGCTTGGGAAATGTTTTTGCTGTGATGACTATACTTAAAATAGCTCCTTGGCTGTCTCTAAACTGTTACCTCTCAACTTCTGAGAGCTGGCTTGTCCTCCTTTGTGTTTATGCCACACACTGCAGAAGGCCAGTGGCATGCTGGATTTGGATTTCTCCTTGAAAAGGTAGGAGCTGCCACTTCATACTTCTTCAGCCTTCAGTAAACCTAATGAGTTCTGTGCTGCAGTTAAAGATCCATCAATAGCTTGATGACAAACACCACAGCATTCAACAGACTGTGCAGTATCTGCTCTTCTAAAAACAATCTCGGATTTCACTTAGGCTATAAATTGAATCCCCTACTGTCATATCTTCTGAGCATTTAAGGGTGCTGTGGAAAAGCTTACATAGCTTCTCTGAAAAAAAATGGTAGAATAAAACCCTGCTTCTTACAGGATGACCTTTCCATATCATTGAAGGGTAAATGCAAGCTACACTTACTCCTTCCATCCAAAACAAATAGAAGTGATTGCAACATCAAGAGTGAAGTATCTGTAGACAGTTTCAGGAAAAATCTGTTTGTGGTAAAAGGTAGCATGACAGCATGTGAGAAGGCAGCATTGTATTTTCTAGCATTATACATACTTAAAACACAGGAGAAGATGAGAAAGGTTCTCCCCAAATGCTGATTTTAGGGAGGTGTTAAGAGAAAAGTGATCACTCATTTGTTGGAAGTTCCACTGAAGCAGACAGGCTGACAGATAAGCTCTGTGTATCTGTTCTAGGCATAAGATAGTTCATTTGCTGTTATGTTAATAAAATTACTGCAAAGTTTTGTGCCTTTGCAGTGAATTCACAACTGAAGTTTACTTTAGGATTGAGCATTTATACGCCGAGTGTAATTGTATAATTAGTTGTAATCTGTAACCTGTGTCACCTGCTCCAGGTGACCTTGCCCTGGCAGAGGGGTTGGACTGGATGATCTCCAGAGGTCCCTTCCAACCCTAATGATTCTGTGATTCTCTGATTTTGTAATCATGTTTGCACTCTGGTATCTCTCATGCATTTAACTTTTCTTAAACAGAATGAAGATGGATTAGCAGAATTCTATGAAAATGTGGTGAAACAGACCCGAATGAAGCCAAAGAGAGTGATCGGCTGGGTTCTGAATAACCTTCTCAGTTACTTGAAACAACATTCCCTTACAGTAAAGGAAAGGTCAGTCTTTGTGATTCATACACTGGTGAAACAGAAGTGATCCTTTTCTCAAGTGCCATGAATAATACCATGTCACTCCTTTGCCCACTGCTGCTTTAGTTGTTACCTGTGAAGTTTGTTACACCAGGCAATGCTGTGCAGGCCTTGGCACTGCCATCCTGAATGGAGTCAAACAAGTGTGTTGCAGAGAAGAGGACCATGTAGTTAAGAGTTGTAATCAGTCTTCAGTCTTTAGAATATGATGATGGTAAGGCATAGTAGGCCATCTCAAATACCAAACTTGAACATAGAGTAACATGAGGAAAAATACCAGCCTGTATGATTTTTAGGCAAGCAACAGTACCATAGATATATTACATCACCTTATTCTCTGAGGTAACTTCTCCCTTTCTCCCTAGCCCAGTCAGTTCTTTTCTCCTGGCCGACCTTTTGAACCTTCTAGAAAAAAAAGAAATTTCTTCTACAGCAGCAAAGCAAGTAAGTACCTTTTTGATTTTACTGTACTCTGAATCTGTGGCTGCTTACTCCAGTAGTGTAGCAATTTTATAATTAATGTGTACCAGTACAGTGGTTGCTTCAGAAGGAAATTGTTTAGTGGTGATGAAGGATAAATTTTGTATCTATAATATAATAGATGCAAATGCCTTGTGTGTGTTTATAATCTTACAGATACGTTGCATATTCAGTGTTAAAATGGGATAGAAGCCAAATAGTAGACTTAAACAGTGTGAACTGAAGTCAATTAAATAAATCCTCCTTCTGAACAGAGCAGACACTAGATCTCAGTTTCACAGTTCGAGTCAGACCTGAGTGAAAGGTCAGTGGGAGCTAATCCATGGCTTGCAGCTAAGCTGAGAGTACCACTTACTACGTACTAAGGGACAATAAGGTTCCCAAGCATTAGCAGGTGGAAAAGGATATAATTCACCTGAGTGTAGTCACAAAAAGAGTTCTTCTGTGGTGTACCCCTGGGTCAGAAGTGGGAGAGGTCTGGCCTTTCTTTTATCCTTGCCTCTTTGAGCAAGTGCTGTTATGAACCTCTCACACAAGTAAAGCTGGTACAGCTCGTTTTTTTAAAAATATCATGTTGCTTAGGACAGTCTGAAAAATCAGCTCTTGATGATTTATGTCTAAAATTGTGAACTGGTTTTGATGGATACAGTGACTGCTGTGTCTATAGTAAAACTTTGGGGGTTTTTATGATGAGGAATAATTAATCATTCAACTTAAATTATTGCCAGCTCATTTATGTGGAATACATTGTCTTTTCAGACTAATTATTATACTCTAGATAAGTGCAATAAGGACCTGTTTGTGTGTTTATCAGTGAAACTATTAATTAAGACATTTAACTTGCCTTAACTGCTTTCAAACTTTCGACGCCCTGAAAGATACGGAGCAGTTTTCCATCTATCTAACACATATCCATTAAATCCAAGTACAACTTTGGAATAGTACTGAAGTCAGTTCAGGGGTTTTTTGCATTGTTATAAAACAAGTGTAACTGTTGCAAACATGGCTCTTTACCCTACTTGGAGACTTTTAAAATTTCTGGTTTGTTTTCTTTTTTTGGAGATGCTTGTAGTTCTTAATTAAGTTGGTCTCTTTGTTGGTCTGTTTCTGTGGATAGCCAGCTGCATAAGACAGGTGTCATAAATAGCGATATAAGTGCCTGGCTTCAGGCATGTGTGTTTAGAAATTTTGTATTGGAAAAGTAAAAGCTTGAAAAAGGAGATAAAGTATTAATAGGAAAAGCATTGGAATGCAGAGCAGTTCTGTGCCTGAGGGGTTGTGGCACACCCATCAGTTTGGTGTCTGCATTTGAAAGGGAAGCTTCAGAACTCCAGTCCTAAGTCTTTTCCTTGTGGAGGTAGGGATAGGGTACTAATGCTCTTCTGTGGAAGTTTTCTGCCTTGTGATATATTTGTGTGCCAGCACTTCTGACAGGTTATGAAATGTCAAGAATTTCAGAGATGCGTTTCTTGTTTAATTACCAACTCCTTGTAATGTGTGTGTTGTCCTCGGTGCTCTGAAATTGGACACAGAGAAATCACAGCACTGTTTGCCATCACCCAGTGATGATGCTATCAGACTGCAGAAACCTTGCCACATTTAGAAAAGTATTTTGGTTGCCTGGATGTCAGAAGAGTAACAAATGTTTATAACAATTCTCAGCAGTAGGCAGAGATGCTGGTTGGCCCGAGGGCAGAAAAGGCTATATATACACACCAGCAGATGAACTGCAGTACTTGGGGAGGGGGAGCATGATGTGCAGTGGCAGACACAGATCCAACAGGAGAGGATGGAAGGGTTGGATGGGGTGAGTGCACAGACATGTGTACACATACGTGCTCGCTGCAGGAAGCTGTTAAAGGCTTAAATTTTTTAAAAGGTTTTGTGTTCGGTCTCTGCTGTGTAAGGCAGTTAAACACAGGCAGATAAAAGCTGTGAGCACTGACTGTAGACACAGAGCACTGTATGGTGGGATGCATGTGCCAAGCAAAGGGCACTGTGTGCTCACATAATTACCATGTTGGTAATTACACAGCTCACACCCAACTTGCCATCAAATACAGTGTCCTACTCCAGAGGTCTCTGAAGCAGTTCCAGGCTAGTGTGCCTGTGGAAAGGCAGGAGCAGCTTCCAGGTCTGTGGGTGTGCAGGTATGTGGGGGGAGCATGTCCTGGATCGGGGCAGCTGTGGCCCATCACAGAGGCAACATTTTGAAGCTCACAGTGGGAGGTGTTAGTGCTGCTCACCCAGGGCTGAAACCGGTCCAATGGGGAGTGTCTCTGAGATGAGGCCTCACTCCTTATTTGCCTGGATGGCAGCAAGTGCATCTCTGGCATGACAGACCTGCCTCTGAGTTATGGCATTGTGGGAAGAGGCTGGTTCCCGGGCCAGGGAAGCAGAAACTTTCCTCTGCTGCCAAGAGCCATACTGGAGCAATTCCGTGTGAACACCCTTGTCATGAGTTCACTGGGGATCAGTGCCCCAGTAGGCCATGGAACAGAGCAGAGCCCAGGTTTTGCTGGCTTCTGCAGTTGCATAGGTCACCCACATAGGAATAACTTCAAAAGACCCACTGGGCACTCCTGCTTTAAAGTAGATGGCAAGGAAATGAGTACAGTACACAAACCTAAACTGAACCATCTGCTTTGACAATTACTGCTGTACCATCTGGAGGACTGGACCCAGCCTGCCCCTTGCTTCTGTGAGAGGCTGAGGGACAACTGCCAGACATCAAGGCTTCCGTCACTGGAAATGAGAGATGCCCACAGGACTGACTCGAGTGGTGCTGCCTGCTGCTTCCTCCCACCCTTGGCAGCAAATCACTGCAGATAGGGTTTCCAGTTGGAGCGTTCCTAGGCACAGCAGTCAGCTGGCACGTTCACCAGTTGCAAAATGTTTGATATGATGCCCATGGCAGCCAGACATGTAAGTCCTGATTAATTCATCTTGACCAATGCTGCTGTGCCTGCATGGGTAGAAACTGCAGAACATTATTAAAATCTAATCATGCTCAGGCAAGAATCAATAGTAGAAACTGTTGAGATTTCAGTAATGGAAATGAGACCTGAAATTCACATTTTGGCTCTGGAGACTTCATAATTTGATCCTCCTGTGCTGGTGCAGGCAGTTTGTGTAAATGAGTTGAAATCATTTTTTTAAACTGCTTTCTTTAGCTTCATGCTCCTTGCCAAGTGGAGAGACACATTTTTAAAAAGTGCATCTTTGACAGGTCTTGGCCACGTATCTTTCTGCTTTCCTACGTACCTGTAAACAAGCAAGGGCCTTGATAACATTGTTGCTCTACTAGCTAAGTGGAGATGCTTTTACCAAATGGAGTAGTACACATGATGCAGCTGTCACACAGGGAAAATCTGGTGCCTTCAAGGTCTTTAATGGCCAAGCTTTTCTCAGTGCCAGGAAATACTGGCATAGGCATAACAGGGAATCAGAGCTGGATCTCTGACTGTCGAGCTGTCCTGCCCCTGCTCTAAGTCAGCCTGATGTATGAGTTGCTCCTGGATAACTCTGCCATGGTCGGCTGCATAGATTTTGTTTGTTGCAGATTTCCCCCTCCTGCAGCCCATGGCATCCTAAAAATCCCATCTGCCTTTTTCCAGGAGACTGAAAGGGTTTATTCACTGTCCACTCCTGATTTGTGCAGCACTTACACTCTCCAGGGTGTTTGCTATGGGCTGTGCTATGCAATGAGGACAGGGCTCACTCTGAGGATGATGTACAGTATGGGTGCATTGGGAGGCCTAGAGGACAGAAAGCTTCCTGCCTAGTCCCTCGAGGAAGAAGCAGAAGGGCTGCCTGGGGTAGCAATGGAGAGCCACAAAAAAAAATAAAAGCAAGAGGCTCAGACAGGCTGAATCTCTGTTGGATGTAGTGTATTTCTTTCTAGGAGTATTGCAGGTAGCACTGGCATGATGACTTCCAAGTACTGCACTACAAGGAAGATCTTGTAGAAGACATGATATACAGCACTGATTTATTCAGTATAAACATCCGAAAGCTTTACTTACAGCAGTTGTAACTCTGGCTGCTTATCGGTAACTTCAGTATCGTGATCTGCCTTTAACCCTCTTAACAGGGAAAAATTAAGATGGAGCTTCCACAGTGCAGCAGCATATCATTACCCTGTCACAAGGTCTCCAGAAGAGTGATAAGATCCCATAAAAAGCTTTGGGGTACTGCTGGCAAACAAATCACCTCTTGCAGGAATTGTATCAATGCATGGTTCTTAAATACGTGTTGTGGCTACAGAATTCTTTAACTGAAAGTCTTTTGTACCAGAAAATTTGTCAAGCTGAAGAAAATTGCTGGGGTAGTTAAGATACCAACCCACATGCTTCTTTTTTCCCAAGTTCTCTTGCTGCCCTGCAAATTATTTAACATTCAATTTGAATGCTCCTCCCAGACTCTTCTTCATCCTATAGTGAATATTTAATGCTGAAATTTTGACATGGCATCCATTTCCATACTGGGACACAGCAATGGCACTTCAGCTCAGGATGGAGCTCAAGGAGCTGTTTTAATAAAGGTTTTCTTACTCTCCTCCCACAGCCCTGAAATAAGAGCAAAGGGAATACAGAAAATGACTACCCAAGGAAATTGTTTTTTTATAAATGTTCTCTCCTCTCAAGTGTATTCCAGGGCAATAGCCCTGCTGCAGTGTAGGAAAACACACTAGCATTAACAAGTGATTATTCCACAGGCCTGGGTTTGCCCAGCAGTCCGGTACTTGGAGATGATGCATAGGTGGGCTGGAACTGCTGCATTCATTCTGCTTGGCACCATTTTTCTTCTGCTTTGTCATATGTATCCTCATTACAGCTTGCTGGTGAGGACTGGTAATGGGATGAGTTACCTGCGATTGGACTTGGTACAATAGTCAGCTAATCGTCATTCTCGGGTAGAGCCATTGCTCATGGAGGTGCATTTCCTCACTGCTCTCAGGCAGTTCGTGTGAATAATGTGAGATGAGCACGAGCAGCGCTGCTGGAGGAGCAGCCTTGCAGTCCGTGCCAGTCTCTGCTGGGGTGGCCCCTCTCCGTGCAGCGAGGCACACGGGGCTGTGCTCACAAACATCTTTGGAGATGTACTGGCACTGGCAGCAGCAGGCAGGTCCCAGGACTGTGGGAGGCTGCAGAGCACCAGGGGTGAACCATTAACCTGTACTCGTGCAGTAAGTGATGATTCTTTGTCTTATTACAGGATGCAGAAAAGGAGGGGGAGAGTACAAGGGCTCTTTCAGAGAGGCACAGGATTAAATCTTGGGTTTGTTCTTGTTTAGACAATCTGCTCTTGCTTTAACTAAAATCTAGCTTCTTGGATCAGTAACTGAAATACTGCATGTAAACAACGTTGGTAAGTCAAGGCACTGACCTTTGCTGCTTTATTGTGATTTTCAGGTGCTTGCGGAATTGTGGAAGGGAGAAGGGAAGACTCCTCTTGAAATTGTTAAAGAACAGAAACTTCAGCTGTTACAGGATCAAAAAGAGCTCGAACAGATCTGCCAGGCAGTGATTGATAGACAAGAAAATGAGGTGATTATGATGGTGCTAGGAACCTTCTGCACTGTGGCAGTCTGTGGCACTGAAAGGGCGTTAAAATGGCCTCTCTTTTTTCCCTTTTGATGGCATTTGAGCTCTAGAGCCAGAGCAGTAAAGCTGCTGCCAAGATATTATCAGGCTTTTCTTCTCCTTTCTTATTTTACTAAGTGGATTTTTTGAAATTGAAGCTTGCACAAAATGATCAGCAGAAGAAATTATCAGTCTGGCTAATGTGCTAAGTCATTCTGAAAGACCTTAAAACTTTAATGTAGGAAAGCAAAACTACAGGGCCCTGTCCCTCTCTGGCTGTACTGCCATTAACCTGACCCTGCCACCTGACAAAAAACTCTGATTTTTGTGTCATCTGTTGTGATATTGGGGCAACACTGCTAAACTGTTCTGAAGCTGGAGACTGAAGTTACCTGCCAGCAAGGCATATATTAGTTACGGAATTAGAGAATGCATCAGAAACTGGCAATGCAAAAATTTTACTTGCATCTGACTCTTCGCCATGTCCCTGTCCCCATGCACTGCCAAAGAGACAAGTCTAGCTCGCTGTCCTGCCTGACAGTGGCTGTGGGGTGGGGAGGAGCCAGACCCCGTGGCAGCAGCAGCGGTGGCTCCAGAGCTGCTGCCCACTCTGCTGTTCTGCTGGGCTATGGAAGCAACTTAAATGCTGCAGTAGGAAAGATGGGGGGAAGGGAAGGTTGGCTCTTCCCCATCTCCTTGGAAAGACACAGCAGCCAGTGTGGCTCATCGGTCTAACAAGGTCTGAGCTGGAAAAAAGGGAAAAAAGCCCTTGTTGCTCATGAAGGGGAGGAGTTGGAATGGATCTTGACAGAGTCTATATAATCTGCTTTATAAAAAGCAAAATGAAAACAAGTGCTTATATGTTCTCTGGAGCAAAAATGTAAAAGCAGAAGTGAATAGCTTACTTCTAATATAAACAATGTCTAGCTACATTTGCCATTTGGAAAAAAACATTAACATCTTTTGAGAACAATACCACCCACTCCAGATCTCATTGGGGGATGCTAACAGCTCTGCAAGAGCTTTTGATAAAGAAAATGAGCTTGCAGTAGGTCGGTGTGACCTCCATCAGACTGACTCATTTGCAGAGCCTGATAAAACTGCTGCTGTATTTTCAGGCTGGTAGGAAAGCACAGGCGTGGACAGAAGGGGCGTTAGAACCAACTGGGAAGTGCAGGAGCCGCAGATCCATAACCACACTCCTGTTTCAATGCGTTTTGAGAGTAACTTTTTTCAGAATGAACTAATTTAAAAACAGCTGCTCGAGCCAACACTGGGCACTTTATGACAGTGCAGTATCTGGATTGCACTGCGCTCTGCCCCACATAGGTAATTACTTGCAGATCCAGAGTAATGAGTCCTTTCCATAGTGTGACATTACAAAAAAGATTTTAGACTGACAATAATTCAGATACTGTAATGAGTAGCAATATTTGCATTTCAGTTTGGTATTGGCACAGTTGGTGGTTCCTATGTTCACAACCCTTCCCTTAATATCTGCAAATATGACATCCTGTTTAGTTGGCAGTTATTGTGTTCTACTCAGTAACTCCAACAATGTAGAGATTGCCTTCCCTGCCACACAAGCAGTATGAAGGCCAGATGCTTGTCTTTCAGCAGTAGGCTCTCCTTTAGGAATGCCCAGAGGTGACATTTCTGATCCTTTTAGCTTTTAAATATGGCCCTTGCAATTTTGCAAGTGATTGTGCATCAGTCACTTGCTGTCTGACAGGCAGTTGTATTTCTGACCAGTTAATTAATTGTCATGTTGCAAAGAATTCTGTGCTTAAAGGAAGCAACACATTGTTACAAAAACACCTACATCTGTTCTTTAAGGACCTCACAAATATTATCAAATAGGCTATGCTTTGATGCAAATTACTTGTTAGAATATTCAGTAAGAAGGTAGATCCTATTAGCAAGAAAAGTCCATCTTTCTTCTCTGGCTCTTTTCCAGAAAGTTGCTGTTCAAGTTGCAGACACTGTTAAAATCCAAAAGTATTTTCTGACTCTTTCTATAAGAGGAGCTGTTTTTATTAATTGTAAGGCCCTGCTTCTCTGGGGACTTGCTGTTCTCTCATGGGAGCAGAGCAGGAGCTTATTGCAAAGCTGAAGGCAGTAATAACACCTTAGCCCAAAATGCAGTGTTCTCTCACAACAATCCAAAAGACAAAAATATTCATACCCTGTCTGGGAATGAGTGAAGATGTTCAGTATTCCTGTAACATTGTTGCTTTTTTTTCTTTAAGGTTATGGCGATAAAGGCAGGAAATTTAAAAGTTTTAAATAAGTTAATTGGCCTGGTACAAAGAGAAACACAAGGACGGTCGAATCCTGTTCTGGTGAAGCAATTATTAGAGAAGAAGTTAGAAGTAGCCACAAGAGAAAAACCACACAAGTGACTACAGAAACATGTGCTTCGTTCTGTCTGCAAATGCACTTTGGTGTCTCCTCGTGTAGCATTGGCTTGTTGGTTTTACTTCAAGCAGCTCGAAGTCCCAGCCTTCCCTGGATGCATCAGCCAAAGGCAGATGGGCCAAAGAAAAGCAGATGATACAGCCATTTGCATCTCTTTCACTTTGATGTGGCATTTGGAAATGTGATTTCCACACAGCCCTGGGAAGCAGGCTCCCAGGAGTGTCTGTGAGTATGCAGAAAGCTGAAGCTGTATGGGTTAGTTTTCTAATAAAGCGGGTGCAAACTCAGCTTTTCTGGCTGCCTGTTTGTGAGAAGGGAAATTCACAGATCTCAAATACTCAATGTGGTGGTGCACACGAGTAACTCACTGTGAATTAGTGTGAGCACACTCAGAACAATGATTAAAACGCCTAGAAGACCACGTCTGCCTTGATGCCTAACAGAATGGAAAAAAATTTCCCTCCTATCATTCTTCCTGGTTTCTGAGGGATGGGAAGGGATGAAATCACTAGCTGCTTAAGTGTGTGCCTGAGGCTAGTGCCACAGATAGAAGTGCCTGCATCCCAGTGTGTCAGATTGTTTGCTCTCCTCCTCCCAGCTATGTACCCAAACATCTGCTTTGTCTGCTCACAGCTCTCAGTTCTCAGGAGTGCCTGAGGGATGTGCCTGAGCCCTTCTGAGGGTCGCAATCCAGTTTGGCATCAGCAGATGTGCTTCTGCCAGCCCTGCACAACTTAGGGAGGAACAAGTAGAATCACAGACCCACAAGGATCGTGAGAATTCAGCTCCTGGCCCTGCACAGGACAGCCCCAAGAATCACACCATCTGCCTGAGAAAGTGGTGCCTTCCTCTGATGCAGTAGCTCAGTAAAAGGACCACTTGTTCCAGTGTAGTTTTTTTCTCTGCAGTCGAGAACGTGACCCTGTGTTACAAAGGCCCAGTGCCAAGGGCTGCTGTTTCCCTGGCACGTGGTTTTCTGCCATCACCTGGAACTGCACTGCTTTGGGGAAGGAATGGAACATGCAGTTGGCTTACCAAAACTGAGCAGGCTTCAGCTGGGGTCCAAGGCCTGCTCCACTACTTAATCCTAAGGGGTGTGGTATGCTGGTGGGTTTTGTTAGATTTTTTTAATACCTTCTGTTTTTCAGTTCCTAGCTTTAACTACCCACTGAAATGGACCTAGAATTAACTTCCCCATCCCAACCCACTTTAGCTGATCAAACCATTAACAGGAAATGCAACTAGAGGAAGGCTGTCTAATTCATATCTAGTAGGGAGAGAAATCCCATTTAGTACCTGGGGTTTGAAGTTCTTAAATCCCTCCTGGAGACTGCTAAGCTGTACTTTTTAAAGATCACATTTACCTCAGGCCTCAGAGCTACTTCTTCAGAATTGTTCTTTAGGATCTGCCTGCAGGGCAGACATTGTCACAGGAGAGCAGCAGGTGTGGCCCTGGGACTTCAGTCACCTTTTGCAAATGTGGTACTTGCAACACTAGTTCAAAGTAGGTTGATTGCAGTTCATTCTCCTGAGTCACAGCACTAATGTATATCTGGAGGAGGACATTGCTGTACAAATTGGCTCGAGCTTCAAGTGTGAACTCTTTAATTAGAAGGTTTTGATATATTTAATGAATAAAATGTATATGCATTATTCACAAAAAATACCTTTACAATTCAGAAGTCATACAACTGACAAAAAGCAGTAACATGGTTGCCGTCAAAAACTGTGACCCTTCAAAAACCAGTCAACCAAACAGAAAAACTAAACCTGTGAAAACTCCCCAAATCACACCATTCCCATTATTTTCATGTAATTGACCTTCCCAATAAGGCTTTTACTATCATTTTTCACATCATGAGCAAAAAGTACCATTTTTAGTTACAGTGGTGTGAGTTTTCAGGTGGGTGTTCAGGCAATAAAGGTTTAGATTATAAAACAAACTTTAAATATCAGAATTCTGTTCAACTCTTGCCATGACAGCAAGAAACAAGAAGGCACAAGGGTGTCTGCGTGAAATCTTGAATCTTAATTTAAGGGTACTCCCTCAGTTTAGAAAAACAATTGTTTCCCATAGATGGTCCTCCAGGGTTAATGCTTGTTGTTGCACAGCTGTATGCTGCTGTGCTGAGTTTCCTACTGCTGTAGTGGGAAAAAGAGAAATCAAAATAACAGTGTATTTAGAAGAGTAATAATTAAGATGATTTAAAATAAGGAAGGATCTCAACTAATGTAGCAAGGCTACTGCTGATAATTCTCTCTACTGGCTACTTCTTAGCCACTCTTTTACTGTAGAATTATACTTTGCTAATATGGTACAAAACCTCTTAAAAATCATGAACCAGGTTCTCTGTGAATAGAGTCTATATGAGTACATCATCCACCCAGGCTTGGGCAAAGCACTTGACACTGTCCGGCATGACATGCTCGTCTAAACTGGAGAGACATGGATTTGATGGATGGACCACTCGGTGGACAAGGAGTTGGCTGGATGGTCACACACAAGGAGTTGCAGTCAATGGCTGGATGTCCAAGTGGAGATCAGTGATGAGTGGTGCTTCGGGGTTGGTATCGGGAGTGATTCTGTTTAACGTCATTGTTGGTGACATGGACAGTGGGATTGAGTGCTCCCTCATCAGCAAGCTCACTGCTGACACTGAGCTGTGTGGTGTGGTCAACAGGCTGGACGGAAGGGATGGGATGATATCCAGAGGGACCTGGACAGGCTTGAGAGGTGGTCCTGTGCAAAGAAGTGGGACTTGGGGGTACTGGTGGATGATAAACTTGACATGACCTGTCAGTGTGCGCTCGCGGCCCAGAAAGCCAACCGTGTCCTGGGCTGCATCAAAAGAGGAAAGGTCAAGGGAGATGATTTTGCCCCTCTGCTCTGGTGACACCTCGCCTGGAGTACTGCATCCAGGTCTGGGG
Source organism: Pseudopipra pipra (assembly GCF_036250125.1). NCBI lineage: Eukaryota > Metazoa > Chordata > Aves > Passeriformes > Pipridae > Pseudopipra > Pseudopipra pipra. Next base: position 30,912,299 of record NC_087552.1, on the reverse strand, counting down.
TCCCCAACATAGGAAGGACATGGACCTGTTGGAGCCAGTCCAGAGGAGGGCCACGAAGGTGATCAGAGGGCTGGAGCAGCTCTCCTGTGAGAACAGGCTGAGAGAGCTGGGGCTGTTCAGCCTGCAGAAGACAAGGCTCTAGAGAGACCTTACAGCACCTTCCAGTACCTAAAGGGGACTGACAAGAAAGCTGGAGAGGGACATTTTACAAAGGCATGTAGGGATAGGACAAGAGGGAATGGCTTTAAGCTGACAGAGGGCAGGTTTAGGTTAGATATTAGGAAAAAAGTCCCTACTGTGAAGCACTGGAACAGGCTGCCCATAGAAGCTGTAGATGCCCCATCCCTGAAAGTGCTCAAGGCCAGGCTGGATGGGGCTTTGAGCAACCTGGTCTAGTGGAATGTGCCCCTGCCCATGGCAGGGGAGTTAGAACTAGATTAAGGTCCCTTCCAACCCAAACCATTCTGTGATTTACTGTAAGTCTCAATTTATTTTCACCCCACCTGCGAGACACAGGGAAGGGAAAGAGCAGCCGTAATCTATACATTTTGCACTATATTATGAAACAGTCACTTCTGAAATTTTTAAAGAACTCTTTTGTAGACACACAAAATGTAAATTTCTTTCTAATAGAAAAAAAAAAGTGGTTTGAGCCAGTTGAGATCAAGATGATGAAGCTTTTAACATTTGTGGAGATATCAGCTACCAACTTCAAAGCAGCAGTAGCTGGCAGTGCTTGGACTTAGCGACAGGAAGGCTCAGCAAGGGCAGCTAACACTGCTCCCAGTATGCCAGCCTGCATTAAGAGGCTCATCAGTCACCTCACACCCTTTTGATTGAATTAATACAACCAAAACATGGGATCCTTTTTGCTGCCAAGGGCCTGATAGAGCAGCCTAAATACAACCACCACCTTCCCATTCCCCTAAATGGAGCTAAAGGCAAATTCTAAATACTCAACAAGTGAACTCTGTACAAAGCAAACCAGCTTTGGTTTATATCTGCATAGCAGTCATTGATGGAGCACATAAGTCAGAAGCAGCAGCCTCAAGGAATTTGGTATCTGCTAAAGACAAAACAACCCCACAGGGCAGGAGGGTCTGCAGGATAGAAGGCAGAGCCTGACAGTGAAGTGTTGATGTCAGAACACTTTGCAGACCAGGAGGCTGTTCTAAGTGTGGTTGTATCAAGGCTAGGAACTCAAGAATTAGGATTGAGGCTTTGACCCCAACCTGCAAGTCTCATTTAGCTACTCCAGTGCTCTCTGATCTAATGATTGCAGATGCCATCTGTGCAACAGCATTAGGCAGGGTGAATTAAGGACAGTTTCATGCAGATTTTCAGCAGTAACCTTCAACAAAGAGAGGGCCAAGGAAAATGCTCACAAATTAAAAGCTGACACCAGACACTGTTGCGACAATCTCATCTACTCATTGCTGGAAGTCTTTTAGGAGGTCAGTCCTGAGGGTGGAGAGCTGATACTTACTATCACATATAGCTGAAGTATCCTGTATCTGAGGTTGCAGAAGAGGAGAAGAAAGTTGTCTAAAAAGATGCTGGCAATGCTGTAAGTAGTGAAGAAAGAATTTCTAGCGCTCAGCCTTGGCTGCAGAATTTAATTTTAACTGTGTTAAAAATAGAAGCATATGATAGGAACCTTAACTAAAAAATTTACAGCTAGAGTATTCATGCTGTGATTTTACTGTGGCCCCTTCCCACTGCACTTGTGTGGTGCGGTGTCAGTGTTCTGTGATGTTCTCATTTCAGTTCTGAGCACCCTTCTACCTACACACTTTCACAACCACTGACCTCAGCAGCACCTTGCCAGTGATTTATGGCCTTGTGTGCATGCTCAACATGGAGAGTGTTTGTTTTTTTACACATAAAGAAAAAGCAATTGAGTTTTCAATCAACTCTCTTTTCTCAGACTGTGTGAGGGAGAAGAGGGAATAGCACGCTGCTGGTCTTTTTGCCCTTGTTGCCTGCATCGTCCTTGCAATGCTGTTTACAAATACTCCAAAGTTCATTGGATTCTGCTTCAGGCAATGGCCACATAAAACCAAGTTACAGCAGACAGGAGGTCAAGATTTATCAACCCAAATGCTTAGAAGCTTACCTGCACTGGGTTGGCTGTTGAGTGCAAGTCATCCCTGTCCCCTCAGAAGCACAAACTTTCAGGTAGTAAATATACAGAGAGAATTCTGCTAAACAGTGTGAGGAATGCAATAAAATACAAATTCCTAAGTTGTCATGACCTGTAATTTGCTGCGCCTTTTTCTGCCCATTGTAATGGCAAATTTAAACTCAGTCTTGAAGAGCCCCATGGCCAAGCCAGATCAATGATTAGGGATGACTGCAGTGGGAACAGAAAACCACCAGGAATGCTGCTTCTCTTCTGACTGTACTCCAACACACATCCCACATCAGACCATACGGTCTGAATTTCAACTGCAATAAAGCAAACTGCAGGAGCGCTCAGGTGCTGCCGTGAGGCAACACAGCTGCAAAAAGAAGGCAGAGTTTACTGAGCAACACAGCTGTGCATGGTCCCAGTGAGAACTAAGCCTTCCTTCTAAGACCATCCTAGTCCCAGACCAAAACTGTGAGATCTTCCATAGGGTGTACATGCATTTCTCAACTGTCTGCAGCATGTACTGTGAAGGACCCTGACCTTCCCTTTATCTGTGTCTGTGGGGTCCAGCTCATGACCCTGCAAATGATTCCATCTCGCCTGCTGGTTTTGACCCAGAAAAAGACTGGTGAAAGCTGTGCCAGACCCCACGTTAACCCAGCACATACACAGGCAGCAAATTACTCCATGCAACATCCACTGCCTTGTCATGGCAGCCGTTGGAGAAAGGCCTGCATCTGAGCTCAGTACCACCATGATGCTCACAAGAGTGCTTGAAGGCCGACAGCTTCACTGTTCCCTCCATGCACAGCCATTTTGTGTAAGCAAAGCAAAAGTTCTCCTGCCATATGGTTGCATCAGCCACAGCTTTAATTATCTAAAGCATTTACACCCACTAAGCAGGCATTGCCATCAATAAGTTATATTTTACCTTCTCACTTCTGAAGCTTAAGAGGCCACATATTCAGGCTGGTCTGAGAGGCTGCCAGATTTTTTTCTCACTGGAGCTCAAACCCCAGTGTTACAACCCTGGAGTTTTACAACAGACATTGGTTAGAGTTTCCTACACCAAGCTGCACTTGGACACCAAGAGACACCAGTTGTTGGCTCAGGCTGCAGCAAGGGATACCGAGACCCAGAGCCGCTCCCTCTCCTTTGAGGTGGAGATGGCATTTTGTCTGAGCTCTGGCCAAACTGACACAGCAGCACTGAACCAGAGAGAGTTTAGTTGTCTTGGACTTGACTCGTCCACAGTATTTTTTTGTCTAAATCTAAGCTAGTTATTTTTAAACTAGACTGCAATAAAACACAGCTACTGTGGAACTGGCTTCATCAGAATTGTAAGTTTGCAGGTATTTAGTCCACAATATGTAATTGCATGCAGGCAGTCTGCCGAAGTGCCAAAGTTATTTGGTTGAGAAATGCAGCCTTTGCACAAAAGTTCCATCAGGGCTTCTAGCCCAGAGACTTCAGTCTTAATTTAATCCAGCTGCCACACAAGAACCATTATAATCAATGAACAAAAAGAAGATTTGCACAGTCAGCAACAAAACGCCACTTTAAGTACCTACATATTTGAGAGTCCAAGTAATGCTCCTATTCATAAATAAGAGGCTTCCAACTGAGCATATAACAAATGAAGTACATTGATGCTGGGCCACAACATGTTTAGAAAAGCTGGAGGCCCCTAAAAAATAAAGTGCATTTAGTCAGAGTTGGACTTTGACCGCCAACAAAGTCACTGAAATAGCATTGCACTCTGTGGCTGTCTGTGGTCAGACAGCTGGCACCACTGTCATATTACCCAAATACTATTTATGCAAGTCTGACACCACCTTCACAAGGAGCAATTTCTACCCTCCTTTGCACAGTTCTCGCCCAAACCATCACATGGCAGTGGTCTCCACTTGGACAGGTACCATAGGACATGGTGATATTAATTTTTCAAGTTTACTATGAGCTTTTTCTTTCTGGTCTCTGGTAAATCAGAGAAAAAAATGTAAATTCTTACTGCATTTCACATAGAGGCAGGTGCCCCCTGCTAATCTGCCGTGTTTTACCTTTGGTTTGCTCATTAATGAGAGTGGCCCAGGTGTCATGTAGACTCTGTGCTGATAATGCTAAAAAGCTGCAAGGAAGAATATACTGTAATTATCTAAATCAGATCTGGACACAGCAGCATCATTACTGTACAGGGCCAGAGCTATCCGAGTTAAAAGAAAAGAAAGGAAAATCCCAGTATTCTACTCCTAACCACAGATGCAATTTAAACGTTACAAATGTAATAGGAGCCGTCATAAAAACTGCAGGCATGACATAGCAATTTCAGTAAACACAGCACAGTAAATTGCTTATTAAATCAAGCTGCCCTCAAACAGGAGCTGTGGCTACAAATTCAGATGATACAATGACATAATTTAACTGCTACAAATCACACCACTCCCATCCTTTTCTTTCCAACCCTGAGACTTTTGTGTGTCTTAGGGGACCTCGAAAACCCTTCCTGAAGCACAAAACCTTCTGTGAGGCTTAAGCAGAGTTCACAAAAGGGTAGGAAGTGCGTACACTCTGTGCTGAGTGGTGAACTTCTCTTAGTAAACAGAACTTAACCTCTTGAACTTAAACCCTTGGACTCTGCGGGATGCCGCAATGTTGTTTGCAAATGTTTTTCTCTGCAGGACTGAACAGACCACTTGGGCATTGTGTGCACAGGCCAAAGAGCAATTGGAATGGCGTTGGTGGCAGAAATGCTATTCAGGCTTAATGTCTGTCCAGTTCTGCTCCCATTCCAAAGCACAGCGCCCCTGCCGATGCCCAAGGTCCACCCCAATCCCGCTGTGTTTTCTCCCATTCTAGGAAGTTTACCCATCTTACTAAAAGGCAAATGCACTAAGTGGGTACTGCAGCAGGACACTGCTGAATTCATCCGACCTTTTACAAAGTGACAAACCCCTCTGAAACCCCAAAGAAAGAGAAAAGAAGTAATTTATGAACTGGATGCTTGGAAGGATGTATCTGGATGTGCTGGTGTGAGGGACAGCCCATGCCTGCTACTGGAAATTTTCTCATCCCCACAGAATACAGCTGAAAACAGTAGTTCTCATTTCTGTTCTTCCAAACTAAGGTCAGAAGTTACTAGGGCAAAGGTACCAGGACAAAAAAGACAGTGCATCTTTCACGCCCAGAACTGCAACACTAACAACTTGATCTCATTCGAAATACTGTAATATTCTTTAGGGCACAAATGGAAAAAATCAAATTTAAGAAAAATACCTAAAAATAAAGATAGTAAGTACAGCACATGAATTGCAGCTGTCCAAAGATCAGCATATGCAAAGGGGATGCTGTTCTGAATGAAAGTTGCTGAGTGCTTTAGTCCAATTAATACAAACCAGGTGTACATGTGCTGAGACTAACCCATGTGGCATCCAAAAATGGCCAAAGGTAAAAGAGAATGACCACAACTGTTTTAAGACAGTGTTCACTTTTTAGGTAGGGTGCCAGTAAGGTTCCTTGCTATAGCAGAGCAGCTTAAAAACACATTCCAAGGCTACATGATTAGAAATGTGGCATTCACAGTATGAAACATCTAGCAGGAGACTGGAAATTAACTTTGGTATCACTGAGCCACCACCTGCAGTCTTTGGAATAGATCTGCCAAGGCCAAGACACTTCATTCGTGACTGATGCTGAGCCAATGTGCCAAAGAGAGACTGCTCTAGTCACACACCCCCTGAGTGTGGGGAAAACCAGACCACAGAGCATTCCTGACTCTTCCAGCATAATGATGTTGCCCTCCAGGGGCCTACAGGCTGGACCACAGGCACAGGGTTTTTTGGGAAAAGAATGTATGACTGGTGAGAGATGGGATCACACATTATCCAACTGGAGGGAAGGAGCTTATTAAACAAGCATTTGGCTGAAGAACTTACACATGCAGATGTGATTAATCTCAAAAGATCAACGTTTTCAAGCTAAATCACAGGTTCTGCATTTTGAAGACAGGAAGAGGCAATTCCTGCCAATAGTTTTTGTGCTGGGTGCCAGACATTATGCTGCTATCACAACTAAGACATAGCTGCAAGTCTGACCCCACTGAGGAACCAAGTGTAGGGTTATATGCAAAGGTACACGCATGATCTCCACTTTTACAGCCCTGAGCCAAGGTCACTGCACTCATCCACCTCTTCCTTTCGGGGAGCTGACAGACAGATTTTCCATTTGCAAGGGGACACTGCACAAACACAGTTCTGATCTTTCAGTAAGAAGTCTTCCACACTACTCCAGATTTCAAAGGCTGACTTTATCCTGCTGGATGTAGAGCATAAGCTCTACTACAGCTTATGAGGCAAATCTTCTCCATCCTCAAATTTACAGATGCTTTTTTGAGCAGTCCACATTTTAAAAGCCCCACGTAGCTTAATAGACTTGCTGGGATAAAACTGCCATGACTTTGTAGATTTGTTGAAAACACCAGTTAAAATTAACAACCTCTAAAGAAATCCCTTCTACTCAGCAAATAAAGATTCTTATTTTAGAATACAAACAAAGGAAGGGAATGTTCATGTAGTAACCTTATTGCCTTGAGCACTGGTCTGCAGAGTTCTTCATTTAAAAAAAAAAGCAAAATAATTCTTTACAATTCCTTTTTTAAAAGTCCTTCAGAAAAAGGATTAGATTGCTTCTGCAATTTAGCACTTGTTTCTGAACCACTAGAAGTCAGCTGATCACACTTTTCTTTCGCTCATGTGGAGTTTCTAGCACAAGAGGTGAGAAGCAGCACTGACCCTACATCAATAATGCTAAAACACTTTCAGCACACATTACTGACCCCCCTGAGGCCAGGCCCATGAGTACAGCATGAAAGGCAACATTGCTGGTAGTAGTGGGGGAAGTGGGGAAAGAACCCACCATGGCCTAGGACAAGTTTTAAAAAAAAATAATAATAAATCAATAAATCTTATTACCCATTTACAACAACAATGCAGGGGTTAAAAAAAGAAAAAGAAAGTGCTCTCTTCATTCTGGACAACTAAGATTTTAAAAAAATCTCACAGCCCTGTCTTCAGCTTCCAAGAAAGCTTGTGAGGTGAAAAAGGGCCATGTGGAGGTCACTAGGTGATTTACAGGATGGATGCAATGGCACCTAAAAAAATAAACAACTTAGAAATGAAAGCAAACCAGAGAGACTCAGCTAGGGAGCAACATGACCCCCAGCCATCGTGGAAGTGAAGAATGTGAAGCAAACAAGTGAAGATGGACCCAGAGAAGTTCTTGAGGTGATTTTGTTAGAGGTAGACTTTGGGATTTTTTTTCCCCTGGGAAGAGCCTACAGCAGTCTGACACAATGAATGCAGACGCTTTAATCTATAGCTTGTAGATTAAAGGCAGAACTTTCTGAACCATCTAAAGGATTTAGAAGCTTAAATTGCACTGCAAATTCCAGAGGAATTTGACCTGTAATTAATTAGACTCTTCTGGAGTTTCTTTGTTTTTTGTTTTAAAAGTGGTTTTTTTCCTTGCAATCTCTGAGAAAGTGTGTTTCAACATCAGGATGTGATTAACTGGAACATCCCCACATTATGGAACTACAATGACCAGGAGAACTAATGTATGCAAGTGTTATTTCTGATTTCTGTTTCTTCACATTTTTTGGAGCCACTGTTAGTTTCTATCCTGGAGATATGGGTTTAAGGCTTTCTTGAACTAAGCCACTTTTTGTGCAGCCAACTACAGCACACTGGAAGCACAATTATGTGACTAAGATAAGACAAAATGCAGTGGTGATGCACCAATTCATCATGTTTGGGTTCTTCTAATGAAGCCCATTACTCACAGCAGAGCATTTTCTCAAGCAGTTAGTCACCAGCAGACAGCTTTCCCCATTACTCCTTCCTTTTCTGCAGCTGGTGAATAGTCTGGTCTTCCCCTCACCATCCCAAAAGTGCAATATTAGGAAAAGTCAACACCTACATTAAAAGTAAACAAACAGTATTTAACTTTCCCTTAAGCAAAAAAAAAATTAACAGTAAAACAGAACACCTTTCAGGAGCAAGCAAACCTTTTTCATTTAATAAAAAAGAAAAAAACAGACAAAAACAGCCTGCTGTCCATTTAACACTACAGAAAGATACTGAATATCTTCCTTTAGCTTATTAAAATAAGCATAAAAATAAACTACATACTAATAACAGCTTGCATAGAAACATTTTGTTTTGTACTTTGTGCAAATCTTACTAAATAAGGCATGCTTGCAGAGATGTAGGTAGCAATGCAGTAGTTACCCAAGAATGCCGAGAAACTGCAAGGAAAATTCCAGGCAGTCTGCAATCCACATCCACTTACACAGTTCATTTGACTTCAAAGCCCAACAGCTGATAGCTGCAGATCTGTCTGCACCATAAGGCAATATGGTATGTGTAGGGTCCAGCACCTGCTTTCAGCTATTCAGGGGTTTAATACACATAAGATCACTTGAATTCAAAAACCTGACCCACTAGTTAAAAAGATGGCTTCAGATGTGGATTGGTAAGAACCTGGTTTCAGGGAAAAGGAAGGGAAGAGGAAAATGACACCAAGAAGCACAGTCCTTCACATAAAGGGGTTTTGTGCAGACTGTGCATGTCTTTTTATACTGTGAACTTGCCCCACGGGGCAATGTTTTTTTCAAACAGTCTCCTAACAAGTTATCCAGAAGTGTATATCTGGAACAGAAAAAGCTAACATGTTTGCCTCTCTTAGCCAGCCTACAAGTGTCTATTGCAGAAATTCAACAGGAATTAGTAACACTAAAGAAGGGTGGCTGTGTAAAGAGGAAGGGATGAAGAAGGAAGCTGCAGTCAGAGCAGTATCAGAAATCTCTCAAATAAGTTATGTAGCACAGAGGGAAATTATAAGGCCTAACTGGAATAATATTTTGCCTCCTTCTTCCCTCTCTAAATCAAGTATTTTCAGGAAATATTAAAGTACAACCTTCTTTTGTAAGCAGCTTTGCATTAAAAATCTGTTTAAATTCCAAAAGCTTTTTTAAAACATGTTTAAAAAACCCACTAATAATAATCTTCAAAATCCCCCAGTACTTTGTAACATAAAATGGAATGTTCTTGGGCTAGAGCTGCCAACTCCTTCAGGAACTCTGGGAAAAGGGCAGCTGCAAGCACGGCGTTCCTCACGTGGGCAGGAAGGCTGGGATGAGCCAGGCCTTTCTTTCCTTTCTGTCCCAGGAAAGGCTGCAGTACAGCTGGGTAAGCTTCAGAGAGGTTCCTTCCTTTCCCCGCCATACTGCTGTGCTGGACATTACCTAAAGCCAGGAGAAGAGGGAGAGGCAAAAGCAGGAAAAAAAAAAAAAAAGACTGTATATTAAGCACACACAGTATATGTACAGTGTCCAAACCTAGTTTACAAGGATTGTGTTCAGAGCTGTAATCTGCAGTACCCAGACTGTGCGGGGATCCAACACTCCAAAGTTCTACGTGGCCTTATTCTATTGTATTTTTTATTATCTATCTTTCCCCAGGTTATATATTATTCAGTTCCAGCTCTGAAGAGAGAAATATGTGGGCAGAAGAGGAGTCAAGGGAAAGAATAATATGGATTTACTTTCTGAAATAGTAGATAATATCTACCCATCTAGACCCAGCATGGTTGTCTCCATTCCAATGATATCGTGCTCTATCCCTCCCCCAGATCAAACTGACATTTTGACTTTACTTCTTCTCCATCCTCTCCCTGTGAATCATCATGTAAATGGGTTTGAGGCTGAGTTCTAAGATCACAGCATGAGTTTGAAGCAAGCGAGAATTTAAGGGGAAAAAAGGTTTAAAAATTTGATTTTTCTGCAGCTTCGGGCCCCACTAACTACACTTACCTTAAACTCTCTGCAAAGCAACTAAACATTAAAAACAGAACAAGCAAAAACCACTGCATGCTCTGCTATAGTGTGTGCTGCTGCCAGAGTTCAGAGGATCAGAGCTCAAGCATCAGAATGCATGGAATTACAGTGACAGCAGCACCTAAATTTCAATCAACTGCTCCTTGTTTCAACCTGAAGCAGAGCTGCCCTTTAATTAGATGATAATTAATTTAGTGAAACTAAAAAGGTGACAAAATTTAACACTGATGGAAAGAAATACTTTACAAAAAAAAAATTAACCTGCAGAACTCACTGCTACAAGATGTCATTGAGGCCAAAAGGATGGGCAGATAAAATCCTGTTTAACTTACAAGTGGATGCTCTCAGAAGCTGTTTAAGTAAATCATTAAAAAAAAATAAAAGTACTTATATTAACTCACATACTGCAGATAAGCCAAACACTACATTTCTGCATTAAGAGGTTTCCCTTAAAATGCAATTTATGTTAAAACAACTCAGTCTCAAGTGACATCAGCCTTGTTCTGAAATCTCTCCAAGTATCAAAGGCGAGGAGCACAGCCATCCCTCTGTTCAACAGCTCTGCACTTTTGTTCCTTGTTTGTCCTTCTCCAAAGGCACTGTGGAACACTTCCAAACACTCAAAAGAAATTTTCATCTTAATCATTTAACAGACTCGTACTTTTCTTGAGTTTAAAACACCTTTCCAACCCCAGACTTATCAATCATTCATGCTGTTATTCTACACATTTCTATCTACTAGAGACAGAGTACAGGAATTTCAATTCTGTGGAAAAATCTGACTGTGGGAGGAAAAACAACTTACATTATGAATTACAATAAAAGGATAAAGTTTTGAGCTTCCCCTGAAGATTTTTTTTCAGATTTTCTAATGTCAAAATGTTTCATAATTAAGATTTTAAATTTTGATTTAGATTTAGCTGCTTATTTGGGGGGAAAAAACCCCAAAACAGCAGAAAAGCACAGAAAGCTGATCTAGGAATCAGAGATTCCAGTTCTTTGGTCAAGATTGTTCACTTCTTTCTAGGATCAGGAGGCAAACTAAATCATACAACTGAAACTTATGAAAATGAGTACTCTGAAAGTGGTTACCAACACACTGAAAGAAAGGCAGCTTTTCCCATGGAATCTACATCATGACAGCTCTGTATATGTAACTAGAATCCAATCTACTGTGTAAGGAAACCACAAGCTACTGCAAGCAGAAAATAGTAAGTTGTCCATTTCTGCTCGAACACCTTCAGAGATCATCCCTGTAAAGAGAAAGGAAACACTCTTGGTTTTACATTTGTGTTTCCCACTGAGTCTGGCTTCACGTTTTCAGATGTGAATTCTGCAGGAAGCCAGTTATGCTCAGACCTGTAGAGAACATTGGGGTTATTCACCACTCCTGTCCAAGGGAAAAAATCCCTCAGAGAGCAGCCAACTTGCATGACACTCAGAGGTGGCATTCAAGCAAATGGAGAGAAGTCCTATAGGAGTTCCTAATTTTTTGTTTGGTTGTGGTTTGGTTTTTTTTATTATTTATCATTATTGTAGCAGTTCCTATTTTGCACTTCTTAATCAATATAATGAGCTACTGGTTGAGGAACTACTGAGCCAACTTTCCCGCAGGATTACAGTTTGATGACTTCCATCACCAGTCCTGTTGGGAACCAAGCCTGCAGTTATCCAGACGTTTGTTTACTCTCCACTCATTTGTCAAGAGAAGCCTTCTTTGCAGGAGTTGCTACTATACAGAAGAAAATGTACCAACAGGGTGACTAAGCAGCCCTGTTTCAAATTCCTAAATAATGATCAGCGTGAGTCAACCTAGCAAATTCTGATGCCCACAGAAGAAAACAGATGTAAAATCGGAAGTATAAATAAATGCCATCAGGAATTCATTATATAAAAGCTCCTGAAAAAAAAGCATCTGAAAAAAAAGGACTCTATATGTTACCTCCTAATCTCATCTCCCACATGCTAGCTACAATACCATCTAATTGTAAAGCTTTCTAATCTCTGGCACCAGAATGCAGAGCCTAAAAACACTACTGACGTTCGCAGTATGCAGCTTCTTTACAACAAGCACCTTCCACAGACCACTTCTTCAAGAAGCAGCCTTAGTAGGATCATAATTTTACAGGCTAGTTGTACTGCAAACCTTAGAAACACACACTATGCTGACCAGAAACTAGGTAGATTACTAGTCAGAGCCTTGAAAAATTAAAATACAATTAAAAGTGGCACATAAAGAGTCCTGCTTTCCACACCTCTGGAAATGGAAGAATAGTTCAACATCTTCACAGAGGTGTAGGCAGAACTGGTGATTATTAAGGACTCCCAAAGATGAGTAAGCACATACCTGTAAATGCTGCTTCTCACAAACCCTTTTGCAGAGTCACCTCTTAATCACTCCCGAATTTGACATATTCCCATCACATGGGTAGTTGGCTTTCAAGGGAAAACTGAACCTAATATTGCTGGTTCAGCAGCAAGCTGAGAACAAGCACATCCTCAGGGCATGGCCCCAACTCCACCCATTGCCTGGCTGTGTCTGGAAGGTTCTTAGTTAGCATGTAAGACTCTTCGCTTTGCTTATTTTCACTAGCATGCCCCACAGAAGTATAAATTAATACTGGTAACTGAAAGACAGGTGCAGTGTGCACTGTGCTGGAGAAGCAGCAGATGTTATGGAAGTCCCTCTAAAGCTGGCTTGTGGGATGATACCTGTTGAAGTCCCCACTGCTCTCAAAGTGTCCTGGCTTTTACACATCTCCCCTTTGTTTTTTCTGTTTGTTTTGCTTGGTTTGTCATCCAAGAAAGCACATTAAAAGTTTTCTGGCTAGTATCTATCTCCTTCATAGCAGCCCTATTCAATTGATATGAAGCCCTATTCAGTTGTTGCAGAAACCAATTCATCGTGGACTTCTGTCCTCCCTAACATTTATCAAAAAAGAACCAGTGACTAGCTGAAGGTCAGGCTAAAAATAAAATGAAATCATGCACATATGCCACCTCACCTCATGCCTCAAAAGTGAGTTTGTTTACGGCCAAACTGACAGCAAGCCAAGAACTGACTTTGTTACTTCTTTAAACAGACATTTTATGTAACAAATAAAAGCTTCTAAAGAGCAAAGAACATCCAAATAGACCCATACACTGTGGCCTACTGAGCATAGTCACTTTAAAGTCAGAAGGATACATCTGGTTAATGATATTCCCACCACACCACACCACACCTTCTTTTAATCATCTGAGAAAAGGAGAGGGGTAACTGGTAAGTCATTCCACCCAGCACTCCTCGAGCATGGTTAACATTTACCTTTGGTTAGCAATTCTTCCGCAGCATCAGACATGTCCACACGAAAAAGCAAGTACTGTTGGGCCTCCAGGAGAAGACCTGGAAAGTCTTTTTCAATGGAAGCAAAATGCTCAATCTTATTTTTCACAGATGCCAGCACCTGTCAAGACAACAGTAACAATTACTTCTTCCTCCTTTGCTCCCAGTGCAGCCACAGACTGAATACTTGGGCTTTCTCTACTTGCATTAAAAGAGAGTTCTGACAAAATCTATGGTCATACAGAGTTTCCAGTTCTTTGCACAAATGTAATTAAAACACGGAAATTAAATAAGAGGCTCTCAGACAGGTGGGAAAGCTACAAGTGAAACTGAAAGGAGCTAATGTAAATTTTAAGGAGACACCAAAAATACTGCTCCAGTGGGCATGGCTAACACCCGTGGTCAAATACCTGATAGAGTGACCGCACGCTAGGCTGAAACACCATGTTGGTGTTGAGCAGAAAGGAGCGAAGAAGTGGCTGTGGGTAACTTGCCAGCTGAGTAATAATCCCAATAAGCAGCAAATTTACATGCAAGGAATTCTCCAGCATGTTCTCCAGCTTCGACAACATTACACTGATGAACGGTCCTGCAAGAAAATAAAAAGGAACCAATGCTTTTGCTTTCACAGAAGAAAAATCCTAAGATCCAGGAAATAGTTATTTAAAAGGAATTTTGATCATCATAACCAACAAAATTAGACCTCCCACACACTAAAAAAAAAAAGCAGGTAGAAAAACCAAACTGTAGCTGAACAGACAAAACAGACTTAACAGAGGTGTTAAAAGCTTTTGTGATTAAAAGCACACTTGCTAGATAGCAAATCAGTTTGCATTAATGGCATATTTAACATGCATAACTATTCTGCTTTACATGTACCAATAAGGATTTAGCCTAGTACATTATGGTCTACCATTCTATTCCCCTTGAAGTTAATCAGAATGGTACTACTAGTTTCAATGCAAACAGAATCTGCTCTTTTTACTCCTGCTGTGCCTTATTTCTACGTAAGGACTGGGCAAAGTAAATTATAGCTAGCTTTCTTGTCTTATCAAAAAACTGGTGTTCTTTAGAACATGAAAATGCTATTCTAAACATAAAAATCAAGAGCTGTGATAGTTCACATCACAAGAAAAGGCATTTGCAGTACTGTAAACAGTCACAGAAAGCAGGGAAGACATTAAAATAGATTTATAAGCAAAATTATTGCTAGACATAGGCTTTAGCATATAAATGTCACCAATAAATAATAGCTTTAGCTTGTGTATTCATGTTGCAGGACAACCACTGAAATACAAAAGCATTTACCATGAAAGTACATAAACCCTTAGTACTCAAGCTTATGAAACCTTTGCAAAGCTGAGAATGACTTCACTACATGTTGCTAGACCACACAGCTGATGAGATGCTTGAGGCAGCCTGTACAAGTGACCTAATCACAAGTCAAGTCTTAGAAACATCCTTTGTCCCACCCCCAGTTCCACCCACTATTCTGGCTGCATAAAAGCTAGGAAAATCAGGCAGAAGAATCCCTCGGTGATGCAGTTGCAGCACTGCTAACTTTGAATATCCCACCCTCAATCTTGGCACAAGATGCATGCCATGGGCACTTCTAGGGTCAAGCAGGTGGCCATAATCCAACCCCATTCCAGCTCCCCTCACCTTGCACATGGCTACTGTCCAGCACAGCTACGCTCACAGGATGAAAGGTGGGAGGGCCAGTGTTGGCAAGGCTTTATAGGCTGCTGCCTTGCAAGCACAATGTCAGCCATCAGAGCTGCAGGAATGCCCCCTGCCCGGGTACCCAGTGGAGCAGCCCCAAACCCCTTCTGTTGAGATACAGTTTCTTCTGTCCCAATATAACTTACTGCTTCCCCTATCATGTTCATGGAGACATTTTCACAGAGCTCCTGAAGACCACAGTGCAGTGGAAACTCTACTCTACCAAAAGGGATAGCGGGAGAAGGTGTCAGTGTTTCTCTCCACTAGGTAACACTTTAAAGCTGAGCAGGTAAAGCTGAATCTAGATACTTGTAACAACTGCTGCTTGCCACTGCAAGAGAGGTTACCAAATACATAAAAAAATTTCTCAGTGATAAGCGTGACTTTTACCACCAAGAATTTATTAGAATGATAATCAGAGGAACGAAGCAGAGTTTGGGAGCCTTGTAAGAAACAGGGTAACTAGATGAAAAGTCAAAAAATTATTCCTTTCATGGCCACGAAGGGAGGGAGCAAAATATAAATTCTTATTCCTGAACAACACATTCTTTCTTGCTCCTGGGATGATAGGGATGATAGTGTTTAATGCTTTTGCACTGGATACAAGACATTTTCTTCATAGGCCTGAAGAAAGCATCTTTGCACTGCTGACACTTACTGGGTGTAGGAAACCTCTGTCAGGTTATTCAATTCTGCAGAGAGAAGCCCCATCCCATGACAGTATCCCAAAACAGTAAAAGCAACCCAAAACTTTATCAAACACATCTACAAACATAATACACTATTCCAAATTAAATACAGAATCGTAGAATGGTTTGGGTTGGCAGAGACCTTAAAGATCACCTAGTTCCAAGCCCCCTGCCAAAAGCAGGAACACCTTCCACTAGACCAGGTTGCTATCTTTGAAAGGCCCTGCAATCTCAAGATTTCCAAGGCAGAGGTACTAGAGGCATGTCAGTCCCGCTTCAGCACCTGGTAAATTATGGAGAAGATTATTCTGGGAAGTATTGAAAAAACACCTGAGACACAACACAGTCATCGGTCACAGCTTCAGCTTCATGAAAGGAAAGTCCTGTTTATCAAACCTGATTTCCTTTTATGACAAGGTAACCCACCTAGTTGATCAAGGGAAAGACAGTTGATGTAATCTTTTTGGATTTCAGTAAAACTTTTCGATACTGTCTCTTACAGCATCCTTCTGGACAAAATGTCCAGCACACCTGGATAAATGCACCATGTGGTGGGTGAGCAATTGGCTCACAGGTCGAGCACAGAGGGTAACAGTGAATGGGGGAACAAGACTGGTGACCTGTCACTAGTGGGGTTCCACAGGGCTCCATCTTAGGCCTTGTGCTCTTCAACATCTTTATAAATGACTTGGATGAAGGACTAGAAGGGACACTGAGTTTGCAGATGACACAAAACTGGGAGGAGCTGTTGATTCCCTCAAAGGCAGGGAGGCCCTGCAGAGAGATCTCAACAAATCAGAGGACTGAGCAGTCAACAACCATACGAAGTTCAACAAGGGGAAGTGCTGGATTCTGCACCTGGGATGAGGCAATCCCAGATGTACAGACTGGGGAATGAGATGCTGGAAAGCAGTGACACGTAAAGGGACCTGGGGGTCCTCGTCAACAGCAAGTTGAATATGAGTCAGCAGTGCCCTGGCAGCCAGGAGGGCCAACCGTCCTGAGAGGCATCAGGCAAAGCATCGCCAGCTGGTCGAGGGAGGGGATTGTCCCACTCTGCTCTGCACTGGTGTGGCCTCACCTTAAATACTGTGGCTGTTTTGGGCACCACAATATAGGAAAGATATTAAGCTCATAGAGAGTGTCCAAAGGAGGGCAACAAAGATGGTGAAGGGCCTTGAGGTGAAGCCATGTGAGGAGTGGCTGAGGGCACTAGGTCTGTTCAGCCTGGAGAAGAGGAGACTGAGGGGAGACCTCATTGCAGTCCACAACTTCCTCGTGAGGGGAAGAGGAAGGGCAGACACTGATCTCTTCTCTCTGGTGACCCAAGGGAACATCCTGAAGTTGTGTCAGGGGAGGTTTAGGCTGGATATTAGGAAAAGGTTCTTCACCCAGAGGGTGATTGGGCACTGGAACAGGCTCCCCAGGGAAGTGGTCACAGCACCAAGCCTGACAGAGTTCAAGAAGTGTTTGGATGATACTATCAGGCACATGGTGTGACTCTTGGGGATGGTTCTATGCAGGGCTAAGGTGATGATCCTTGTGCGTTCCTTCCAACTCAGCGTATTCTGTGATTCTGAGCACCTCCTTACATGCAATCACCAAGATCTGCACTAAGGCAAGTTAAACAGCCTAAGAGTAAGACATACTGTGAATGGGGAGCAAACAGTGAAGCTTATTGTTATTAGCTTTTTATCTTCATTTTCTTCAGTTTTGAGTTTTTCTTGGGTTTGGGCAGGGGGTGATTTTGATGTGGGTTTTTGGAAAGGAACAAATGGAGGGGGGGCCTAGATGAAGAATGAGAGACATAGACAACATTTTCGACTACATTTGACAGCAGATACTGGGAAGCAGATTTGGATGGGATTAGCTTCTGGTACAAGGAAATTGCCACCACAGCAAAAAAACCAAATTGTTTGAAAATCAGGCTGCATTTTTCAATTATGAAACAGTGCCAAGCATTCTGGCCACAGCTGACCAGAAAGGGCTGGTTTTCAATGAATACACGTTTTCCCCCTCCAAATGAACAAGAAGCCATCTTATAGAGGTTTTATTTTGGGTGAGGAAACCTAGATACATTATTATTATTTTTTATTATTTGCATTACTCTGGTATCTAGGAGACATAACTAAAGATTAGGAGCCTGCAGTGCAAGGAACTGTACACATACCGATCAAAAGCCCACTCTGACCTCTGGTAGTACTGTCATTCTTGAGTAGCTTGGACAGTCAGCAGAGACCAAGCTTAAATTGCTGCGTGGCACCAGACAGAAAAGCATGCCAACAGCGAGGGCAGGATGACACTGGAGGAACAGGATGCCAGGGCAGAGCATGGAGACAGGCACATACAGACGTGGCACCAGTGCTGACACCTCGTGCTACAATGTGGAATAGCAGAGAGGGGAAAAACGGCACCATGATACTGCATCCACCACATCAGAGATGAAAGTAACCATAAAATAAGCAAATTACTTACCTGGGCTCTGTATATTAGAACAGCTACTCCAATCCCATTTCAACTGAAAAAGCTTCCTCTAGAGTGATGGAGCTCTCACATACAAACAACATAACCCTGCTCAGTGTTTTAAACAATTGCCAAAAAAAAATAGCACCCAAAGAAGATCCCCTGAGAAACAACCATTTGCTGTCACCACACTGATGACTCTGCTGTATTTTCACATGGGATCTCTCACTCTCCTTTGACTGGTCTCAGCTATTCGGGCTATACCCTCTTTAGTGCCAGAACTGTTCCTTGCTCTATGCTTGTGCTATGTGCCACACAGTGTGATCTCATTTGGCCCCCCCTTAATCACCATGCCATCCTGCATTTGTTATGTATGTAATTAACAGGACATTCCACCTGTAAACGGAGCACTCTGGCTCCTCGAAGCGTGCTTAGGAGAGACATCCTCCTTTGGTCCAAAGGGAGATGATATGCTCTCTGCAGAAGGGGTGTCTGTTGAAAAATTCTCAAAGTCCTCCTCCTCTTCTGCTGGAGAGACAGGGTCAGGAGTATCCAGTTTCTGTTCCTCCAAGCTTGCACTGTTTGGATCCAGTTCCTTAATAATTTTGTCATACTGTGCAATGAAATCCTCACCATCTGTGCTCAGCAGTCTTAAGTTACAATCTGCCTCCTGAGGAGAAATCTTCAACTCTAAGTCTGGCTGTGGATCAATCTCAGTCATTTTCTGGTTTATTTGTTCTTTCATCACATCTTGAGTTGAGCTTGAATTTCTCTTACTGTGCTCATCCAAGCCCATTTCCAGCTGGGTCTTTGCAAGAGGCCCATTGACTACTGTCTGGCTTCGGACCTTACGTTCTCTGGCTGCATTTAAAGTTTTCTCCTTGGAGCTGTCATCATCTTGAGTATCCTTCTGGGCACATAACCTGTAAACCATAACATCATCCTGAAAGTCTGATTCCTCTATGTAAGACCCTTTGATGAGCATAATGGCATTTTTTTTCATTTCTTGTATGTGTTTCGGTGGCTCTGCAGGTGGCTGCATTTCTGTGCTTCCCAGATCATCATATGGTTGTGGTGAGCTCACATTAGAACCAGGAGAAATCCCTGTGTCATAGCTATCATCCCATTCTAGCTCCAACTGCATCTTCTCGCTGAATGGAGTTACTCGAGAGGAGCTGCATGTGCTAGGTGTCCTTTGCTGGAGCTGAAACATGGGATGTTCCACATCTGTACTGTTCTCCTCTGCAAGCGTTTGGATAAAGGTGTCTGGATCAGGGTTTACTCCATCATACAAGGCAGACCAAACTTTACAATCTTTCAAGCACTGGATGATGGCTTCTTGAGCTTCCCCCAGGTACTGCAAGTAGCTGATGTCCACAGCTCTTCCATATTCCACAATGCAAGTAGATTCAGAAGAGCGTCTACCAGAATCTAGAAGTAAAGAAGACGACTCATACCATTAGTAGTATATCAAGTTTTCTCTAGCAAGGGATCCACTAAGACATTGCAGAGTGTTTAACCCCAACCATCCAATAAGGCAGGAAGACAAAAGCATAACAATTAAGAGATTTGCTCATAAACATACATGACTTGTTCCTATTGCAAAGACAGAGCTGTAACTCAAGATTTCTGAGAGAGAAACCTTCATTCAAACCTTAAAGCAGCAACCACTCAGAAGCAGCAAGGGTTGCTGTCATGTATCTGTACATTATTTTCATGAATGTATATTCAAGCTGGATAGCTGTTAAAATAAGGTTTCAATAGACCTGGACACATGGAAGGAATTAAATAAGCTTTCTAGTCCAGGCTTGCCCAGTTTATTGTTACCCACCACATTTCCTTCCCCTCTGATTCTTTCTGACTTCCTCCCATGAGCTGCTACCAAATCCAATGCACTTAATGATCTGGTCTTCCCCTGAGCACCAATTACCTTTAGTTTGTGCTGCTTTTGTCCATAGAATATAATCTTTTCCTTGGCTTTCAAATGTCAAAGTGATTCCAGTGGAGCAGCAGACTGGCGTCAGGGCCAGCAGTTTTGCAGCAGACACAGAATAACAGTCTCTCTCTTTCACAGCTCGTCGCTGGCTCAACATCATGTGGTTGCAAGGAATCAGATACCTGAAACAGCAGTGTTTAGCATTACTTACCATCCTTTGATGTTAGAGAAAGCAGCAACACACAAAACTCCCCTCCTACCTTTCTGCCTTCTCCAAATTAAAAGAAACAGTAATAATATTTACAGCAATTCACTTTCTAAACCTCTCAGGAGCATGAAACCCTGACTCTATATTGTGACACTTGGTTTTATGATGAACTGTAAAGACAAGTAGAGACAGGAGATCAGTTGCATCAGAACAGGGAAGCAAAAAATCCTTTGCAGGTTAGAGCAAACCTGTTGCAAGAAAGTATGGAGCAAGTGTGGGATGGGCAGATGTCAAAGGCCAGAAGAATGGGTTGGTCTGACAATGAATGAGTTTTGTCCCAGAATCCTCAATTTATTTGTTTTCCTGGGAAATCCAGAGAGAGGCAGTTTATGTTTGCCAGGCAAGCAGCCAGAAAAAAAGGAGGGAAGGGTCAACAAAGTGTCTTACTGCAGTAGATCAAGATTGAGCTCTCAGGCAGAGGAGGGAAAAAACTATTGGGAGTACAAGAAACAGAGGAAGCACAGTCTCGTGTTAAACTTCTTTAGAGCGCTTTTGTTTTACTTTTAAAAAGCACTTTAGTAAGACTCTCAGTGTTAACTGGATGTTCTGCCATTTAAAATGCAAACAAATTCTAAAAGATTCCCTAAACAAACAAAAAAATTAATCACAGCACTCTACTGCTAGAGTAGTGACATACTTGTGTTCACAGCATTCCCAGGAACAATAGGAAGAGCTATAGGGAATTTCACCTTAATGCCTGTGTGTGGAGGGACACACAGTATCTGAAACATTTATGTGACTTACAATGCTAAAAGCCCAAGTTAGTTACACCAATATCTCTCATCTAATACACACACCAAAATTATAAGTAAGTATCTTGAAGCAATGTATAGAATCACCACTTAAAACCAAAAATAATCAGTGCATTTAGTACACTACAATCTACCTACAATAGTTCAGGAACCTGAAGTATTTTCACTGAGAGAGGAATCAAAGAGGTGAAAAACAAGAAAGAAGGTGGAAGCTGCAAACAAGTATATAGCTTTGTATCACAGTGCATAATACACTAGAGAAAACATGCACAGGAGAAGAATTACACATTTAGAAGCAGGGAATAAGGAGGTGATAAATATATTCTTAGCTTCTCTCACTTCTATAGAAATAAATCACAAGAAAAATCTCTTGCTCTGAAGATCTCAGGACGTAAATCACACTACATCAGGTCTGGTAGACTTTTGTCACGATCATAAATATTCTTATCTCTGTAGTTGCTTGGATTTCCGCTCTCTTGGAGAACTCTCATCCAGCTCTGCATCCACAGGCAGAGATTATATGTCCCAGAGTCAGGATGAAGAATGGAAACAGGAGTTCGGCCTTTACCTTAAAACTAGCTGTAACATCACATCTTCACAGTGTAAGCCAATGAGCGTTCTGAACAATGCCAAGGAGACCACACAGAGCTGAAAAATAATAAACATGGTCAGTTTTTGATCTGAAAATTGGATCTTTCCAATCTTCCCTGCATACTACATTACAAAATGGCTCCGCCAGAACATCAGGCTTTATAGACACTCTTAGTATAATATTTCATTTTGTCAGCACCCATGGGATTTTTTTAAGTTATCTAGAGCTATGCACATAACGTTTCATCTTAACAAAATGAAATCCAGAGCTTTCCTCCAAATAAGCTATAAAAAAGTCAGTAATTTACCAGTCTTAACTATTATTCAAATTTATTAATTTAATTTAGTGTGAACTGAACCCTATAACTTCCAATACAGTGTGTTAGTTTTTACCTCTGACATGGAATTTGAACCAATTAAAGGTTTTTTCTGAAAGAAAAGTTATAAATCACCCCAAGTTTCTGTTGCTTTAAGTATAAGGAATGATTAGTGTTCTGCACATTAAGAAGCTGACTGGTTCTAGAAATACAGCTTAAGGTACTGGACACAGACCAGGACAAACAAGCCATCTTTTGTCAGAATCTATTCCATATGGAGTGTTCATAATCTCTCTATTACAGGTCAGTTGAACAGCTGGGAGCTACAGCAAAGCACGAAGATCCTTTTTGCAAGACCAGGAGAAAGGATAGCATTCCTCGTGGGAATTGCATGCTTGCCTTTCTGGCAGAGATCTGATTAAATACAGCTGTAACTAGGTATTTCAGTAGTCACACTCAGCAGAGACAAAAACCATACCCATTCTGTGATAGGCAACCCACTTTCACCCTGGCTTTAGGACAGACTAGAAACATGGACTTCTGCAGGCTCTTTTGGTCATTAATTAGACATACAACACTTTCAAAGCTATCATACAGTACATTTCTACCTGCCAGACACTTGCTAGACTGCAGTTGTGCCCAAAATGGTAGAAGCATGAGCTGTATGCTTTCACAGACCACACTGTCTCTGTATCCCTGCCTCTTAACGTGTATTTCTCCTGTGCTGCTCTCTCATGGAAACAGTATCTTATAGTCAGCTTAGGCTCCCAGACCAGGCTGACTCTTGTGAGAATTATTTAGCATAAATTGACCCTTTCCTAAAGTTTCAAATGGGTGTTTAAATCTTGTCTCTCCCTGTATTAATTATGTAAATAATATATGAAATAATAATATATGATAATATATGAAATTAATGGCACTTTTAAATAGCTAACAAAATAAACAGATTAGGACAAAGTGAGGAAAAAGCTACAGATATTTCTCTACCTCATTTTTTCAATCACTGAACATAACCTGTAATTCATTCAGGATTAAATCCAGCATCCTGCCTGGGCATTGCTTCTCTTCCACCTGGCTCCTCTTCCCTGCAGTCACTTCCCTTACTCCCACTGTTAAAATGCTCTGTTCTAGCTCTGCAACAGCACTATGTTCCTCTCTCCAGGCCCTGTTTTCTCAAGAATGTCAACTTAAAGACTTTTTGTTTCACCATTTCTGGTTCTCTCTTTCAGATGAGTGACAATGTGATCAGCTGTCCATGGTGACCAAGACCAAATGAATGCATAGATTTCTTGAAATATATATATACATCCATGTATTTCCCCCAACTTGGTAGGTATCTCTGTGAAACAGTTAAATAACAAAGTTTAAGTGAACCTCACTTGATAGCCTCTGAAAAGAGAAACCTTCTTTGACTGCCTTTCCTAGTTTGGTCATGGAACACCAACAGAAGAACCAAAGAAAGGGAATAAGCAGAGAGAAGAGAAATGGAAAATGCTCATGAACTAGCCTGCTGAAAGGCAAAGCACAGCTCAGACTTGTTGCCTTGTCACTGCTCTTCACTGCCCGTGCTAGGAGTCAACAAATAATCCAAGACTTCATGTCTACAGAAACAGGTGGAGAGAGTAAAGGGACAAGAGAGAGAGAAATATCTGCAACTGGAGTTCTTAACAGGAACATGGGGACAGAGTTGAAGAGCTTCACAACAAGCCTCTGGAAAAAGTCAGATTTTTACACAAAAGGTGTGTTTTAGCCAGGGGAGGGACATCAGAGAAAAACAGGAAATTTCATTTCCTCTGTGAAATTTAGAGAGAGCCAAGTATAACTTTTCTTCATGCCATGAAAGTTCAAAAAAACCTGCTGCTGCCCTAAATTATCCTGTATTTAAGACATTTCAGTTTACAGGGAAATATTATTCATTTGTCTTTGCAACCATATTGCAAAATGGCAATCTTCTGAATAAATAAAATCTATTTTTCAATTTTGTAAAAAGATTTAAAATATGCTCAGGAGACAGGACAGTATTTTTACAAGTCCTGTAAAAAGCACAGTCCTTTTTACAAGTTTCCTGTCTGTACATAAGTTTAACCCTGCAAATTACTAATCAGTATTTTCATCAATAATAATGTACACAGCTTTTGTGCTACAGAAACACACAGAAGGCTGCAGTTCTGGCAGTTCTGCACTTGGCCAGGCTATACTGCAGAAAACTCCTTTAGCATCACAGAATCATTTTGGCTGAGATCCTGAGTTGCTCAGAGATGCAGAATTCTTTACAATTCCCTTTTTGTTTGCCTATGTAACAGTATTAATGATTAGCAGAGACAACAGCATTTGCATTTTTGTTGACAGAAGCCATTTCAGTTCTCATAGGTAATCCATCTTACAGATGCACTAACAGCAGCATATATCGATATTTGCATGCACTCATATTTCAAAACAATTTTCAGATGAAGCTACTGTCCCTAACACAAAAATTTAATGCAAGTGCTGATGTTCTGGCTTCTCTAAAATATTATTGCACATTCTAAACATTCACTTGCACTAAAACATTATTCTTAATTTCATCCATGAAGCTGTGCACCACCCAAGAGTCAGCTAAGGCTGCCAGCCAAGCAAGACTCAGAAGGGCAGTCTGGTGCAACAAGTCATCATTTTCTCAGCCAGAAGGTCCAGCTGTTAGCAAAGGTAACTACTCACTCTGTCAGCTCTCTCTCCAGCTACTGTGGCACACTGTGCCTGGGCTAAGAAGGGGTTCAGTGCAAAGCTGAGATAAACTTTATTGCACAGGGGAGTGAAGGCAAAGAAAAGGAAGCAGCAGCTTAATCACTTGAGTAAGAAAGTGTCACCTTCTAATCAAAGAAAGCTGGTAACGTCACAGTTAAGTAAACATGCTACAGTAATATAGACTAGATTCCTGAGGAATACATCAGTGATACTGCAGCTAACAAATGGGATCAATTTGGAGACATCAGCTGCTTGCCTTACCCGGAATGGCGTGTTGATTCTACTCGTCAGTGTATCTAGGATATGCACATTCTCGTGTCGGTGCAGCAAAATAAAGCGGAGGAAAATCTTGAGGAGGGCTGGTTCTGAAACGCTGCGCAAAAAGAGATCCAGGTATGCAGTAGTAGTCATCACTTCTTCCACAGTCACCTACAAGCAAAAGTAAAGCAAAAGTAATTTAAATGCAAACATAGTGCACTCACAAAATGTCCATCCATCCACCCTTTGCAACTGTATACCTTGTAAACACTCTTAAGTTCTCCACCCATAACACTGCCACAAAACCACTGAGGTCTTCGCTCCTAAATTTTCAAAAATCATGCTTCTGAATGCCTTGCAAGCTTTTTAAACCCATTTCTTATCTGTCTTGCCTCCCCAAGAAAAAGAAGCCTCCCCCAAACTGACACCTCAAATCTCACACATAGAGAAAATCAAAGAACCAAATCATGCTAGATCCCCACCACCTTTCTGGTCATGTCATTTCTTTTATCACACTTCTGTCATCCCTCAGAAGCTTTTTCAGATTTTGTGAAAACCTACATCTAACACAATTAAAAATAAATGTCAGAGCACAAAGCACGGTACAAAGCCATGGTCCTAGAGCTTTAAAGAGAAAATCCCCATAGATGTCCAGAATTTTGTCACAATTTTCCTTTCATTTATTTTGCCACAGCACAATTCTGCACAATTCTTACTCAATTTTTAAAAGGAGTATGTATACACATATAAACACACATAAAGCCAAACCCAAAATCTTCACTACTGACTATTAGTAGATCAAAATAGAATTCAAATATCCATGTGACATTTGCATACCATAATGCACACTGCTCTGCTTACTGCAATCCTTTGGAGATTACCTATTCACAGTATACACTGGCAAAGCACAGAAAATTCCAAAGCCCACCTCTGCACCATGTACTGCTTTTGCAAGTCAGCTTTTTTAAAATAGTTACCCAGGAACCTAATAAGCTTAAGTGCACAAACCCTTAAATACAAGAATCTGTCTATATGAAAGGAAGTATTAAACATCTTTTGTTTACCAAACTTAGCTGGATAAATGAAAAGACTGATTTTATTAAAAAAAAAAAAGCTGTCACTTAAGAGCTAAGAGGATTTAGAAAATATTCAGAAGGGCAACGTTTACGTAACATGCTGTAAATATTCAAATCCCTGTTCCATTATGCTGCATGTTAGCCATGTACACAGTAATGTCATGATGCAAACATTCTCTTTAAAGCATTTAAGATCACAGGCTGCTTCTGGCTGGTTACACAGAACATAGGAATGGGGTATGCAGCCTGCAGACCTTTTGAGACAGAAGCTCTAAAGTGAAGGTCGTTGAATCAGTCTGAGGCTTTATTCTAACACTCAGCTACACCATCCTTAATACAGTGGGTGACCAGCTCATTTTGGCATTAGAAAAAAAGCACCAGTGCAGTAGCAACAGTTGAATTTTTCATCAGGAAACAGAAGCAGCTCAGCTCCAACCAGAAACTCTTTTTTCTTTTTCTTTTTTTTTTTTTGCAATAGCCAAAAGGTCTGGGGACTTGTGGTGTAAAAAAGAACAGCTTTCTGGTGAGAGTTAGTGACTGTTGCCCTGAGAACTGGCTTGCTTACTTTTATTTTCTTTTTTTTTTTTTTTTTTTTTTCTTTTAGCAATGAGCAGTAAAAAGCAAAGCCCAAGAAATCCATCATATGACATCATTATTACAGCACACAGTTCATTGATGAGTTTAAACCTTCTGCCAAGGAAAGGCCAGACAGAAGTAATACATCGTCATGTCTCCATGTCACTTCTTCATCCTTTATGGGGAAAAGAAGCACATTCTTGGCCTGTAGGTTTCACACCTGTTTGCTGACAGAATGTATATGCATAAAATACTGAACCTGTAAATGAAAGGAAGAAAAGCCAGCAGATTCACAAGGGCAGTGACCTTTTTCTGAAACTGATACTCTTTGGACAACTCCTCCTACATTTCTAGCAGTGAGAGAAACCCATATGCTTTTCAAAGCGCATATCATGAATGAAACACAGAGCAGAAGAAAGCCAGCTGGAGACCAGTTTAGAAAAGAAACACTGAATTCTGAGAGCATATTCAGTGCTCCTAACAGCTTGGGGACTAGACAAAAAAAGAAATCATTTTTAATAGCCAACACTTCACTGATACCACTAAACACAGCTAGAAGAACCAAAGATTAATGAAGGCCTAATAGTTCACAAGGGAGTTACTTACAATCTTGTTAAATCTTAATTTTTTTAATTGAGGGGATTTTGTGCAGGGTACCACACTACAATTAATTTTTAGTTCTCCTTGGGAAAGAAGCTGCTGAATCTGCTCAATCATTTTCCAAGAAAGAGATATGATGACTAAGTTTTGTCAACATTTAAATGGATTTGTAAAAATCTTTTTATTTTTCAGTGAAAACACATTGCCTTATCCACAACACTCCTTCAAACTTTCTCAGTAAATGAAGCTAGGGTCTATTTTGCAGCTTACTGTGCAACACTCAAAGCAGGCAAGTCAATGCTGTGCAAGCAATTTTAATGGTATCATGTTCTAGAAGTTCCAGTGCTCTCTCAGTGTGCCTTGTCTGCAACTTAACCATACAAACCAGCAAGGAGACCACCCTTCTGCTTCCCCACAAGAGCAAATCAAACAAAAATATTGCTTTGGGGCATTTAAATGAAAGCCATGTTTGCAGCTTAGGAAAAAGACTGATTAACCTGGCAAGCAGATGCCTTGTGCTTTTACAGTTATATCTTATTTTGCCACCTTGCATTCTGGGTTTGCTTCTCTCTTTCAGCATATCTGACAGTAGATGTAACTTCTGAAGATTTGAGGCACCTAGAGAAGTATTCGAGGAAGCCAATTTTAACTCCATAAGGCTAATTTTTCTTTTACTCTATGGGACACATTAGTCTGCTCTGATTGAGCCTCTAGAGAACTCACTCTTTTTGCAATTAACTAGAGAAGGAAGCTGGAGAAATAAGTTACACTAGGCAAATCCCATCCTTGGCAAAAACCCTTTTAACTCTGCACACCTTCTCTACAGATCACATCATACATAATACATGGAGTGTTGAAAGTGAGACTAGTTCAATTTGTGCAGTTATTATTGAAGATCTTTGTTTTCGAAGATCCTAAAGCCAGGCTATTAAGCTTCATTCAGACTACCTGCTGGTTGTCTCCTCTTACACAAATGTCTCATGAGACAGATTTGAGGAAAGAGGGAAATCATTTCTAATAAATTCAAATCAGTGCTTAGGTAAACAACAAAAGAACAAATGTTCCCAGAGAACTAAACAGGTACTACCCATGTCAAGTATGTCCATTACAGTCAAATACTGAGGCAGCTTTACAAAAACTGTTACTGCAAACATGAGTTATAGTATCATTTGTTCAAGTAAGCTTTCAGCTAGCCCTCAGAATTGAACATCTTTGAAAAGATGATAAAAAGCAAGTCAAAACTTACACAAATCTGATACTTACTTTGAAAATTCTTCACCTCTGATAATTCAGATGTCAAGAAAAATACCACAACAAAGGGAAATTAATAAAATTCCTTCGTTAAGGAAGTAAATTTCAAGCTATGTTTTGATAAAGGTATTTCAGCAATATTAAATCCACTGCTTCCTCAACAACAAAAACAGAAACCCACTAGTAGCATCCCTTGCTTTAGATCCCTTCTGCTAATGGCAGAGACCAGGGATATTGCTGCTTTGAAGATAAAATTATAGGATTGAAAATAAAAAAACAAGAAAAAAAATACATATCCATTGCATTAATCAGACCACTCTATCATTTTTATTTTATTTCATTATTAACAGTTGTAATAACTAAAAGTTGATGGATTTTTTAAAATATATATATAAATTTAAAGTGTCCATCTAAAAATACCATTAAAAAAGCCTAATCCACATGTTTTTCTGCACAACAATCATTTGTCACAGATCTGTTTAAGATCTGTGACAAAGATCTACAAAAGGGACTGCCTGAGACTCTTCATAGCCAGACAGATACTTGACAGGAGATTATTGAAAAGAGAAAGCCACTTTTAGCCGTGTAATACCCTTCTCTAATTATGTAATAATTTTTAGCAAATCTTTTCTCGCCTCCTCTGATGACTGATTAGATGGTGAGGCAGAACACTGTAAAAGAGATCCAGCTTTTACAAGTTACTGTGCCAAGTAATAGCAAAGAGCTAGAAATTACTGTCGTGAGTTCAGTTTAATATATTACACTCACTGTGTTAGACCAATTGCACTGATTCTTTATTACTGGCTATTTTCCTTTGGGAATCACACAATATGTTTTCTAATTTACAGCTTCATGCCCACTTACAGGAATACGGCTACATGATTCCTCCTTTCCATCACAATTTTCCTTCTTACAAGGACTTCATATTGCCCATGAAAAGAACATAAATGTTCTTAATAGAACTTATTCTCTAGATCCATGAGCAGTTTTAATCTGAATAAGCCCACCTCACTGACAAAAAAAAATTACAACCATTTCTACTCCCTCCTATTAATTTTCAACTTCTTGCCCTCTGCTTATATAAGCAAAAGAGTTCCTGTTTCACTTCTCTGCACAGTGAATTGGATGAGGGAATTGATTCAGACTAAAACTATCCAGAAGTAAAGGTGAGTTTTAACCTCAATCAGTTTCAAATATGAACAGTTGTCCTGGCAAAAGAGAGAGGGACAAGCAGGATCAGGGACAGAGGAAGTTTGCTCATTGGGGGAACCAGAAAATGCATA
Organism: Pseudopipra pipra; assembly: GCF_036250125.1. NCBI lineage: Eukaryota > Metazoa > Chordata > Aves > Passeriformes > Pipridae > Pseudopipra > Pseudopipra pipra. The sequence continues at coordinate 30,882,446 of NC_087552.1, read as the reverse complement.
CTATTTCAGCTTCCCTCACCTTACGTTTATAAACTGCTTCAGCTTACACCAGATGAAAATTCAACTGCACTCCAGTGTTTGATGCAAAAAGTGCAAGGCACCTTTATGTATACCCACACCACAGCTGCTACAGTTAAGCTTTGTGCTATTACTGGGCTTCTCCAAAGCACAAGACTACTCAAAGTTTTCAGTGACACTTGGTTTGCATGTTTTTACAGCAGCTGTCTGAATGCTTTTCAGTAAGGTGAAAGATGGTATTATTTCTAAATGGGAACTGACAGTCTTGTAGGGTATTTATAAAGATGCTCCTTCTAATCTGTAGAGTATAATTTACAGGTCATTTCTCCCTAGCTGAGCTGTGTAATCATCAAGCAAGTATTACTGAATGATCACAGTAGCATGCCATGTTAGAGGCTTTCTTTTAGATGGGTTAGTGTGCAGTAGATTTGAGACCCATTTGACAGAGTTTATTTGACAGGACCATGCCAGCACTTCCGCAGAGCAATTCTGTTCACTTGGCCAACAGAAATGTTTTACACTAAAAAGCTGGTACAATTTTCCATTATTCAGACTAAACCAAGCCTATTCAGATTAAAACAAGCCTTCCAAGTAGAAAAATAATTATATCACAGTTAGCAATTAAATGCCACATAGTAAAGCAGTAAACGCTGACATTAAAAATTTGCTTATATCATATAATTTGTCAAATTTTAGTGCTTTCTTCAGTAAATTGAAGAACCACAAATTACATAAACATTCAAGATGTTCTGAATAACTGTCTTTGTCACCCAAATTCTCTGAATGCCAAACTAAAATTAAATCCTATGCGCTTACAGTACAAGGATGTATATAATCAATCTGAATTGTATCAAAGATAACATAATATTTACATGTACCACAGTGTGGCTCCTAATTAACTAGCACATGGTTATGACTACAAAATATATATCCATATTAAGAACCTTCAGAAAAGGATTTCACTTATATTTCACTTAATAGTGCTGTAACTACCTAAAAGAACAAGGTAAATAAACACAACCTACTAACAAATGTATGAAAACTAAAATAAGGCAATACGGCCTCTAGCAGAACCAGTAAAAATTACTTCCACGGGGTTATTCTGGATTCACTCTGGGATTTCAATTAGGTTTCAACTGAGGAGAAAATTAGTCTTATTCGATCACTTAGACCCTTGTATAATTTGCCCCCAGAAGATCTTGTATTTTATTGATAGAGCTCAAAGATGTTAGTTTTGAAAGTGCAGCAAGAAATAGCCAGTGAAATATGTCACAGAATTGAATGGTATGGCCCTGTACCTGAGCAGAATTACACCTTCTCACAATTAATTTTTTCCTGAGTACCAAAATGTAGGGAAGAACATACAGAATCACATACTTTAAGTTGTAACTGATAAGCCATCAAAAATTACCAGTCTTAATTTAAGAACTCATTTAGTCAGAAAGTCTCAATTTTCTTAAATCCCAGACACTTACACCAGAAAGAATAAAATATAGTTTGGGCAAAAATTTCAATAATGGATTGTTACTACAAAAAGAAAACTACCAAATTAACATTTGCTTTAGATCTGCATCTTTACAGACAAAACATTTTATTCCTTCTGTTTTTAAATGAATTCGGGACCTTGCACAAAGACACACGCTACCACCACCACCCAAACAATATCATTGAACCACTTTTTTTTGATGTCTCTGAAGAAACTCGTATGTCAGAAGTAAGGAAGTTAACTCTTCCATAAAAAGTACAATAACACCCAGACAACCAAAGGACGAGGCAGGGCTATCCAGCACAGCCAGTTAATGCATATCCTCAGCTACACAATACAAATCTGGGCTGTGACTACCCATTCAGCAATGTGCAGCTTTGGAGATACCAACACACTTGTCAATCGCTCATTACACGTAGGTGGGATAACCCACATAAAGTGACAGGACTAGTACAGACAAGGTATAAATTAGGCTACAAGAATATACTATATTTAGGATACTTATCTTTGAAAAATGAAGCTAGGTAGTCGTAAGCTTGAGAATGTTTGGGTTATTTAAGCACATCACAGTTAATCTGCTACATAAATAACCTTCACAGAGCTCACTGTGAAGAACAGGTTATTTCAAGCTAGCTTGCTTGCCCAATCAATTTGAAACTTCCTTAACTGGAAAAAACCTGAACTAGAGAACTCTTTTTTCAACTCCATACTAGCTTCTTGAGATAAAACCAGAAAAATCACACCAAGCAAAACACACTGGTCTCCCCACCCCCTGACTTTTTCATAGAAGCACATCTCCATCCTCAACAGTCTTGTACTGTTTCATTCACGCAGTGAACGGTGTACACAGTAAGTATTTATAGGGAGATAATCTGCAAAAAAACTAAAAAAGGCAGAGCTTACTACACAGTTCCATAAATGTTACAAACATTTCAAGATCACACATACGCATATCTCAAAGTTTTGGACCACATACTGAAATTCTGAAATACTTTTACTGAAATTCTTATGCTACTTTAACTAAAAGTCTTGTTTGATAGTCAAGTGTTTTAAGATGGAAGAGGGGAAGGAAGTCAAGGAAAGGAGACAAGAGGTCTGCATGGATGAATTAGGAGCTCCTAACAAATCTGAAACATGGAAGAGACATGAGCAGGTAAAGGTGACCCGGAAGGAATATGGAAAAAGTGTCCAAGTGTGCAGGGAAAGGATTAGGAGAGCCAAAGCCCAGCTGGAGTTGAAGAAGAGCTTCAACAGCAAAAGAAAGACTATGAAAAATGCATGGTCACTGCTGACTGGGGACGGGGACCTGGTGACAGAATACATTGAAAAAGTCACAGTATAGCAGAGTAGTTAGGGTTGGAAGGAACCTCTGGAGATCACCTAGTCCAAACTCACTCCTGACTGGAACCATCTTTGGAAAAACAAATGCAAGTCTTGCTCCAGCACAATTTTCTTCCTCAAGACATTACTTCTTGAAGAAAAACTAGAATATAGTACAGAAAGATGAGGTTTGTAGTAGTGTGCCTCCCCAGGTCATTCAAGAGCAGACCCAGAAGCTCATCTCCCTTCCAATTTTTACATTACGGTCGAACCATGGGTGCCAGATTGGATATGGGATGTTAAGGTTGAATGCTGTATGAAGTTTAGACTTTCTTCCTTCTTTCTTTTCTTTCTCCCTCCCTCCCTCACCCCTCGATCACCAAGAATTATCAGAAGCAGCTGTTCTACCCCAGTTAAATTCTAGAAAAAAGATTTATAGAAACACCTTAGGAAGATGTGCCAATAATTATCATCATCTCCTCTTACCACTCTTTAACCTTTCACAGATCTGTCTTCCTAATCGGGTATTTATATGACACTCCATTACACACTGAATTTGAACTCGCAAGCCAGAACGAGTCAGAACAACCCAAACTGAATGACTGAATGAAAACTAAAATCTTCAGCCACAAGCAGACTTTATGATATCAAACCAACTTCAAGAGAGTTTAAAAGAAAAATCAAGATCCATTTAGTATTGTGTTAAATGAAAGAACTTCTGTTTCAAAAACCATCATAATACACTGGCCTTTCTCTCATTTTGGCCCTTTCTAATTTTTTATTAACCTAAAGGTTAATTACAACACAAATCCCCAAAGGGATGATACAGTTTTCAAAGCCCACTCCTCAACTTAGCATGAATGTTTCCAATGGCAACTAGAAATTACTTTGATGTATGGAAGAGCTGTTATAGCATAATTATCTGTCTTAGCACACAGACATCTGTCCCAAAATCTAGTATGTAAAATATTTATTTTCTGTTAAATTAACATGGAGCACAGGAACGAAAGACTGGAGAGGTCAAATGTGCCTCTACTTACTTGATTCCTTTTGCTATGGAGTTTTGGTCTCACAGATGTGAGAGGCTTGTATCAGATCCACTAGATGGTGCAATCCATCTTCTCCATTAAATGCATTTGAAGTTTATACACAAGTAGTTAATTTTTAACAAGTAAAAGGTCAATCTTAAGGCTAATCAAGGAAAGGCTTATTACTGGAAGAACAAGGCACCAAACAGAGTGTTGGGGCTCAAGAAAGATCTAGGCTTAAAACTCTCATGTTAGCAGCCAGTATTCCCATTTTCAAGAGAACTATGATTTCACCCAGTTTCCGAGTATATAAATGAGGTTCAACAAAATTTTAATCACATGAAAAAAAAGTAATCAGAATAGCAATCTTTAAATTAGTTAAGTAACATGAACAGGGAAGTAATCAACCCTATAGGGTATTAGCAGATTTTTCTGACCGATAAGAATGGCTTTTACAGGCATAGTAGTACTCAAAACAATCTAAGATCAGTCTTGAGTACTTCAGAGATAAAAACAGAACTCACTAAGAATCCATTCTGATATCTCCCTTGTTATCCATAACCTTGACCTAAAACTGGTTAGGCTTTTCACTTCTAATTCCCAGTCTTGGTAAGGGATTAAGTCCAGATACAGAAATAGAAAAAATTACTGCCAGGTAAGGAGGTGAACTATTTCAGTGACAGGCTACAGCTTTGATCTGGATCACAGCCAACTTTTACTTGAACCCTCACCAAGTTCCAAAATGTTTGAGGTCTGCTGAATCATTGAAAAAGACTCTGCACTGCTCATGACTTTCTTGGTGACTATTTATCATGAAGAATTGTGTGTGCTACTAAAACAAGTCGTGGACAAGAAGGCAGGGTATGGTGTTTCACTGTCCTCTCAGGAAATGGAACAGCTGCAGTGCTTTCTGCTTGACAGGCTTAGTGAAAATCAGGAGACCTTCAAAAAGTAATTTATTGGTTATCTTCTGGCAGTTTTTCATGGATTTTTACTTTCAGCAGTTCCTCCTTTTTCTCCTCAAACAAGGTGTGCTTTTACAGGGCAATGAAGACTGTTAATTCAAAGAATCATAGAACCATAGAATGGCCTGGGTTGGAAGGGACCTTAAAGATCATCTAGTTTCAACCCCTCTGCAGAGGACAGGGGCACTTTTCACTATACCAGGTCGCTCAGAGCCCCATCCCATTTGGCCTGGAATACTCCCAGGCATGGAGAATTGACATAATTGACATATTATGCAACAGTTAGAAATGTAACTTCTTGCAGCCCAAGAAACGAACAAAAAAATTTAAGCAAATTCACCAACAATGGTGTCATATTTTGCAGAGGATAACCCCTAAAATTCAAAGAAAAGGGGAAAATTTTTTCTTCAATGTAACAAATTGCACACTAACACATTAGAAAATTGACACCAGACTCCACTTCAGGAAAATAGCTCTACCAGCTATGATAAGGAAATACAAAACAATTGCAACTTTGCTAAAATTAGCGTAATAATTATTGACCCTTTCCTTGTGGGCATTTTCCTTTTGGAAAATATCTGGAAAAAAAATGCTCATGGAAACATGTCTGCCATGATGAAATGCCTAAAATGTCACCGCTTTTTTGACAATATGTGAGCCTAGGACAACAAAAATATTTTGGTTCTGAACTGCACTTAAGAATTTTAAAACATTTTCAGATATACCTATATCGTGCTCAATAAAGCATAGAATGAAAAGATGGAAAGTTAGTCTAGAAACTTACTGAATTGTATGGAAGTCACTGCTGACAGTACATTTAATAGGATCTTTACAGAGAGGTCTTCCCTAATACCTTTACGCGCTATTATTTTGTGTCACGCTTGCATACACCACTGACCTTATGGAGCGCAGGAGCCATTACTGGCACCAAAAATCCATTGTAAATGTAATTCACAAGCTGGTTACGTATCAAGGGATGTGCCACCTAGGAGGGTGAGAGAGAGAAAGACACAGAAGAGTTCCAGTGAGATTTAAAACAAGACAGGGAATAGATAACTATTATCCACTACCAAAACGTTTCCCATTTCATCAAACATTTGTCCTTCTCACCAGCATTTGCTACGACTCAGGTTCTTAAAGACTGTTCCCTCTACAAAGAAACTGCTTAATTACAGTAAGTCTGCCAAAGTTAGCGACAGGGCTTTTCAATCTTCCTGCACGCTGACAAGGATGAATGGATGGACAGAAAAGTGTGTGTGCCCATGTATCAAAGGAAGATTTGAGATTCTAAATTTAGCTCCCACAACCTCATCAGGGTCACTTGAAGGTGGATTTGCCATTGTTAACCTGTCTTCCTACAAGAAGAAAAAGCAGAACAGCGGCTTTCCTATGGTTCAAGAGTAGGTAAACCAAAGCACTCGCTATCTATAGGGTAAAAATATACTGTTCACATGCCCTTCTCTCAGCCACTGTAAAACAAACAGAAAATATACCAAAACCTACATTATTCATTCAATAGGATGGTTAGGATCTTTAAAAAAAAAAAAAAGAACTGTTATTAAAAGACAAAAATTCACTTTTATAATGAAGCATTAATTTTGTCTTTGCAATGAAAATAATATTAATTCATGTATAAAAAAGTAAAATAAAATTCCATTCAGAAGCTTTCAAAGTTAATATATTTTGTTTGAAGTTCACAAAGTTCACATAGAGACTGGAATGTCACAGCCTACTTGTGGCCACAAATACATTCTCTCACTAGCAATTCTTACCAGACTTCCTTTAATTTGGAACCCTTAATTTGGAAATGGGAAGAAAAAGGGTGGCCCCCTCCTTTGCTGTGATCCAGGGAAAAAGTAGTAAATGTCCTGGCTACACTGTCCCTTTTTAATCTCTGGTCAAAGTTTTTGGGTCAACACAGAGAAAGCCACATCACAAAGACCACTGCATGCACAGAGCAAAAATTCCTGCAGTAAGCAAGCTTTCAATTTAACTGAAGAAAGACTATACTAGACACAATCAACCAGCAGTCAGAAACTGCTCCTTCTACATGTCAGCTGAAGATCCTCTATGATTTTGAATTTATTTGAACAGTGATTTTAAAAGAATTTGTTCCTCTTTAGTTTTTCTGCAGGACTCTTTATATTACCTTTCAAAATAAAGGTATGACATATGGTCTCCCATAAATGTAGATCTGTGGAATAACTCTGGTTAGACACCAAAATGAATATTGTCTCCTATTCATGTTTAAACATGCATGCTAAAAAATCTTGTATATTGCATTTGAACAATGACAGCTGTTATTTTTGCTTGTTCAATACTTTAACAGTCAATCAGTTCCTTTATTTCGCATACATTGCATTAAGACATGTTTTATTTAACAATAAATGTGACTAAACTTTCAATTCTATTCAGCACATTTCTTCAAATAATACATAAATCTACAGTTTTCGTAGAATTTATATTATGTTTTAATGAAAAACTGGACTAGAGTTCTATAGGGGTTTTTCCTGGCCTTAAAAACAATATGTAAAGACAGAAATCTCATTTTAGA